>NC_138208.1:16709023-16977451 GCF_964194415.1 Vipera berus | reverse complement strand
AGCTTTCAACCCCATCCAGGAAATAATATTACCAACATTTGGAAGACTTCTGGTTTGACGTTGCAGCATGATGGGCACAGGAAGATGGGGCTCCATCTTCCACATTCGATTTTGCCCCCCTGGGGGACCCTAAAAAGGGTCGAAAGTTGCCACAAAGAGGTGACAAAGGACAGGACCCTCATTGATCGTAGAGGACAGTGGCCCCTCTGCTGGATCTGAGGAAGCCCTCCAAACCAGCGGGAAAAAGTCTGGCCACATTCGTGTGGCCAGTGAGAAGCAGCTGACAGCCGAACACAAGCACTAACTAGCAATTTCTGAACAACATGGATGGAACTGGATGAGACTTTGTCCTCTTTTTATGGCCCTAACACTACTTTCCTGGAAAAAGAATGCCCAAAGCAAAGAATCCTCCCCAATGAGAGAAGGAAGGGAAGTTATTACCCTGCTCCCTCAGGAAAAGAAAAGTGGCAAATTAATTGCTTTGGGGGAAAACAGAAGAAATTACAAGATCAATTTGGAACTAATATAGATCTATAGCTTTGAAATTTGGGGACTAAAGGTACCTTTGAGACTTTTTTTAGAAAAAAAATATTTGAAAGTTTGCTAAATAAGCTTGGATTTGGAAACCTGGAAGATGGTGTCAATGATATCTAGTGGAGAATGATGGCACTACAATTTATTATGTTTAAGGGAAACTTGGCTTGAAGCCCAGACTCAGATAAGACTCTTTGTTGTTTCTGGACGCTTTCACTTTTGCAGGATGCAGCTGGGAAAAAGGAAAAAAAACTAAAACTCTTGGGCTGTTTATCTGGGTTGGGGACCCTATTGGACTATAAAGACTACATACAAAAACAAAATGAGTGTTCCATACTCAGCTTTAAATGGTAAAAAATCATCTTCAATACCTGTCTCCAAAGCTTCCAGCTTAATATATCAATAAGAAAATGTTAATGAATCTCAGAAAGAAATTCTTTCCATGTTGAAATCAATCCAAGAGACAATTGTTTTATTTCAGAATGAGACTAAAAATAACACAAATGAGATAAAAGAACAATTTTCTAACCTAAACGTACAAATTCAAATAATGACTGCTAAGAAGGAACTAATATCCCAGAAAACAGAAGGAAAATTAGAAGAAATAGATCCAACGAAGGAGGACCTAAAGGAAGGAATTAACAGACAGACACAAATGAAAACTTAGAAGATGCAGTGATAACACTGGAAATGGAAAAGACATTGTACTTGTCAAGATCTAAGAACACATTTGAGGATAAAGAAGAAGAGCTGATTGAATGGATAATAAAGCTGTTAGGAGAAATGCTGAATATTGACAAACAAGAAATGAAAAGAAAAACTGAAGGAGAAGGATGGAGGCTGTTTAATGAGTATAAATGGGTTGAGCATTCTTCCAAAAACACTTCAACCAAATTCTTTTCCTCATTCCAAACAATATATACAAAAACAGAGGAAGAACTACTTGATTTAAATGTACTGACTTGGAAAGTTATTTGGCAAAGGAAGAAAGCTAGAGTAAGACTGAAGAAAATAGAGGTTCTGACCTATTAGATGGGATATTATACTACTAAACAGATGTTTCAATATGGCTAAGAAACTGTTAGAAATAACTGTTAGAAATAAAAGTATTATAATTAGAAGGATAGGATTTGTAACTAGAATTGTCAACACTGCTAACATTGGATGTTCTTGCTTTGACAACAGATGGAAATTGTGATGATCCAGGGCACAGCACAGAGGCAATTGCCAATCAGCTGGCAATTCAAACAGACCTTTAATTGCTCCAAATTTTCCCCAAATGCTCCCATGTTTCTGGCAAGCCTCCAGCAAAAGAAGACACACATCCCTTCAGCCGACTCTAGCTGCAAGTAGTTTCACATATAGTCTGATTAGAAGAGGAATGTACTCAAGGTCACAGAGATAACAAGGAATGACACATACATCATAAACCTAATGAGTCTGTGTGAATACAAGCTTGCCTGAGCAGTTTTAAAAGAAAAACCAAAATACAGTCTGAGGTCTTTAAACATTAAAGTAACATTGTGGGTCATTAGGCAGTCTGAAGGAAGTCGTCCTGTCTTGGGCTAGGGTGACAATACAATGATTGCATTTTGATGTTTATTTGCACACATTTTTTGCATAGTGTAGTCTTACAGTTGATAACATAATTAGGAATATAGTTTCTCTATATCAAAATCAAATATAAGCTGTCCTTCAATGAGGAAACTGCTGGCCATTTGTGCTAAATTATGACTGTATTATTATTTCATTGCAGCATCATTACACCATTATGTACGTGGTGTTCTGTTTATGTGACAATATGGAAGTCGTATTGTTCTTGCCCAAATAATTTACAGTCTTTAAATAAAAAGAAGCAATGTGGACTAAGTGATGGACAGATAGTTGTTGCTTCTTTGTGGCTAGGTGTATGTTGTGTGTTGCAAGAGCTGTTCTAGCTCTATTTTCAAAAGGGATCCAAGTATAGCTAAAATGTAACATTTGAAATATCTGCCAGTCACACATGGGAAAATATTTATCTGAAAGCATTTCTGTCTGGAAAAAAGCAAGCCAATATTTTAGTTGAGCATTATACAAATTTCACGTGGGTTGTAATAGACAGATGTCTGCCTGCATAAAATGCAAATGTAAGAAGGGCTCTACTTCCACACAAATCAAGCATTAGTTATTTACATTTCTTTTCTGCACTCCAGAATGGCTTCCTTTGAAAAAAAAATCTCATCAACTGCCAGAGATACATATGAAATTAAATATGCATTTTATACTACTACACATAAACATTGGGAAGAGATTAAGATTTTTTACCTAGGTGCAGAAGGAATGGAACATACTTGATGCAAGCATCATTCACAAATGATGCACAATAGATGAATTTTGTGTGGGTAGCTGTAGTGCTCAGTGCCCGGTTGGAGATCAGTTTAAATATGAAAACTGGATTTTCAGGCTTAATGCACAAAACGGTAAAGTACAACAGGCTAGGGAAAGGATCATAGCTGTGTTTACAGAAAGACGAAAGAAAATACTGTGTTATCAGAAGCTTTGAAAGAGGAAGTTAGCAGTAGCAAAAGCCCAAGACACGTTTTTCTTGCATCTTGCAGAAATCTAGGCTTGATATGCACAGGTAGGAAACCACAGCAGGTTATATCTCTCAGTAATGCTTTATTAGATGTAGAATTTGTGCTGCTTCTGGACTATTTCAAAGATGGCCTCAGTATCAAAGAGAAAGATGTCTACACAATACCATGGCATCTTTGGGCTTCTTTGTAAGTAAAGAGGAACTGATTTGGCCCTCCAAAGGCTGAATTCATGCATATTTCCTTTGATGTTTGCAGTTTCCATTCCTAATGGAAGCTGACAGAATGTAAATGAATTTCTAAAGGAACCAGCAAAAGTGGCAATTTTTCTTATTTAATCTTCAGATGAGCTGTCTGTCTCCCAGATGCTGAGCTTCATTAGAATTCTGAAACTAATTTCACCTATCAACACATGATTATTGGTTTGAGTGAGGCTTTTGGGGGACTCCGAGCAAAAATCACTATTACATGCAGGTTGACTCAATAAAGGAGGGGGGAAAAATCTATATTAAAGAAATGGCAGGCTGCGAGATAATCTACTTGTGTAGTTATTTAAACTACTTAATGCTTAAACTTCTTCTTTGATCTTTGCCCATAAAGCCTTACTTGAAAGTCGATTAGAACTTTAATAAAAGAAAATCTGTAACTGATAGGACATCTATAAGAAACTTGCCCCTGAGTCCTTCACACATTGTGGTGACATATAAGCCCCAGTAAACCCCCAACATAATGGGAGATTCATCTTTAGTTAATTAATAGTAATGAGCATTTGGTTTTCAATTCACTGCAATGGATCACAGTTGCAAGATATAAGAATGATTGCTTCATGCCAGAAATATTTCAGTTCAAAAGCACGTAAAAATGCAAGTAGAAAAATAGGAACCACTACGGTGGGAAGGTAACAGCGTTCCGTGCACCTTTGGTGTCTAGTCATGCCGGCCACATGACCACGGAGATGTCCTCGGACAAGTGCTGGCTCTTCGGCTTTGAAACGGAGATGAGCACCGGCCCCTAGAGTCGGAAACGACTAGCACGCATGTGCGGGGGAACCTTTACCTTTACCTTTTTACAAAGAGCTTTAAGAAATTAAAAGGAAGATAGCCTCACCTTTCCAAATGCCTTACATGCAGTGGATAAAATCCTTATTACATGATCTGCAAAATGATATCGTGATGCAAATAGCATCTTTTTCACCAGTGACATAATGTGAGACCATCTGCATAATGATGTCAGTATGCAAATTACCTACTGGGAGCCATTTACATAATTTGAGGAATGGCAGTTGATCTTACTCTTGACATCCACATACAACATGGAGGTTTACATAGGGAAAACTTATATGCAAAAATACTCTTTGTTCACATAATCAACATTTCTTGATATGTAGCACTCACTCCTATTTGTACCCAGATCAACAGCTTTGTGATGTAGATTGGACTGAGAGAGACAATTAACACAGAATCAATTAGCTTCCATGATTGCTAATGAAGTAGAATTTGGATTTCCCTGCTCCTAATGCTAAATTTAACCATTATCTCATTGGTGTGGTGAAAAGAAGAGACCTACATTTCACCCTGGGAAGATTACAGGTAAATCATGTCCTTGACCTTATCAGCAAGCAAATACAGAATTTGTATATTTCATGGCTCCTTGTATCTGATAGTTCAATGTGTGTTTCTTTTCCTCAATCCTTACAATTTTATTCAATTGCAACATGGGCAGCCACAATGGGATTGTCAAAAAAAAGTCAAGATAGGAGACATAGCTGTGCAATTTAAGCCCTGATCCCTTTTTTATGTTCAGGTAATGTGAAATACGTTTCCTAGTTATGCTGAACTGAAAAAGCTTATATTAAAGCTAGAGACAGAGCATAAGGAAATTTGAAGGTCCATCTCAATGAGAAGTTTACCTAAAACTAACTATATGGAATAATGAGATTTAAAGCTACTACATTTCTGCAAGGTTTCCGAGCAATGCATAAAAAGGCACCCATTTCTCCCTTCTTTCCTAAAGTCTTTTGTATTCTTTATGGAAATTAATTAAATTCAATGGACACATTTTAATTGCATAGTTATGAAGAATAACAAAATAAGTTTCATTCTAAGAGATGCTCTGTTTGGTTCATCTTAGTTCAAAGGAGGCCAAGATAATGGAGCGGTCTTGATCTTAAAATGGAGCTTAATTATTGTTATTGTTATTGTTATCATTATCATCATTTATTTTAATTGAGATAGCATTGGCAATGCAACCATTGGAGACAAAGAAAAAAATTCCAGAAGTTTGGTTTAATGTTTTTTTTTTATTGAAAAGTTTTACAGTACATTTTAACTTTAACAATCCCCCCTCCCCCCACCCCTACCTAACCCTCCCTATCCCTCCCACCCATTCCCCCCTCCCCCCCCCGACTTCCCAGAGCTAAATACAGGGTATAAGAACAAAGAACAATCATAAGCATCCATATGCTAACAACAATAAACTATTAATTCTATCACCCTCTAGCTCATATAAAATGATTACAAGCAATATTAATATTACATATAAAAAGAAAAGGAAACAGAAAAGGAAACTTACTCAAATGCTAAATGAAATTTCTTAATCCCATATTTGTTCTGAATATAATCAATCCACTTTCTCCACTCCATAATAAAACGTTCTTGCGAATGATCTTTCAGGTAAGCCGAAATCTTTGCCATTTTCCGCCAGGTCAGAGACTTTTAGAGTCCATTCTTCTTTAATGTTTTAAAATGCACACACAAATGTATATTAATACATTTTCCTCCTGAAAAATGGCATGAAGACTGAAGGATGGTCTTCACCTGTATCCAAATTCAGCTTCACTCTTGATAATCTCATGGGCATGGGACATGTAGTCATCCGAGAATGAGATATTTTGGGATATTATTTACTGGGCTTTTCTGATGACCTTCCACCTAAGCACCTAGCCAGGTCCAACTCTGCTTGGGTTTTGTTTGTTTGAGTTTTGTTGTTGTTATTGTTCAGTTAAGGTCAGCTAGATGCTGTCTATACTGTAGTAGGATATAGTTGAATATTCATTAAAACATTGCATGACTTTAGCTACAAAGACTTTTTGATGTTTATAAATTTACCAATTATACTTCAAAAAACTCATGATCAGAGATGTTGGGATTCACAATTTGATCTACTACAAATTGGACAAATTCATCCTTTAATAGTATCTAAGTGCTGGAAGCTAGTTTATGTAGTAATTTCATCCTCTCTTGCTTTCAGACTAGTTATGACAAAGACTTTCTTCTTCAAAAGTACAGTCAATTTTCAGCTATATTTTCTCTATACCATTAAAGGATTATTTTTAGCACCAGAAAATAGGTAAGAGTCATTTAATTTCCAAGAGAGAAATCTGTTTTATAGTTTTCCTGGGTGGCCTGCGAATAGATCTTCTTTAGAGCTTGCCTTTGGCTGCATTATTTGAGAACCCAATTTTATATTTGTCTTTTTAAAAAAGCAATGGCAAGGACAAGTACATTTCCAGCAAGAAGCAGGTTTTCAGTCCACAAAATATCTTTCCATTCTGTGTTTGCATTATGATGTGATTGTCTCCACCTTTCCATCAAACAAATCTGTTCTGTGTCATTTGTTTGCCCTTGATTGTATAGTTATGACTCATTCGTAGCAAGCTAAACTTCAGCTGTTTATTGCAGATCACAGAAAGAAAGGTGAGAAGACACTAACAGGGTTAAAGGTTGCAACCCCTTTTTAAAGAAAATCACTAAAAGAAATTTAGGCAGTGTAGCCTCCTAGCCAGATTAGATTTAATAAATAAATAAATAAATAAGACATGACAGTGAGCAAGTTAGTATCAGAGTTTAGTATGGGAGCTTGAAACCTGTAACTGTCCAGATATTGTAGCCTTACAACTTCCAGCAGTTTCAATCTGGCCAATGATGAAGAAAGAATAGGAAATTGTAGCTCAGAAATATTTGGTGGATCACAGGTTTCCTATCCCAAAGTTTAATATCATGAGTGAGGTGGTAGGTGGTGGGTAACAGGTCAATACATGCAGATGACACCATCAGGAAAATCCTACCATTGCATACACACTTTAGATGTTGGGATGCAAGCACATTATGACAGCATTTTAGCATCATGGTTTGCTCTGTGATGTTTAATAGTAAGAAAAGCTTTTGTCAAAGTCTTAGATTTAGGTACTTCCCCTTGTTCCTTTTCTTTGAAAATAAAATTCTATACACTAAATATGAACTACTCAAAACAGAATTTAATTTTAAAATTATGGCTTCTTGTTCATTAAAATAAGTCAAATTAAATTGCAATTTTCTGAGTTTTGGGTGCTAACAGTTCAGTTATGTTAGCAGGGCTTTTTTTTTCTCATAGAACGCTCAGAACGGAGTTCCAGCACCTTTTTTGGATGGAACCTTGTAGGGTAGGCAAGGTGGGTTGTATGACATGTGTCAGTTCTGGCACCTTTTTCTTTTACAAAAAAAGCACTGGTTATTGGAATAATTAGAAGTCATGTTTTGTTTATACCAGGGTATGTATGCTTTGAATGTCCTCTTGAAAGTTGGTCCAGAGCAATGGAATGAAATACAATCAAGCCACATCAATCTGTCAGTTCCCACTTCCATTTTTGACGTATTGTGAGAGAAGTTGTAAAATCTATTGCAATACTTAAATTCCCTTTGGAAACTGAAATATCAGAATGAACGCCAAGCATACATTCAGGACATTTTTAAATGTCAAATCATAATTCATTTCCAACAGAAGTAGACAGACACCACCATCATTCCCTTTCAATGTTAAAATACACTGAATACATACTCTAAAGCAGTGTTTCTCAACCTTGACAACTATAAGATGTGTAGACTTCAACTCCCAGTTGACCCTTGCCAAGGTTGAGATACACTGCTCTAAAGTGATAGCTTTCCTCAACAGTAAAATATTACAGTAAAATTTAAGCTACACCTTTTTTCAAGATGATCAATGCCAGGAGTAACACCCTGTCCTCCTTTGGCATCAGTCCAGGAGCAGACAAACTTAAAAGGCAGTGCAGTAGACTATCAGAAATAGTCTCTTGAAAGGAGACTCTTCTAGCATAGTGAGGGGGCAAATGAATTGAAATCCCTCTTATTAGTAAAGGAAGGAGTCCATATTCAATGGGCCCTGGGGAACTACTAGTTGTCAGCAAACAGATTTTTCTGTATCTCTTTGTTGCTATCTAGTAGTCATCTCAGATTTTGCAGCCCAAATCTGTCACCCTTGATATACATTTAGTATGAAATGTAGTTGTATTTCTATCAGTAGGGGAGTGAGGTCTCCAGCATGCCACTCAAAGCTCAGGTATTGCCCTTGGCCCAGAAAAAGTAACATAATTAATTTTGTGGACAATCTGATCATTTTCAGTGATACTTCTCTTCCTGGTGATACTGATGGTTCTGGCATTGAAACCTATCTGGCAGTTTTGGCTTATCTAGCTGGGAAGCTAAATTCACTGGCAGCCATACTATTGCCACAATATATTCAATGTTTTAATTTCATTCCTTTGGCTTAATGTGTTGTAACACTTTAAAAAGAAACATAAGTGCTCCAAAACAAGGGTGAACATAGATTCCAACCAGGAATTGAAGCTTGTTCCACACCCCCAGGGGAAGTGAATGTAATGAGTTCGTTTATCAAAAGCATATGCTCAATCACAGGAAAACCTATTTAGAAGCTTGCCAGCATTGCAACAAGTTTTATTTTGCTTCGATGAGGGTATGAAATTGTTGGATATGTAATTCCTTGAATTCTAATTGTGTGAGAAATGAAGATTGACTTTTCAGTTTCAAAAATAATGTGCTTTTTCTTACACCTGTGTCTATTTTGATTGGTATTTAAATGATCAGCATCTGATACAAAACCTTTCTATAAAATAAGCAGATTTTCTCTGTTCTGTTCATAATGTTTGCATTACGGCTTATTTTGGTGTAGTGTTGTACCAACTGTTACATTATTTCGGCAAGTTTGTAAGACACCAAACAAAAATTATTTCAATGGCATCTCTTGGCAGTGCACCATCCAGCCCATCTGCTGTTGTTCTTAATGCAATTACGTTAGCTTTTGAACAAACCATGCTAAAGATAGTTTAATAAATGTTGTTTCCTTCAAGCAAAGGTGTGTGTATGTGTGTACACATACACTTTTGAGTCAGTATTTGACACTGGCAACTGCCTGAACTAGTCCTTGCAGTTTTCTCGGCAAGATTTTGCAAACATGGTTGGCTCTTATTCTGCTTCCTAGGGCTAGGAAGTAGTAACTATCCCAAGGTCACCCAGTTGGACTAGAATTCAGTCTCCTGGTTTCTAAATTGATACCTACACCAAACTGGCTCTTTCTCAAGCAAGAGCAGCTGAAGCCAAATGTACAATAGAGTGCCCCTGTTCACTATTACAGTCAACCATGCATTTTAGCACAATAACCCATCAGATTTCCTTCTCTATTTCATGTTTGGCCTGTGCAATAAATATTTGGCATCCCATAGTCATAAAGAAGAATACTTCATTGCTATTCTCTTTTGGAAGTTTGTCCTCAATGGCTTTCTTTCTCTCATTGTTCCCCCACATTTCTGAAATCATATATTAACATTTCTCTCTTGTATTCATATGATATTTTGGGGATACAGAAGCACAGCATTTATATTTAAATCATGGACACAGAAACAGCGATAACAGTTATAAACTTTCTGTCTAGTGTCTAGTGACTGATGCATTACCCATACTAATATATATCTTTGTTCCTTGTTGAAATTGTTTTGTTCAAACAACTGTTAGTTCCATGCTTTAAAAGGTGTTTTCTTTGGGATAGATTCTTTGAACAATCATGTGATATTAAACATGCAGCACTCAGTGTTCTTCTGCTTTGGAAAGATTAGGACATAGTGTCTAGTTGTTCTGTACTTTGCAGATCTTCTCACAAGAACATATCTGTTGAGCATGAACTGGCTTGTACATTAATTCTTGACCACAGTCTATCAATTTGAGTACTTAAATTTCATTTTACTACAAATTGAGTGCATAAGCTTAGTTTTTGAATGTAGATTTTTACATGTGTAATAGTTTTGATAAAGTGTTACATGAGAAGACTCCAGTTTCTCAGTTATTTATTGCATTTATTTAGAGATTTCTTTATTTTAATTGATTTTAATGGAAGGGGGGGTGCTTGATGGCTCAGCAGTTAAAGATATTGAGCTTGTCAGCTGGAAAGCTGACAGCCTGAGTTCAAGACCTGAGAGCTGCATGACAGGGTGAGCTCCCATTCTAGCTTTAGCTCCTCCTCACCTAGTACTTCAAAAGCATGCAAATGTGAGTAGATAAATAGGTACCACTTCTGTGGGAAAGTAATAGCATTCCATGCACCTCTGGATATAATTATGCTAGCCACGTGATTATGGGAATGTCTTTGGACCATATTAGTTCTCTCGGCTAAGAAATGGAGAGGATACAACTGGCCAGGGGAAACTTTTATCTTTACCTTTTGCTTTTATTATTATTGTCCATATCTGTCCTTGAAATTAAGACAAGTTCTAGGATTAAGGCATGAGAATCTCTGATTCAAAATAACCTTGGATCCACTCAACCAGGAAGTGACAGTTCTTCCATCTTCGCAACACTTTGCTAAAGAAACAAAAAGGGATAACCTTGTCCATATAGGAGTTAAGAGGAGAGTTGGGACATGGAAAACTGGAAAGATCAAAACCATAGTATAAATTAAGTACCCCATAAAGCACATAGAAATAAAGATGCTTCTATTACTTTTAAAAGCTTTCCCCCGCTGACTCAAGGTGATAACCAAAGTATTATGAATTGCCAAATAAACTGCAGTGAGATTATTATAACTTGGGGAGCATATATCATGTTTTCCTTGCCCTTCTAATAAAGTTCTTGCCCTGTTCTGTTGTGTACTTTTAGAGTTATTACCAAAGCTACCATACCATTAATACAGATGCTTACAGTAGGAGAGTTCTTTTTGTATTCAAAATGGGTTGTTTCAATTGTGTTTATAGCACAAATGTATTATCTGCAGAAAACGTAAGAGCTGGGCTGATGAATCCAATCATGAGTCATTCCCAAATCTCATATGCTGAAATTTCACACAATCAGCGCTGAATAAATAAGGAACACCGGAATGTATATTGGTATCCAATTGACTCCCACTTCAGGGTTGAAGTCAGAAAGGAAGAGAAAATTGCATTCATTAGGCCTGTTTGTATGATAAACATGCCTAACTAGATTTTTAAAAAAATCCACTTATTCGAAGTACAAATTACCAACATGGAATGAAACAAAGATATAGTGAATGACTGTAGAGAAGATTTTCTAGTTTTTCCACCCAGGTCACAGAGAATCAAGATACTTAGCAGTGATTTTTTATTACCAAGACCTCAACAAACACCTAGGTGGAGGCTTTAATATGTGTAATGAACTATACAGTCTACAAAAACTTACTTATTCAATGTGACGAGAACTATTAATGCTAGGGGGGGTTGTTAAAATCTAAGGGAATTTCCATCTAACAGCATTGTAATGATTGAAAAGCAGCTTTAGAACTCTGGAAATACACAGAATAATCAGGTTTGTTTATTTCTGGTTCCCCTTAGTTTAGCAGACATCAGAGCAAATTTGATATTTTCATCTGAAATTGCTGTTGGAGTTCTGTGAATCAGAGGATGAAGATGCAGATCAAATAGTCCAATAGGCCTAAGATTCAGTAGGCAATCAGACATCTGCCAGAGTTTCAGGAGTCAATGAGCTTGTCCAGGAGAGACCTAATTCATGTGAAGCAGAACAGATTTTGTCAGGATCCTAGCCCGGGAACCTGTCAACAGTTGAAAGAATGCAGCAAAGGCAATCAGCCTCACTCCTTGCTTGGAGAGGTCAGCAAGCTGTATCAATGTCTGAGGCCATAAAAGACCAATCACCGGTCTTGGCCCTCAATTATGAAAAACAAAGTTCTCTCCAATTCTATACTTGTATTCCTGTCAGTCTTGCTCCTTGCTCTGCATTCAGATCATAGCCTTAACATTTGGACAAGTTCATGGAATTCTCTTGGTGCCCATACCACAGATTGATATGGACAACTCTTGTGGCTTTGAATCTCCTCTTTCATTCTCATGGTTCAAACTCCCAGGCAAGTGTTTTCTGACTAATTGCTCATCCAAGAACCTGCTGCTACCAGGAAATTTACAACTTAGCAATGAGCTCCTTCAGAGTTGTAATTGCCTGGCTTTTTGTTTTGTATCAGTTGGATTAAGACAACTGCAGCTTTTGTAAAACTTACAGTCCTGTAATCAGGATTGTGATGCAATCTATCTCACAACCTCTGACCTCTTTCTCATTCCTCCTGCTAATATCGGCCTTTTGAATACAGGGCACAAACAGTAATTTACTAATGATTGTAAACACTTTTTAATGTTTACAAATGACCTTCTCCTGCATAGTTTTAATTGGAAAGAGGAGATATTTGCTCTTTGTTTTGAAAATGAAGGAAGTTATATTATTAGTTCTGGTGACTCAAGGGCTGGAGCAGTGACTGAAATAAGTTCTTTGAATTCTCTCTGTTGAACAGTCTGAGGGAGCACCAATTGGCTCCTGGCAATTTCTGCATGTCTTTATCATTTTGAGGTTAATAAAAAGAAAACTGATCCGCTTTGACCTACTTGGCTGTTTGGGGGAAAGGAAAAGATGTGATGAGAAGTAATCATTTACATAGTGAGCATCTATGGAGTTTCTCAGTCATCCAGGTCATGGTTCTCCCAAAGGTGCTTTTTCAGAGGGCAACAGGACTTTCTTGTTTTTCTTTGAAGATCTTTTGCTTCTCATCCAAGCAGCTTCAACAGGGCAGAAAACATCCTGCAGCCAAGAAGGCTCTACACACATTTGCACCACTCAGGTGACCCTGAGGACCTCCAAATGGCCTCAATGACTCTCTAAAAGACTGCAAATGACCAGCTGTCTGCAAGGAATATAAATTCTTCCATTCCCCACCATTCAGTCAGAGCTGAAGAAGTTTCTTGGATGAGAAGCAAAATGTCTTTAAAGAAAAACAAGAAAGTCCAGTTGCCTCCTGGAAAAGCACCTTTGGGATTACATAGTGAGCATTTTGTGTCACATTGGGGGTCCACATTTTCTTTTTTTTTTAATAAGCATTATCAGGCCATGTGTAGCTGAAAGCAAAGATGCAAGTATGGAGACGAAGGAAGAAGACCTTGATGGATCCTGTTGCTTGGGTAATGGGGACTAAAGGATTGTTTTTTCAAGTCCAGTTAACATCAGAAGTGGCTCAGATATCTCCTTAATTCACTGAAAGAAGTGCAGTGGATTAAGATATAAAAGATTATATTGTTATAATTCATCTCAATAAAATAGTTGTAGGCATGCTGTGGAGTTAATTTCATGGTTTGGTATACTTGGTGGAACTAACAGCAGAGGACATTATTGTAGAGGATGAGGCTGAAAATTTGGGCCATTTTAGGTGAGGTATTACTAATAGTACATGAATTCATGAATACATGAATAATATAATAATAATAATAATAATAATAATAATAATAATAATAATAATAATAATAATAATAATAATAATAATAATAAATTCAGTTTATTGGTTGCCCCCTTATGCCCTAAGTCAAACAAGAACATGTCTCAATAATACAGAAGCATTTACTACATCTCAGAGATGGATAAGATGAAATAGCCACGGAGCTCACTAATTTAAGAATAATTCTATTTGATATATTAATGTAGGTATCCCAATCTTCATTCCTTCACCATGTGAACCTGTTGTGATTTGATAATAAGTGATTTCCTTTTAAAATGAGTTCATTATAAAAATCACCCCTTGAATCTGAATATTATGTTCTAAAATAGAGTAAGAATTCTAGAAAGAATTTTGAAATCTGTTTCAAATGTGATTTGAGGTAGGATGGAAGCCCCATCTAATGCCACCTATAGATATATAGAGAGATAATAGAAATAGAGACAGAGATACTGTTCAATGAAAGTTGGTGAACAAAGTAATTTCTTCCCTACTTTTAACAACCAGCACCTTCATATTTATTTGAATTAACCTCCCTCTGTTTCTATCCACAGTAAGGCTCTAATTAATATTCAGTTGAAATGGGCTCATGTACCAAATGAATATACATTCCTGCATTTACAGGCACATTTGTAAATCTTCTGTTTTCCATATCTGAAAGGATTTTAACTTTATAAATGTGTAAACAAATCAGGATGAATGGTTTGTTAGGTTGCAAAATATGCCATACAGCTTACAGTGATTTAATCTAGTGGGAAAGAACCAAAAAAAGTGCCCTCAAATTATTGGCATAATGAACAATAAATATACCATTCGGGTGCATATATTCTAATTATTTTTAAAGGGCATTAATTATATGGCTCAGCTTTAATTAACAAGCTCTTCCATAGATTTTCAACAAAGCTGAATTGCATGTTCTTCATTATGTGCTCAACATAATAAAAAGGGTGGGTGAGCAGAAAAAGTACAAAAATAAGCACATAAAGTTTAATGCATCACATATATTATTGGCATACAACTTGTAACTTGTAGATATGGGCTTCAATGTGTGTTTGGATTTAGTAAATCTTTTCCTACTCTTATCCAAAGACTGAGTTTTCCATACTGTTTTGTGATACAGTAGCTAGGTTTTTGTTGACCAGATCTGCTCAGTCTGACAGTCTATTGAATGGATGTAAATGTCTCTGGATCTCTCTGTTCCTTCCTGCCAGTCTGTCAGCCTACACTAAGTAGCAAGTTACTAAACCTACTCTGTAGATGAGAAGTGGGCAACTATGGTAACAACTTATGGATTTCAGCTCCTAGAATTCCTGAGCCAACCATGGAGGTTGAAGTCCACAGGTCATAAAGTTGCCATAGTTGTCTAATCCTGCTGTAAACTATTAAATACACCATCCCTATCCACCAGGTTGCTTCTTAAATATACAAATAGAAAGGGGTTCCCTGATATCCTACTTTTATTTCTATTCTGCCTTTGCCATATGCATATAATGGGCTATAGCTGGAATAACCAAAGACCACCCGTTTTGGGATTAGTGTCTCAGGAAAGTTCTGCACCCTTTTAATATATTTAGATAGATTCAGATAATGTAAATTGTTCCATCTTCTTCACCTTTTTCTCTCCTTACTTTTCTCCAACACTTGCTAGTCTCTTATCAAGTTTATTATCATGTTTAATACGTAAACACCAAGTTATATTTTTGCTATATGTATTGAGTGAGGTGTTTACCTGCTAAGATCTGAACATAGGAAATGACTGGGCATAGGCTGGGTGCAAACTCAACTGCAAGTTACCAGTGCTAATTTTCTATTTTGTGTGTGTGTAATCTTTTTTACACGAGAGCTAATTATTTCTCCCTACCTCCAAGAAATCTTAGAATAGTTGCTTAAAAGTTGAGTTTGTAAAGGAGCTTCATTTTTTTGCCATGTTTCTATGCTTCATACATATAAAAAACAATGTGGGGTGTGAACCTGTAGGCATAGACAGCATCCCTTTGGAATTCTGATTAAAGCTTTGTAAAGCATGCAGAATGTGAGCAGATGCATTTATCAAAACCTAACTAGCTTATTCAAAAATATTGTTTTCAAATAAGATTCTGAGCTTTTCTTCTTAAATGAAATTCAAGGGAGAAAAGGGCAAATTGACAATTTAGCCAACATCTGGAAAAAGCAGGGGTGGGATCTTCTGGGACCTTACTATGTCTTTTTGCTGACTTTATAGAATGCCATAGATAAATCTTTGAATTACTTTTCATGAATGCCCCACAACACAAACATATAAAACCATACAGAAGTCAGCCAAACTGCAATAGTACATTCCTGATCTTTCATTTTGCTGTATGTATATTCAAAAACCTAATAATGAAATATTAAAGCCAGCCACTTCTAATATTGTCGTCTTCCACCACTCTGACATGTACAGTACCAAAGTCTACCGTAGCTGAAATAGCTGCAAACAAAGAAGTAGTTTTAACTATTGATGCTCTAGCTAATGTCATAAAGTGAGATAAAATATGCAGAAGGTTCCTGTTGTTTGAGCAGTTTTGCATTGGATGAATTCCAGTTTTAGTCCTTTACAACCAGAGATGCTAGATGTATTTGGATGAAAATGATGGACAATTAGTTGTTCTAAAACTTTCATCAAGATTGTAAATTTATGGTTCCTTAAAATATTTTTATGCTGTAGATGAATTAAATATAAATGACAGCTTGTTCTCAAGTTACACATGCTGTGCTATCTATATGTGCCACTGAAAAGCTTTTGTTTCTCTCCGAACAAATATTGAATAACATGAATTGTGTGGATAGTACTGACTATGCAGCATTGCACTGTCCAATTCTGCTTTAGCTTTTTTTAAAAAAATGCATTCTTTTTCTTGTAAAATAAAGTTCAATAAATAAGCTTCATGGGTCCTTTTTTACAGAGGTTGCCAAGCTTCTTGAATTTTTTTTAATTATTATTAATTGAGAAATATACTAAACACCTTCACTGCAGAGCTATATAAATAATCCTTTGTTCAGTGAATAATCCTTTTGCAATTATATGGCCACTTATTAATAGACCATATCAAATTCTTAATCCGACTATTGTTGTGAATAATGTGGGCACCTCATTGAAAAAAGAAAAGCAATCAACAGGCTTGAATAGATCTAGAAACCTTGAACTTCCATTGAATTGCAGAAGCTTAAAAAGAAATTTATACTGCTTAGAAAGTAAATCAAAGGCTGTAAGGTCTTTGTTGACACCAATGGCCTTCTTAAAGTACTGCAAATTCTCCCAAAGCAGTAAACATATAAGGATTTTCTACACAGTCATTTTATTGTTTCTAATTTAGTCTTCAAGGAGTAGTGTAGCAAATCTTCAAGACTACTGTGCCTATCAACAAAAGGGTTCAGCTTTTAGTCCAGCATTTTCCAAAGCCAGAAGTGCCTGAATTCTGGCAGAGGAAGGTTTCTTATAGATTAATTTCCAGCATTCCAATACGTGCATTCAGGGCTCTTCACCACTAAAATACACAAATTGCATTATGCAAAAATATAGTAATGCAGAAACAAATCTGAATACTTCTACAAATACTGCCTACCATTTCTCCAAAGAGGCAGCTCAATATTCAAGGTTGTTGCCACCTGTATTTTCAAATATGGTGATTTTGTAGGCAACAGGCATTGCCAGTTCATTTCCAGTTCACTCCCAACCATAAGCCTCACTGTATTCAGATTGTTGGAATCTATTAGCAGTAATACTTGTAGTCAATGTGATTTTTGGAATCTCAAGGGAAAACAGTGTAAAATCCATAGTGTCTCACTATGCACCCATGTTTCATTTATTTAGATTGAGGTAAAACCAAATGTTGCATAGATATGAATCAAAACCTCTGAATAAAGTTAAAGCAGACATGTCAAACACAAGGCCCAGGGGCCAGATCCGGCCCGCGAAGTGGTTTCATGTGGCCCACGAAGCCATCCTGGAAACAGTGAGGGAACGACCCCCACTGCCTTGGCCCTGGCCCAGAGACCCTCCTTCTGCCAGAGACCCTCAGATCTGTCCCACTCCTGCCCAGGCCCCCATAGGCAGCCTTGATGCAAACGATGTAGAGCTGGCCACGCCCACCCAGTAGGCCATACGCACTCTAGCCATGCCTACTCAGTAGGCCACACCCACCCTGGCCATACCCACCTGGCCCCCTGAGGGCAACCGCAATGCTGATGTGGCCCTCAATGAAATTGAGTTTGACACCCCTGGGTTAGAGGAAACTTAACCTTGCTCCTGTTTTTATAAAAATCAACATATTCTTCAGATGCACAAGGGTGACTTTTCCTTTTTGTCTTAAAAAGGGATATCAGGTAGGATTTGGTTCCTCTGTCTATGACTGGTTTTTCCAATCCAGAATAGACTATAGTTTAAGGAATTAAAAAATATTAGGATGCCACAAATTCTGTGTAGATTGCCCACAAATTACTTTTAGTTTGATCATCATTTTCCTCAGACCCAAATACTGGGTAATTTCCATTGAGATAATAAGAACAGCAATCACAAAATCTCAAACCATCCAGATTATTTCTTCCTCCCCATACATTCCTATTCCATTCATTCTTTTCTTTTTGCTACTGCTTTTCCCACATTTTATTTCTGAGGCCTCTCTATATTATTGCAACATAGAGCTTGGATAAGTACCTGAGCTCCAGATAAGGCTGTTATTGTAAAGAATATTAGAATCTAGTACTTGAGTTTATCTAAATGGTTTCATCAATTTCATCACATGGAATTTTAACTTGACTCAAGAGAAAATTGCTTTCCCATTGAAATGCCCAAAAGAACAAGCTTGATAGACCTCTGGTCTGGTTGAATACTGACATTCCCACTATTCCAACTCTGCACCAAGAGATCTGTGGTCATCCTGAAACTTTGTAGAAAATTCTTGTAATTTTTATATCTCAGTTCTCGTCACTGTATTTTTCGTTTAAGACAGTGACAGTGGTCATTTCCCAGTTCTTAAGAACCAAGTACTATGGAGTTACTAGGTTTTTGTCTATCATATCTAAACTGTACAGTATGACTTTGGGATATTTGTGAATGTTATTGCTAAGTGTTTCTTGAACTGGAAACATATTTGCTCATAATTCAAACTTTGGTTTGCTCAGCTTCATGTTTTTCAGACACACAGAGATACCCACTCACATACCTCCACACTTTTCTGTGAGAAGCAATTTCAAAAGAAACCTTTGCTGGTGAATATCGGCAATCCCAACACAGAGACAACAAATCTTGAATTATGCTGAAAAAGTATTCAACCCTTTGCCGAGTCCTCTAGTGAACAGAAAAGCAATTCTTTGATGTGGAGAAGATGTGTAATTTATTCAGGCTACTTAAGATGTTAAATGAACCAGAAAGTCCACATGACAGAGACAAATAAGACTGTCCCCTAAAAGTGCTGTAAATTAGGTCTCAGGTCTCCCATCTATGTTGTTCCATTGCCTGATACTCTGGGATGGAAGGGTGGCCATTGCGTTCCATATATGATTTAACCTTCAGCTCCGTGTGGTCTGCCTGGCACTGTATGTTGTCAATTAAGGAAAATCAATCTATGCCATTTTTATGCCAAAAACGTAGACTTCCTCCACCCTTTGGGGAGTAAATAATTAGCTCAGAACTGCTCTAGGCAATAATTAACTGAACCAGACTTATTAAGAAAACTGCCTCCAGCATTTTTCCATCTCAGAGGTGTTTAATATCTATCAAGTTACTTCTAAATGATTTTGAGGGAAGCATTCCACAGCTTTCTTCTTTTTTTCAAAGAAACAAGGCAACTGCATAATTAATGTGGTTTGACCTAAACCCTTCCTGAGTCATAATTTACATTTTACTGAAAAACTGTGCTGATCACTTACACTTCTCCTTTAGTGATCCAAGAGAACTGTGAATGAATTTGTTTTCCAGAGCTTTTAATTGGGTTAGGCCATTCAGTAATCAGATGTTAACGGGAAATGGTTCTGTAAAATCCAGACAAATCTATATCCATTATACTTGTAGCAAAAGTTCTTGGATGGTCTTCTAAACTTATGCTGCTGAGAACTAGGAAAGATGAAATGAAAAATCTTTACAATGTGCAAGTGCATAGAAAATGTGGCTTTTTTAAGGTAATGTTCTCCCTTCCATCTATAACTGTGAGTTATCACCATTGTTCTGTCTATAGGAATTATAGATGTTTCTTTAATTGTAAGACAATTCCATTCATGATATATAAATAGAATTTGAATCATTTGAAGAATAGGTCCATGTAGGTTCAACCTATTCATGTAGTTAGTTCAATAAGCCGTAAGTACAACCTTCATGGATGCTTGTGTTATTTTACTGGTTCAACTTATAGAGGCTGCAGATAGTTCATATTTAGTTATTGCCTTATTTAGTGACTATTTGCAGCTACAGACATTATGACCTGTCCTCACATCTACAACATCTGAAGGTCTGTAAAGCAAAGGAAAGCTGAAGTAAGATTGTTAGCACAGTTGCAGTTTCATTTACATTTAGTGACCCACTTTGTTTAACCACAAAGTTGCCAGTCCAAATTATAGCTGCTAAATAAGGACTACATATAATGAAAAATAGACTTCAGAGATATTACTGCTGTGGGCATTTCCATTAGTAATAAGCAAGGGATGTCTTTGAAACAGCATACACTTGAAAATCTAGTATAGATTGTTTTCCCAACGAAATATTATCTGTCAAAATAGATCCTTTCATCAGTCATAGCTAGCCTGCACATCAGGGATTCCTCTTGCACCATATACAATATGTGATTCTGGGCAGTTTATTAAAAATTAAAACAAACATACAAACAACAAAAAGGACACATCTAGCAAGAAGACTCAATGTAACAACTGTGCAGCTCGGCTACATTCCTGGAAACTGGGAAAACTATATTTTTCTTATCTTTCAAAAGTCCAGCAGATTTGGAGTCAATCTAATCCTAAATAAATAAGCAAGCAAACAAATATTTGTTGTCAGTGATGTCACTGGAACTATCCAGTAGATAGAAGCTAATGCTAACTTTTTTTTTTCCATACGTAAGATTTGACTCCACTGTTGGATGGCAGTTACAGTTTCTTTTCTATCATATATGATTTAACTTACAGGGGCATAAACTTTTTCCTTCCTTCTGAAGAGTGTTTGGTGTTTCACAGATTTAGCAAATAACAAGTATAACTGCCTGACACAGCAAACCAACAGCAAATGTGCAAAGAGCCAGTTTAGTGTAGTGGTGAAGGGGCTGGCCTAGAAACCAGGAGATTGTGAGTTCTAGTCCTGCCAAAGGCATGAAAGGTAGCTGCATGATTTTGGACCAGCCATTCTTCTCAGCCCAATATATCACACAAAATTGCTGTTGTGGGGAAGATAGGAGATGGAAGAAGTACTATGTACTACCTTGAATTACTTATAAAGTAATAAATATGTGATTTTTTTAAAAAAACTAAAAAAACAAAACACCTTGCTAAGAAAGCACATATTATCAGTCTTAAAACAGTATGTTCCCATTCCATTATATGGCTGCCTCCTGCAGGTTAGCTTTGTTCTTGTAAGTAAACTTTTTTTTTAATGTAGGGATATGGTCTGTCAACAAGTTAATTACTCAAAGAAATAAACTTGAGGCAAGACTAGCAATCTATTTTACTCCGGCAATGAGTGATTTAATTCATGCTTTTACCCTTGAAAATGATTGGCATTAACAATTAATCGGACTTGTTCACTTAGTATCTCTCGATCCCTCATTTTCCAATCTCCATTTGGAACTAGATTTACAAGTAGAGAGATTCTTATACACATGGCTTATGGAAGCACCCAACTGTTTCCAATAAACTCAAGAGCTTCCCTTACTTGTCAACAATCACAGTAAAAAATTCCCTGGTAGATTGTGTGTGTGTGTGTTTGTGCCTGGTTTCCATATTGTTGCCTTCAGTTCATACTCAGGACGTGGGTGAAAAAGGTTGTCCTTAGTTGTACAGATTTCCAAGGGCAGGATCAAGACGTGCACCATCTAGTCAGCCGTATCACCCATTGCTTGAGAAGGTAGTCAGATGATTGATGTGACTGAGAATTGAAATAATAGCGATAAAGATGAAAATGGGGACAGCAAATTCCACATACTTTTCTGACATACTTTTCAACCAATTAAAGGTGGGTGGATAGCACTTTAACTCAGCTGCATCAAAAGGCAACTAGTGGACATTTAAATCAACTGCTATGTGCCCGGTTTGTTCAAAGAAGAAATACTGTGACAATGATGCAGAGGAAACCAGGACTGACTCTTACTGAAATTATTTCTGGCATTCCCAACTCTTTATGCCCAATTTTAGTCTATAGATGAATGATTTGGTGATGGAAGAAAACTGGTTATTATTGCTGAGGCCTCAGTCCATGGAGAAAAGGACTGTTTTTATCACTTTGCAAGAAGAAATTAACTCATTTACTTATTGAGGAAGGGAGAAGGACATATAGAGGTGAGTTAAACTTCACAGAGAGGCCTCCTTTGTCAAGCTGAATGAAGATACCCATTGGCCAGGGGGTTTCATGTACAGTATACAATACACCGGTTTCTGAAGAAATGGAAATTCCCATTACCCGGAAGTATCATACATAGCCAGATGATCACAAGCACTCTTTTCAACTAATGAGGATCAAGAAATGGGTCAAAATGAGGGGTTACTCTCCTTTCTAAGGGAAGGTTGATAGAATTCTAGACCAAAGATCATCTAATTTTCCTCAAAGCTTTAGTTTATTAATCCCCATTTATCCCAGTTACCCTGGATTAATTCAAGCTTTCAGTCAATCTGGCTTTTGATATGACAAAGCCATGAAGAAAAAAACATAGGTTTTCTCTGATCTTTTTCTGATATTTTTTTCTTGTCTTTTCCTAATTCAGGGAAATTTCTAGAAAAGAAATACCTAGAAATTAACTTAAAGGTAAAAGGTAAAGGTTCCCCCGCACATGCGTGCTA
This sequence comes from Vipera berus, assembly GCF_964194415.1. NCBI lineage: Eukaryota > Metazoa > Chordata > Lepidosauria > Squamata > Viperidae > Vipera > Vipera berus. The sequence continues at coordinate 16,954,784 of NC_138208.1, read as the reverse complement.
GTCATTTCCGACTCTAGGGGCCGGTGCTCATCTCCATTTCAAAGCCGAAGAGCCAGCGCTTGTCCGAGGACGTCTCCGTGGTCATGTGGCTGGCATGACTAGACGCCAAAGGCGCACGGAACGCTGTTACCTTCCCACCGTAGTAGTCCCTATTTTTCTACTTGCATTTTTACGTGCTTTCGAACTGCTAGGTTGGCAGAAGCTGGGATGAGTAACAGGCGCTCATTTTGTTACACGGCACTCGGGATTTGACCCACCAAACTGCTGACCTTCTGATCAACAAGCTCAGCGTCCTAACCCACTGAGCCACCGTGTCGCTTACTTACAGAGGCCTTAATGAGTATCACATAAGATTCCATATAAATAGCCCAAAGAAACTCAATATTAAAAGAGAATAAGGTTCAAGTGCTCATTTTATTATTTTATCTCAGTCACATTCCCAGGGGATATAGATAACCTTAATTTGGAAATATTTCAGTTTTTACACAGTCACCTTTCTTTCTTCTTAGTTTATTTCTTTTGCCTTTCATGGATTAGTTATCTCTGGAACATAAAGTAACATTTGCTATTCTGGGAGAGTTAATGGAAAAGCAGTGTGCTTTAATAGTTTTAAGGACTTTTTTTAAAGACCTCCTGCACAAGTCTTTGCAGTTTTCATGGTTTCTTCAAAAATTATAATTACATAGTATATTATTTTGGGACATGATAAAAGCAGCAAGACTTCTATTTGCTCAATGTTGGAAAGTTCTAAGATAACTACAATGGAAGACTGATTAGTAAAAGTGATGGAATTGGCAGGGATGGTGAAACTGATGGCCCTCATTAGAGAAAAGACTTTGGAAAAAAAATAATACCAATTGGAAGCCTTTTGTGCACTTTTTGCAAGAAGAAAAAAAATCAAATGATGACATAGGGATTTGATGCCTAGTAAAAAAATTCTTGATTGTCTGGAAAAAGTGGAAGCTATAGTTTAATGCCAAAGTAAAAGTGAATTTAATTTTTAACTTCATCTTTTTTGTAAAAGTCAGAAGTTACTTTTCCTTGCTTTTATACTTTTGTTTCTTTCTATAATTTTTTAAAATCTTTTTTACATTTATCTCTTATCTTTTTCTATCTCTCCTTTTATACTTATTTCTGTCTTTTACCATTTGTTTTTGCTAGTTTTTAACTTTGTTTTAATAAGTTAATAAAGTTATATTTTTAAAAAGAGGATTGCCATTGTCTCCTTTCTAGGGCTGAGAAAAAGTGATTGGCCCAATGACATCTGTCTTTGTGCCTAAGGTGGAACTAGAACTCACAATCTTCTAGCTTGATGCCTAAACCAAATGGAATCTCCTAAAGACCATATTCGGGTACAAATATGGCAACTTTTATATTTTCCCCATAGAATAAATATGGCAGATGTAGAAGATTGCACTAAAAAAAACCCTGGTCTGCACAAATGTGGATATATATATATATTATCTATGTTTCTTTGCTGCCATATTGAATGTGGTTGTTTGAATTTTTGTAGACCAGATTGAACAACTCTACTGGAAACCAAATATTGTGAGAAGAAGATAACTCACAGTCCTATGGCCCAATCCAATGGATTAGTGATTTTTCTGAATTCCTCTGTTTGCCTTGAAACATCTTTTGGTACATAATATCCACAAGTAGCTGAATACTTGTCTTGTCCTTGACTTACAACCACAGTTGAGCCCAAAATTTCCATTACTAGGCAAAGCAGTTGTTAAATGAGTTGTGCTTCATTTTGCAACCTTTTTGCTACAGTTTTAAGTGAATCACTACAGTTGTTAAGTAAATTATGTGGTCATTAAGTGAATCTGGCTGCCCCCATTGACTTTGCTTGTCAGAAGCTGTCTGAAAAGGTGGCAAATAGTGATCATGTGACAATGGGACAGTGAAACTGTCATAAATATATGTCGGTTGCCAAGTGCCCAAACTTTGATCATGTGACTGACTATGGGGATACTGCAGCCATTGTAAGTGTAAAAACTGATTATAAGTCACTTTTTTCAGTGGTATTATAACTTCAAATGGTCACTGAGCAAATGGTTGTAAGTAGAGGAGTACCTGTAATTGTTGAGAAAATTGGAAGTGTTTAATAAATATTTAATCCATGCAACATAACTTGTAGGTGTGCTTGAACTCTTCTGGAAATATTCACAAGATCATCAAGCACACTGAAGTAAAAACAAGAAAGAAACAAATTAGAAATGACTACAAAATGATATTGAAGATGTTCAAATTCAGTTTGTGGAAATACCATCAAGATGATTAAAGTCATCAAAGATACAGTTGAATAGTGGACACCAGTCAAGCTGAACTAGAGACTCCAAAGAGAAAGACTGTGAAAAAATAATGACAATGAATCATGTCCCTCATCCACACAGGGATGCTGAAAGACTCTACTTTCCAAGGAAAATTGGTGGGCATGAAATATTGCAAACATATCAGATGTTCGAAGTAGAAAAAAGGCATCGGAAGAACATCTTAAGTATAGTGAAGAAGATGCACTGAAGTTAGTATATAATGAAGGTTTACTGAGCACTGGAGAAACCAAAATGGCCTGTAAGAAAGACCAAATGAAGAATAGAAAAGAGACATGGCAAGGCAAACTATTATTTTGTCAGTTTTTTTTTAAAAAAATCAAGCAAAACATAAAATAAGACTGGCAGTGGGTAAGAACATGTAAGTTGAAGAAAATGTCATAGGGGCTAATTCTGGCTGCATAAAACCAAGACTTAAAAATAAATGTGTATAAAGCCATAATTCAGAGGATGGCAACCAACAGCAAAATTGTGTCTGCAAAGAAACTGAAGAAACAGTAGTTCACCTAGTTAGCTGCTTCAAGAACATTGCTCAAACTGATAAGAAAGTAGCAGAACAAAGTTGGGTATCATCAGAGTTGGGTATCATCAGTACGCTGATGATACCCAGCTTTTTATTTCGACCCCAAACCACCCCAGTGATGCCCTCGACGTGATGTCCCATTGCCTGGAGGCGGTCCGGGTCTGGATGGGAAGGAACAGGCTTCGGCTCAACCCTGACAAGACTGAGTGGCTGTGCGTGCCGGCATCTCGGGAAACTCAGATCATTCCATCTCTTACTATGGGGGGTGAGTTATTACCCCCGTAGATAGGGCTCGCAACTTGGGAGTCCTCCTAGATTCACAGCTTTCTTTAGAAGATCATATAGTAACTGTGACTAGGGGGGCCTTCGCCCAGGTTCGCCTGGTGCGCCAGTTGCGGCCCTATCTAGACCAGGATGCCTTGCGTACAGTCACTCATGCGCTCGTGACCTCTCGGTTAGACTACTGCAACGCTCTCTACATGGGGCTGCCCTTGAGGACCACTCGGAGGCTCCAACTGGTGCAGAATGCAGCCGCGAGAGTTGTGTTGGGGGTCTCCCGATACTCCCATGTTACATCTCTGCTCCGTGAGCTGCATTGGCTTCCAGTTGCCTTCCGGGTGAGATTCAAGGTGCTGGTAATGACCTACAAAGCCCTACATGGCATGGGTCCGGAGTACCTTAGGGAGCACCTGCACCGCCCCAAACCTCCCCAAACGTCGGCAGGTCTCCGTTCCTCCGCGCCCTGCCTGCCTGCTTCTTTCCGCTGCGGAAAGAAGCAGGCAGGCAGGGCGCGGAGGAACGGAGACCTGCCGACGTTTGGGGAGGTTTGGGGAGGTGCGCGCGCACCTCCCCAAACCTCCCCAAACTTCGGCAGGTCTCCGGACGGCGGCGGCTTGGGAGAGGTGCGCGCGATCCTGGAAGCACCGAAGCCTCGGCCGCGCGCAAGTCCTCGGTAAGCTCCGGGCGGTCACTTGCTTCGCGTCTCCTGAGGGAAGGGGGGGCGACTGGAGCGGGCGTGTTTCCTCGCCTGCTGGGCGCCGCGATTTGCCCGGGGAACGCGCGGGCCCCGAATGGCAGCGTGGAGCGAGGAAGCGGACAGCCAGGGCTTCCCCGAGAGCCGCGGCCACACAGGGTATTCCTGTGTATTCAGGCTTGCAAAATGGCGGATCGAGCCTCTGCTGGCGGCAGAGGCTTGCAGAGCGCGGATCCAGCCTCCGCCAGCGGCGGAGGCTTGCAGAACGGCAGATCGGCTTATACTCGAGTCAATAACTTTTTCCAGTTTTTGGGGGTGAAATTGGGGGTCTCGGCTTATACTCGAGTCGGCTTATACTCAAGTATATACGGTAATAGAAAATGAAAAAGCTAAAGTACTCTGGGACTTTAGAATTCAAACAGACAAGTATCCGCTACAGAATGCTCCAGGCTTAACAACTGTTGATAAGAAAGAAAAAAACACCTGGATAGTGGATGTTATAGTACCTGGAGATAGAATAGAAAATAAATAATTGGGGAAAATCACAAATTGCAAAGACCTGCAAATAGAACTAGTGCTACTGAAGGAAAAGAAAGCAAAGATAGCCAGTTTTCTAGTGATTAAGTCACCAGGACAGAAAGTGGGAGAATTCTAGCCATGTCTTACCCATGAAAACCAATCAGGATATCTTGGCTAGTTACTCTCTCTAAGCCCAAGTCACCTGGCAAGGTTGTTGTTGTTGTGTGGAAAATAGGAGGAGGAAGGTGTGTGGGATAGGTTCACTGCCTTGAGTTATTTCTAAAAAAAAGTATAAATAAAAATAACAACAGTGCTTTGGGTGCAATCCCAAAAATATCTGGAGCACCACTTGAACACCATTGGCATTGACAAAATCAACACCGATCAATTGCAAAAGATAGCTTTACTTGGAACAGCTTATATCTGTGATGATACCTTTAATATTATTAAATAACAGCATCTGCTTATCCTGGGTCCTTGGGAAGAAGCACTTGATACTGTAGGTCAGAGGTGTCAAACTGCCGACCCACAGGCCAGACGTGTCACACGGAAGCCACGCCCACCTCATCCTGGCAATGGCAAAACAGTGCCAATACATTGTGCAATGTCACATGACATTGTGAGTTTGACATGTCTGTAGGTGGATAAAAATGCCAGATCCTGCCTAAACATCTTGCTGACTGGGTGACCGAGCATAATAACAATAATCTTGTTAAGGGCAATATTGTAAAATAATATCACATTTTTAGAAATCATTTTTAAAGTACAGAACTCTGCAACAATCAAATTCTGAAATAAGTGTCTTTATTATTGTGTGTGTTTATTTATATGTTTTCATGTGATATATATATATATATATATATATATATATATATATATATATATATATATATATATATATATATATATATATATATATATATATATATATATATATATATAGAGAGAGAGAGAGAGAGAGAGAGAGAGAGAGAGAGAGAGAGAGTTGAAGGTGTAGGAGCAACGTTTCAACGGAATCCCATCCGTCATCCTCAGGCTGGTGGCTTCATCTTCCTTCTTCTGGGAGAAGCATGTGGTAGTGGCTGTTTGTTCCTCTTTTTTAAACTGCCAGAGGGGGTGTGTTCTGTGGGTGGAGGTGTGCTCTGATTGGGTGGGGGATTAGGTGTGTTCTGATTGGGTGGGAGTGTGTTTTGAATGGTGGGTGTGTTCTGATTGGGTGGGGGTGTGTTTTGAGTGGATGGGCTGGTCTCAGCTGCCAGCCTTAGACCTGAGCTGGTGAGTTGTGCTGCTTTTGTTTGGCTTCGTGTTTGTGGTGGTGCCATGTTTTTATAGTGGGTGTCAGTTTGCTTATTGTGTGGTTTGGAGGGGTTTAAAGTGGCTGATGTTGCAGCTGTAGTTAGGTTTCTGTTTTGTGGTTGTGCGTCGTTGTCATTGTGAGTTCGGATTTGCTTTTTGAATGGTTGTGTGGTGGTGATGTCATGTGATGTTATCATGAGTTTGGGTCTGGTATCATTCTTGGTGGTTGGGACTCGTCTGTCAATCAAGGCAGGTTTCCAAATGGCTGGTAGGCGAGAGGTATCATCTCGTTTGTTCATGCTGTGGGGGCGTTTTTCTATCTCAATGGCTTCTCTGATTATTCTGTTGTTAAAATGTTCAATTTTGGTGATAGTTTTGGTTTTTTTAAAATCAATTTCATGTCCTGTGGCTTCAAAGTGTTGGACCAGGGATGAAGTTTGTTCTCCCTTTCTGAGAACGCCCCCACAGCATGAACATATATATATATAATTTATATATATATATATATATATATATATATATATATATATATATATATATATATATATATATATATATATATATATATATATATATATATATATATATTTGTTTTCTGAGGTTTTCGCGTGTGTTCGTATGTGGATCTTTGGTTATTCGGGTTTTTCCCCGCGTAGAACTAAAGGTGTAGGGGCGACGTTTCGACGGAATCCCATCCGTCATCATCAGGCTGGAGGCTTCTGCTTCCTTCTTCTGGGAGAAGCATGTGGCTGTTTGTTCCTCTTTTTTAAAAAAGAGGAACAAACAGCCATATGCTTCTCCCAGAAGAAGGAAGCAGAAGCCTCCAGCCTGATGATGACGGATGGGATTCCGTCGAAACGTCGCCCCTACACCTTTAGTTCTACGCGGGGAAAAACCCGAATAACCAAAGATTCATATATATATATATATATATATATATATATATATATATATATATATATATATATATATATATATACACACACACACACACACACACACACACACACATGTGTACGTGCATGTGTATTGCCAATATTCATTAAGTCTGTCCGTTATCACTCCCCCTCCAATAAAAAACACTGACAAATAGGATGCAATTCCAAGTATTTATTACTTATAGAGCAGCAGAAAAATGCACTCAGAATTGAAACTTGCACACAGACTAAGAGTTGCCTGGATTCATTTTCATATAACTTTTGGACTCCTGCAGCAGGTCATTCAAAGGAAAGACAAACTAACCAATGATTAAGACAATTCAAGATCCATTATCTCTAAAAGTCTCAAAATACAAGGAAAGAAGAGCTCACAGGTTAGTAATCTGATGTCTTTCTTACATTCCCCTGGCTGAGGAATTCTGGTAGTTGAAGTCCACAAGTCATAAAAGGGCCAAGTTTGAAGACCCCTGGCTTAGAGGAAAATGTCAAAGGAAAATTGGGGCCATGATAAAAATAATAAAACAAAATAATAAAAATAATTATTAATAGAAATGTCTAAAACAAAATAAAAAAGGCATATATTTCTGTCTTCACATTTCCTGTATCTGTATGTACGAACATGTGCATTTATTTTTCTGCCTAATTATAGTTGGAAAACAACTCTTCAGAATTCTGAAAGGAATAAATTTCAAATAATATTTGGGTTTCAATTGGTGTAATAGTTCAAAATCACAACTTTAATTAAGATTACATTTAACTATTTACCAAACCATTTTCTCTCCCAATTCTTAGCACTGTCCTTTCAAATGGTCTCCTATGTGGAGTACACTAAACATAGGTTATCTGCCAAACTCCTCTGTCTTTTTCATAGTATCCTTGTCTGAAAGAAAAGAAAAATCATACAGCAAGGGATTCATGGAACAGATTGAAAGGGCTATATAAAATGTTTGTGTACACACAGGGATTTTAGAGTTCATTTTCTTCAGCTTTTCAGCCTTTGGGCATCTTGGTCTTTGGGGTAAGATCTAATATGTAGATGTGTATAAATATGTGTATGTGTATTTATAATTCAGAGCCGCCTGACTCCAAACAAGTTCAGAAAAGCTTACAGGAAGAGACCATAGACTTGCAGATGGGAAAACCCAACCATAACAACAACAACAAAAACCCTCCTATTCCACCACCTCTTACTATATTAGACAGTACAGTATCAACAGTAGAGTCCTTCAGATTTTGGGGTTCTATAAACTCCCAGGATTTGAAATGGATACCTTGACACAGTTCTATAGAGGAATTAATGATCTGTCATTTGTACTTCTTTAACTATCTGGTTTGGTACAGCAACAAAACAGGACAGGTACAGACTTCAATGAATAGTTAGGACTGCAGAAAAAAAATGCAACCAGCCCCGCTTCTCTAGAGGACCTGTATATTGCATGGGTCAGAAGGAGGGCTGAGAAATTATCTACAGACCGCTCACATTCTGCACCTAAACTATTTCAACTCCTCCCCTTGGCACACTGCTATAGGGCATTGCATGCCAAAACAACTAGACACAGAGAAAGAACTGAGGAAGCTTCTTGGGTGAGAAATGAAATGTTTTCAAGGAAAAAAAACACACCAAGAAAGTCAAGTTGAAAATGCACCTTTGGGAAAACCATGACTTGGATTATTGAGAATCTCCATAGATACTGGGTAAGCATTAGTTGCAGTTTTCGGGTTTGCCACATGCATGAGGTTTATTGCCCTTGTTGTTTTTGTTCTCTACAGTCCCCCAGAACTGTTGATTTACTGCTATTTCAGATTAACAGAGAATTAGAAAGCTGACAGTTCTTAGTTAATTTGCCATAAAGAAAGCAAAATAAGTGGTGGTTGATTCTAGAGATTGTCAAACATTTAGAGATGACAAGTTGATTGTTCCCTGTTAAAATCAAAGGTGTCATTTATGTTGAAAAAGACTGCATTTATTTTGGAATTCATTGACTTTTGCTTACAGGTCTTGACTTTGTTGTTTGATAACCAGCTATTAACCATACAATATCCTGGAGGTTTGCCATTTTGCTCTATCATGATTGACCTTGTCTCTGTCATTGGAAATGCAACAAAGGAAAGGGTATGCATTCAAACTATTGGCATTTTCTCTGCAATGTTAGCAGTGATGAGGAAAACTGCAGGGAAATGAATACTGGTTATTGATTGCCTACTTATTCTCAAAAACAATATATTTAGATTTAGACTGTAAGCAATGGTAGCCCAGTCTACAGAAAGTATGAGTCAAACCAGGATTTCACAAGATGCATATTGATTCTTAAAAGAGCAAGTGAGTCATAGCATGGACAGGTGACGGATACCACCACATATGCAGTGGAATGGTTTCAAGTTCTTTGCCGGTGCTCAGCTCCAGTACATAGACCAAAACTGCAAGTTAATGCTTGTGTACCTGAGGCATAATCTCTAGCATCAGAAATTACAAGAAAATAGAGTAAATAGGAGATGAACCAGTTTCTAACCACTCTGCGAACACACATGATCACCAGTTACAACCTACTGTGCTGGCTTTCCCAGAAAGGCAATGGATATGCCGACAGGGAAGGTTGTAAATTATTAGGGTAAGTATCTTCTCCACATGCATCCTCCCCAGCCTCCCAGCACTCACGCTGCACCAGTCCCTTGTGCATTCCCTTACTCCCAATCCCACCAGGTAAGAGCCTGTTGCCTGTTAAGATTTACAACTTCCTGATGGCTGCCCCACTGATTTTGGTTGTAGAAACCAAGCCAAAAGTTGTCTCACCTAATGACCATGGGATTCAGTCAACAATGGTAACCAAGACTACAGGACTTGCCATAGCTAAGTGATGTGGTTCCACTGTATGACTGCAATGCTTTGCAACAAAAATCCAATCCCAATTGCCGTCATAAGTCAAGGACTACCTGTAACAATCCTAAACTGCATTAACAGAGGGATAGCATCAAGATCATGTGAATTTCTAGTACTACTTCACAAAACCTGAGTAAAACCACACTTGGAATATTGAATTCAGTTCTAGTCACCACAATATAAAAAAGATGTTGAGACTCTGGAAAGAGTGTAGAGAAGAGCAACAAGAATGATTAAGGGGCTGAAAGCTAAAACATATGAAGAATGGTTACAGGAATTGGGTATGTCTAGTCTAGAAAAAAGGACTAAGAGAGACATGATAGCAGTGTTCCAATATTTGAGGGGCTCCTACAAAGACAAAGGGATCAAGGAAAGAAGCAATCTAGAACTAAGGAGAAATTTTCTAATGGTGAGAGCAATCAACCAATGGAACATAAATTATGTACACTCCATCATTGGAGGCTTTCAAAAAGAGACTGGACAATCATTTATATGACATGGTATAGGGTCTCCTGCTAGAGAAGAAGACCTCCAAGGTCCGTTCCAATGGCTCTGCCCACTTTGCTATATGGAAATGAGAATTTGGGATGTTAGGGAACTGCAAGTTCTTTGGGGAAGCAATGACAATTTTCAGAAATAGAAAGAAAAACATTGAAGCTGTACGTTTATCGATGTAAGTGTAAATTGTTTTAGCTGTGTTTGTTTCCTTTTCTTATGCTGCTACATTTTTTTACTTCTATGCCCTTTTTGCTCACTTCTAAAGAGAAAAGCATGATAAGTATGTGTGTGTGTGTGTGTGTGTGTGTGTGTGTGTGGTGTGTCGAAAACAAAAAATAAACAAATATGAACAGAAGATATAAAACTGGCCATTTTCTATGGAGTAATTATTTTCAAAAAGCAAGCTTTGCAGTAATAAATTTTGGGGAATGCCCTGGGCGTTCCTCATTGTCACCAGCTTTTATTTGTAATTCCTTGTTCAACACATTAAAATTCCAAATACATAAAAGATAATCTCAAAAAGAGGGAGAAGTGTTTCTCACAAAGTTTCAGCAGAGCCTAAAGGAATTCCAGTACAGTGTTATTACATTTAAAACCAAAAATAAATGAAACAAATATTTTTATAATCTTGGGAACATGATTTTGGGACAACTATGCATATCTTTTATAGTCTCAAAAGGCATGATATAATGTGGAATTTGATGTCCAGGCCACTTGAATCTGTTTTATTTACATTTGCTATTCTCCAGTGAAGGTGAACTTATTTCTTGTAACCTGGCTAGGTTTTGTTTTACTATCTATAAAAATAAAAAAATATCTCACTGTAACCACACCAGTTTTACAATAATTGGTTTTTGCTGCAGTTTTTATTTGGTCTCTCACTCTTGGTATTCTTTTTGTTTTTGAGCTGGCTCTATGGCTCTAATAAAATATTTTGTCTTGTCTCGAAGAATTTGAAAAAAAAAATGATATATCTATGAGGCGATATGTTCACAAGATCCAGATCTACAATATTTGGAACAGACATAGGTCAAAATTGCTATGTTCTTAGAGATATCTGTAAGTGGAGCAGGTTCTCAATACAAACAAAAAATAGCAAATGTGAACGAATGTTGACCGTTTATTGTTCCTGAAACTTTTGCATCATGTAAGCTGCTGGGGTGTGGGGGGCTGTAGAAATATAGCAGAGGAAAGAAGGAAGGAAAGAAGGACATTTATAGTGATAGAAAGAAAGCTATCTCTCTAGACGCAACACCTTAAGCTGCCATATGCAAAAAAGAAAAGAAGAGGAAAATTAAAGAAAAAAATAAATACATTCCCTTTAAAAGTATGCTTAAATGGTATTGCAACAATAAACAGTGTACCACATTCCCTCTAATTCTCATGCTTTTAGACTCCGCTAATAACTAGTTTTCGGATTTTTGAAGACATACATTCTCTTTCCGATGCCAGCAGAATTTCAATTAGCTTCCAAGAAAAGTAGGAAATTGCCATAAGAGGACACAAGACCCCACAATATGTAGATACAAATATTGTCTGCTGGAAGTGATTTTCAAAACGGCAATTTGGTGTTTAAATCATTTGAAAGAAACAAGTCCAGCATCAACATTTGACTCATCCATTCCCCTATAAGTTGTTACTAAAATCAAAGTTTAGTTTTAGTTATAGTTAGTAAGGTCTGCCCTCCATATTTAGTACTTATTAGCTCTTTATCACAGAGCAGTAATGAAATGTTGCAATGAGAATTCCAGTCCATTGCTCCAGTGAATTAGCCATGACCTTGCCAAAATTCTCCATTCTATTTCCTTCTCATTCAATTTTCTGTCTCCCTCCACCCCTAACCTTAGAAGCCAGTTAACCATGGAAAGCTTCAAACCACAAGCTTCACTGACTAGGGCTGGGCATATGTCAGATATTATTTGAGGTACCTGCTTTGGATTTTGCAAAAGAGTGAGCCTAGCATTTCTCTGCTGTTTGTCAAAGCAGCCTCCTTCATCATCTATGCCTAAGTATCAGATGCCGATCTAGAGCAGGTGCAAAACATCAAATTGCTTTCTTTGGGGCAAATGCAATCAAATTGTTAATACTTTTGAAGGGGGTGGCCATTAAAAATGAATGTGATATAATTTCATCAGCAGTTTCCCAAAAGTTATTTTCAACTTCAGTGCCACCATTGTAATGCTATTAGTCATACCTGGCTAAAATCATAGAATCAGAACATAATCATGACTTCTGGGTGGCAAGGCTCCGTCGATGGCGGTCATTTTTGACTGTCAGCCCTGTTGCTCCGTTTAAATCGTGAAAACAGCGACAATCAGCTGTTTCACAGTTTGGGAATCCCCCCTCGGGAGAAGAGGGGGGTGAGCATTCAGGTAGAGGTAGAGCTCCCCTAGACCCCCAGAATTATTACTCTGTGGGTCGAAGGGTGAGAGCTCCCTCGGAGCCTGAATTAACTCCAGACTTGGGGACTCCTCTGTTTCAAGGCTTTGAAACAGAACAGGACACTGCAACCATCCCTGCTCCCAATATTGTACTTTGGATTACTTGGACGCAGGCAGAGCTGAGCAGGAGAATATTGAAACAGCAAGTATATGATCTTTAACTCCGGTTTAACTTAAAAGAAGGGGAGGAAGATGGCGCCGGAATAAATCTTTAGAGAAAGTGGGAAGAACAAAGAATAAGGAAAATAAAATAAAAAATCAAGGAGGAAGATATAAAGTGGATTTTTTAAGTTGTAAAATACTCTTTAAAAACATTCGAAGTTGGCTTAAAAGTGATTTAAAAGACTTGGATATTTAACAGAGAAGCAACAAAGTTGTAATTTGGGCGGAAAAGTGAAAGTGAGAAACGAAAGTTAAGTGGGTGTTAAAATGGCTTCCAAACCACCTAGATTCCCCGCTTCTAAAAGTGCGGGGACATCACCAGTTCAACAATCTGAATTCCAAACATTGATGCCACCCCACCCCCCCGCAGCACCTATACCCACATTAACACTAAAAGACTTACAAGATGCTTTAAAACTTCAATCTGAGCAAATATCTAAGCTTATTAATGAGAAAAATAAGGAAATACGAGAGGATATTTTGCTGGCATTTCAGGGACTGACAGTTTGTGTCAAGAATCTGGATGAACGTGTGGAAGACGTTAATCAAAATAACTTGATATTGGAAGCTAAAATTAATGAAGCTGAGAATAAAATGGATAAAATTGATGATGAGGTGGTGATGGTACAATATAGAGACATGGAGTTTGCCTTGAGGATCAGAGGTCTGAAAGAAAATCCACAAGAAAATTTGGAAGAGATATTGGCAAAAGATGTGGCACCTATTTTGGGCTGGCGAGCTGAAGATTTTATACTGGAAATAGACAAAATATTTTGTGGCAACTCCTGGATTGCTAGGCAAAGAAAATTACCAAGAGATGTGGTTGTTTACTTCACAAAGAGAAGGATTAGAAATGCAATTATACAAGCCTTTTATAACAACAGATTTAAAATGGATGATCAAGAGGTTTTAATTTTGAAAGAAATACCACCAAGAATTTTAAGAAATAGGAAAGAATTTGTTTTTCTGGCAGATGAATTAAAAAAATGACAGATTCAGTTTAGATGGGAGATACCAACTGGGATAGTGGTGAATTATGCTGGTACAAGATATCGTCTTAATACAGTTCTGAAGGCACGAGATTTTTATCATAATATACGGAAGGCAGACTCACCGCCATCCCCAGAAATTAAAAGAAGAAAGGAAAAAGTAGTGCAACAGACACAATCGGAAGGTACACAGCGAGATGAAGAAATCACCTCGCTGATTTTAAAAGAAGCACAACAAACTTTGGAAATTGTGCAGCCCTTGGTCCCATTAGAAGAATCAAGGGCTCAAAGAGTGACACGGGCTGCAACCAGACAAAAGGAACAACAACAACAACAACAACAGAAACAATATTCTACAATTACAACTCAAGAATCTACTTATACTGAAGCAGTGGGATTATTTTGGTTTCAAATGATACCTATACTTAAAAAAGATTCAAATTTGGAGGAATGGCAGAAAGGTATTAATAAATTTATTTGGGCAGGGAAAAGACCGAGAGTAAAACTTAAGATAATGCAAGATATACGTGAAAGAGGTGGTCTTAAAATGCCCAACTTTAAATTATATTATGAGGCTGCGGCTTTATCGTCAATTAGTAATTGGTTTAATTTAACAGAAGGAAGATTATTGAATATTGAGGGATGTGATTTATTATATGGTTGGCATGCATATTTATTGTATAATAAAAAAGGCGGATAATATCTTTAAGACACATATATTAAGGTATGCCCTGTTGCGAGTTTGGAAAAAATACCGACATAAGTTAAATTATAAAATACCAATTTGGGCAATACCTAAACATGCGATAGAAAATATAAGTCCAGGATTTAAACATGTTGTGACTACATATAAAGATATTCTCAGACTGGAAAGGAATGTATGGCAATTAAAGCCATTTAACATTTTAAAAGAAGGGAAAATAGTACAAACTTGGTTTCAGTATGGCCAAATACAAGCTAGATGGAAAGAAGATCAGAAAATTGGCATTTCAACAACAGATGAAAATCTGGTAAAACAAATTAGAGATCAAAGTCAAGCACATGTAAGAAGGATATATAATGCATTGATAGAAATAGATTCAGAAATGGAACTTGTTAAAGATTGTATGATAAAATGGGCCCAGAATATTCAAGAGCCAATAACGATGGATGTTTGGGAAAAAATTTGGGTCAGAAACGTAAAATTTACCTAGGCACAAAATTTAAGAGAGAATTTTTATACAATGTTTTATAGATGGCATTTAGATCCTAAAAAATTAGCATGTATGTATCCAAATTATCAGCCTAAATGTTGGAAGTATGGTTGTGAGGACGCAACGTATTACCATATGTGATGGACTTGTAAAAAAGTTAAAGCTTTCTGGATTAAAATTTGGTGGAATATGCAGAAGATATTTAAGAAAAAGATAAGGTTTACTCCACAGTTATTTCTACTGGGTATTATTACTGATTGTACTGTTACAGAAACTAAATTGATGTTGAATTTAATAATGGCAGCAAGACTTTTGGTTGTGCAATATTGGAAGAAGGAGGAACTGCCTACTATAGAAGAGTGGACTCCAAAAGATTCAAACTTGGCAGAAATGGCAAAAAATTTGGCATATTTGAAAGAATAATCGCAACAGAGATATATCTCGGAATGGAGAAGATGGATTGATTATATTCAGAATAAATATGGGACTAAAAAATTCCATCTAGCATATGAATGAATATTAGAATTATAAGATGTATTATTATTTACTTATGTTTAAGGGGAGTTAAAGTGCGATAGGATTTAAAGTGTATTTATAGTTGGTTAGCATATTTTAGCTTAAATTTGTTAGAGGCAATACCCTGTATTCAGCTCTGGGAAGTCGGGGGGGAGGGGGGAGGGAGGGGATGTGGGGGGAGGGGGAGGGAAGGAGTATATGCTTTAAATGTATTGTAAAACTTTTCAATAAAATAAAAAAAGAACATAATCATATCACTTTGTGCTGCCCAAGTGCTGGTAGAAAGAGACACATTTCTACAACTTCAGGGAAACTCCAAAGAATTGGGGTCCAAAAGACCTCAGTGGAGAGGCTGTTCCTTAGGGGAAGCACAGCTATGGAGAGCCCATTTCTTTTGAGTCCCACAAAACAACAATATCTTACACCTAGAACCCATAGTATGACATTTAAGTTAATATACATTCTTTGTGCCATGATGTTCTTTTAATAAAAATGCAATCCTTTGTTATTAGTGCAATGGTTATTCAGACTCTCAGGCTAAATCCTATTTATCACTATGATGTGAAGTCAGCCACAATTTGTAGTAATTAAAAGTAGGCAGTTTACATTCTTATTTTCCTCCCATTCTCCAGTACTCCAACAACAAATTTCTCAGCTAAATGCACAACAGTTTCCTTACAAATAGTTCCTTGGGGAGTTTTCTTTATTTCAAAAGACCTTCTTACATGATATTATTTTGTTGATCCATCAGGAAAAAGGATGTTACACTACTAATGGAATTGCCTTGTTTTTCAAGAGTATTGTGGAAATTGTTGTAAGATGTAAACTAAGTAAGGCACAAGAGAGAACTGATTCTAAGGCCTAAATCTTAAAAAGTCTTCATTAATGAGCCCTGGAGGAACATTGTTAATACTCATAAAGGCAAGACAAAGAATTTTCAGAATCTCAGAGAGCTTAATGCACATTTTAGTATCTGGAAAACTGTTACTGTACTCCAGTGACTAGACAACCAAAATCTAAAGCAAACTAGTTGGGACTGATAGGTTCAAAGATCATCTTGACCAATGACTGATGTTTCTTAAAGATCCCTTAGCTATTTTCAAAGCCTCAGACTTCTGAATGGCCAAGGGTCAGATAACATTATGTTGTGTTCAGAGAAAAGATACTGTCTTTCAAATAAAAATAATTTCGGATAGTATGAATGGACTCGTGATACTGCAAAATTCTCCTGTTCTAAAAAAAAACATCAGGTTAGCTTCAGTCAGAGAACACTTTAATTTAAACATTCATGATTTTTTAAAAACTTTTTCAGTTTAATATGAAAAAATAGAACAAAAAGACATGTAGAAAGATATCTGGAAGACATAAATTCTTAAACCAGACATATTTTGGGTGCTGGTAAATTTTAAATTGTGGAAAATTGGCTACATTTCTTTTACAGTGCACTTCATGTTAAGAGAACAATTCTCATTGTATGAATGGTTTATGTGGGTGGAGGGAAAAAACAGTTTTGTCTCAGGAAGTTTTTGGGAATGTTGCCAAAATCTCTTAAGGCTTCAATCCAGTGGTATTTTTAAGTTGTGACACCAAATATACACTGGGGAGCAATAATCAGGCATATCAATAGAATAGAATAGAATAGAATAGAATAGAATAGAATAGAATAGAATAGAATAGAATAGAATAGAATAGAATAGAATAGAATAGAATAGAATAGAATAGAATAGAATAGAACAGAATATAAAATATAGAATATAGAATATAGAATATAGAATATAGAATATAGAATATAGAATATAGAATATAGAATATAGAATATAGAATATAGAATATAGAACAGAACAGAACAGTATAGAATAGAACAGAACAGTATAGAATAGAATAGAATAGAATAGAATAGAATAGAATAGAATAGAATAGAATAGAATAGAATAGAATAGAATAGAATAGAATAGAACAGAACAGAACAGAACAGAACAGAACAGAACAGAACAGAATAGAATATTTGGCCAAGTGTCATTTGGCACATAAGGAATTTGTCTCCAGTGTAGAAGCTCTCAGTGTTCATGCAAAGCAACAGAATAATCATCATCATAATAATGATACCAATAAGAAGGGGTAGTAGAAAAGATGAGAAGGATAAGAATGATACTACAGACATACAGCATGGGTGAATATACGTAGACACAAGAGAGTACTGTGAGGATTAGGTGTCCAGAAGAATGATGGCACAAGGGGGAAAAAAAACTGTCCCTGTGGTAGTTGTTTTGAAATGTAGTGTCCTATAGTGGCATCCCAAGTGGAGAAGTTGAAACAGTTTATATCCAGAATGTGAGGGGTCGGTAGTTATTTTCTCAGCCACCTTTTGACCCACACAATATACAGGTCTTCTAGGGAAGGCAATTGTGTTTTCTTCAGTCCTGTCTCTTGGAATCTGACCTGTCCTGTCCTGTCCTGTTGCTGTAGCAAAGTACAAATGACAGACTCAGTAATTCCTCTGCAGAACTGTATCAATGGCTCCTGGGACAGTCTGAACTTAAGTTGATGCAGGAAGAATATTCTTTGTTGTGCCTTTTGGATGATGGTTTAGTCTTAGGTGACCATTTTAAATCCTGGGAAATTATAGAACACCAAAACTTGAAGGACTCTACTGTTGATACTGTGATATTAAATATAGTAAGAGGTGGTAGAATAGAAGGGTTCCTCCTAAAATCTCTACATGTTTTAAGCATGTTCAGCTCCAGATTGTTCCAGCTGCACCACAAGGTCAGTTATTCAACCTCAGACTCATCAACATCTTGAATGAGACCAATGACTACTATATCATCTGCAAACTTCAGTACTTTAACAGAAGGATCCTTAAAATGCAGTCACTGGTATATAGAGAGAAGAGCAAATGAGGGACCACAAGGCACTGAGTGGTCAATGTGATTCTCCCTTGCTTCACTTGTTGCTTCCCATCTGTCAAAAAGCTAGTAATCCTCCTACAAGTATGGACAGGCACAGTTAGCTGAATCAGTTTAGAGTGAAGAGTTCCTGGAATGATGACATTGAATGCTGAGCTGAAAATAAAAAGGACCTGTACATAGGTCCCTGGTCAAGAAGTTGCAAGATGTAGTGCAGTGCCATATTGATAGCATATTGATAGCATCATCTGCTGATCTATTTGCTCGGTAGATAAACTGCAAGGGGTCTAAACAGCAAATCTGTGGTGATTTTCAGGTGGCCAGCACTAACCTCTCAAAGGCCTTCATAACTATAGGGATTACAGCAACCAGTCTGAAGTCATTCAGCTAGGTGATGGAGCGTTTCTTGGGAACCTAGATGATAGTAGAGTTTTGAAGCAAGAAGGGACTGAACATATCTCCAGTGGTTTATTAAAGATGCAGGTGAAGATGAAGGCCAGTTGTCCAGCACAGGTTTTTAAGCAAGAAGGAGTTATTCCATTTGGGCCAGGTGGTTTTACAGTGGTTCTCCTCCTACCTCTTGGGCCGTTCACAGTTTGTATTGGCAGGGGGCAGAGATCCACCCCGAGGCCCCTTTCTTGTGGGGTGCCTCAGGGGTCGGTTCTCTCCCCCCTCCTGTTTAACATCTATATGAAGCCGCTGGGTGAGATCATTCGTGGTCTTGGGGTGAGGTATCACCAATATGCGGATGATACCCAGTTGTTCATCTCCACCCCAAACCAACCCAGTGGTGCCCTTGACGTGATGCCCCAGTGCCTGGAGGCGGTACGGGTCTGGATGGGAAGGAACAGGCTCAGGCGCAACCCCTCCAAGACTGAGTGGCTGTGGATACCGGCATCTTGTATTGTCCAACATGTTCCATCTCTTTTGATGGGGGGGAGGTATTTCCCTCCTCTGAAAGGGCTCGCAACTTGGGTGTCCTCCTGGATTCACGGCTTAATTTGGAAGAACATTTAACTGCTGTGACCAGGGGGGCCTTTGCACAGGTTCGCCTGGTGCGCCAGTTGCACCTGTTTTTGAACTGAGATGCTCTATGCACAGTCACCCATGCCCTTGTCACTTCTTGCCTGGATTACTGTAACGCTCTCTACATGGGGCTGCCCTTGAAGTACACCCGGAGGCTTCAGCTGGTGCAAAATGTGGCCGCGCTGGTACTTACGGGAGTTCCTCGATACTCCCATGTTACTCCACTCCTGCGTGAGCTTCATTAGCTTTCCGTTGTCCTCCAGGTGCGATTCAAGGTGCTAGTAATTACCTTTAAAGCCCTACATGGCTTAGGCCCAGGGTATTTGCAAGACCACATGCTGCCATTGTCAACCTCCCATCGCCCGGTTCGCTCCCACAGAGTTTGCCGCCTCAGAGTTCCGTCGGTTAAGCAATGCCGGCTGGCGACCCCTAGGGGGAGAGCCTTCTATGTGGGCGCGCCGACCCTCTGGAATGAACTGCCTCCGGAGCTGCGGATGGCCCCCAACCTTTGGTCCTTTCACCATGACCTGAAGACATGGATGTTTCAACAATCGGGCCTGGACTGACCATGGTTTTAAATTTGGTTTTATGGTGTTAAATTACTATGTATTGAACATATCTACTGTTTAATTCTTTTTTAAATTTTGTATTTTCATGTTCTTTTTTAGTTTTTATTGTTGTGAGCCGCCCTGAGTCCTTAGGGAGAAGGGCGGCATATAAATATAATAAATCAAATCAAATCAAATCAAACTTTTGTCTATGAAATAGATCCCACATATCTTTTTCTAAGATCACCAGATGTTGGGGGCCCAGAAGAATGGAGTTAGTTGTAGGAGATTTGACTACTGTTGGTGTATCTGAGGTGGGGAAGGTAGCAATAGTTGACAGTGATCTCCTCTCAAATCTACAGTAGAATACATTCAAGTAATCTGACAGTTGACGGTTCTCTTCAGTAAGGGAGAGAGAGATCTGCTATAGCCAATAATATTATTCAGGTTTCCAATAACATATATCCAATACTTGTTTGAGTTTGTTTTTAGATTACAATTGCTGAAAAGGGTAATATAGTTCATAGTTTACAAAGCTGTTCAAATTTTCACAACCTCATATGTTTGTGTGTGTGTGTGTTTGTGTGCCTGTGTGTCTGTCGATAGATAGATAGATAGATAGATAGATAGATAGATAGATAGATAGATAGATAGATAGATAGATAGATAGATAGATAGATAGATAGAGATGATGAGATACAGATACAGATAGAGACAGAGACAGAGATAGAGGTAGAGACAAAAATAAAGATAGAGAGATAGGAAGAGAAATAAATTCTGTGTTCTCGAAGGATGTTTATAAATTAATGACTGCATTGTCAGAAAGAGAGTGAGGTAAAGGATAAAGCCACAAGGTTTAAACTAAGATTAAATTGTGCATCCTAAACATCTAAATTCACATTTCTCATATGGTGTATTTTTTAATGGTTGCATAGTATAGCTTCCTAACACAGGGACACTTCCACAAGTTCTATGTGAAAAATTAATAGACATGAACAGCTTTCCTAGAGCAGCATTCCTTAAAAAGCTTTCATCTTAGTATAGAGAAAAATCATTCACATATTTGTAACATGTTACATTATAAGGTAGTTAATATTATGAGGGAATAACCATCTCTCAGTGTATTATTTAGGGTATTAATTGGTTGTTAGTTTAGTTTGAGTTCCTTAGAAGCATCCACACTTGTATTTAAATATGATGTAGCAACCCAAATTATAAAATAAAATAAATTCCGGGCAAACTGAGTTCAGTGGCTTTCACAATATGTTATGCTATTACCATTATATATAAGAAGTAAATATAAACCTAATAGTCCATTGATATAAACATCTTATCCATTTCTTTCAGATCTAATAATGAAAACTAAATGACTAAATGTTTTGTTCAATTGCTATCACTTCACATTTATGTCTGAATTGAAATACATTAGGTTTAATATTAATGAGTTTCGTTTTGTTTGCAAATAAATATTTTGAAATTGTACAACACCCAGATAGAATGCATGTGTAACAAACCAAAAAACATGCATGTAAACTCAAAAGAAAACATGACATTATATAAAACATTTTTGAAGAAAAGTTTACACAAGTGGTTTCTTTGCAAATGTAAATAATTTTAAAAATACAATTCCTACAAATATCAATTTATACTCCTCTATAATCTGATTAGAAATCAAAATAAAATATGTAAGCCTCTTAATTATGTATACAAATTGATTTCTATAAAATTAATGTGGTCATATTATGATTCAGCACCTGTGTTATAGATAAATTCCCACTGAGACTTAGATGTTTATCTTATCATTCTTATATAGGATTATATTATCTTAATGTTATACAGTGAAGTATATAATATTGATGTTGCTGTTGTTAGCTGCGAAGTCGTGTCTGACCCATCGCGACCCCATGGACAATGTTCCTCCAGGCCTTCCTGTCCTCTACCATCTTCTGGAGTCCATTTAAGCTCACGCCTACTGCTTCAGGGACTCCATTCAACCACCTCATTCTCTCTCGTCCCGTTCTTCAATCGCCCTCAATCTTTCCCAGTATTAGGCTCTTCTCCAGTGAGTCCTTCCTTCTCATTAGGTGGCCAAAGTATTTGAGCTTCAACTTCATGATCTGGCCTTCTAAAGAGCAGTCAGGGTTGATCTCCTCTAGGACTGACCGGTTTGATCGCCTTGCAGTCCAAGGGACTCGCAGGAGTCTTCTCCAGCACCATAGTTCAAAGGCCTCAATTCTTTGGCACTCAGCCTTTCTTATGGTCCAACTTTCACTGCCATATATTGCAACTGGGAAGACCATAGCCTTGACTATACACATTTTGGTTGACCGGGTGATGTCTCTGCTTTTTAGTGTGCTGTCTAGATTTGCCATGGCTTTCCTCCCAAGGAGCAAGCGTCTTTTAATTTCTTGGCTACAGTCCCCATCTGCAGTGATCTTGGAGCCCAGGAAAATAAAATCTGTCACTACCTCCATTTCTTCCCCATCTATTTGCCAGGAATTGAGAGTGCCAGATGCCATGAACTTGGTTTTCTTAATGTTAAGTTTCAACCCAACTTTTGCACTCTCCTTCTTCACTTGCAACAAGAGGCTCTTTAGTTCTTCACTTTCTGCCATTAGAGTGGTATCATCTGCATATCTTAGGTTGTTAATATTTCTCCCAGAAATCTTAATTCCAACTTTTGATTCATCTAGCCATGCATTTCTCATGATGTGCTCTTCATATAAGTTAAATAGGCAGGGCGACAGTATATAGCCTTGCCGGACTTCTTTCCCAATTTTGAACCAATCGGTGGTTCCCTGTCCAGTTCTCACTGTTGCTTATTGACCTGCATATAGGTTTCTCAAGAGACAAATAAGATGGTCTGGTATGCCCATCTCTTTAAGAACTTGCCACAGTTTGTTGTGATCCACACAATCAAAAGCTTTAGCATAGTCAATGAAGTAGTAGATGTTTTTCTGGAACTCTCTAGCTTTCTCCATGATCCAGCGTATGTTGGCAATTTAGTCTCTAGTTCCTCTGCCTCTTCGAAATCCTGCCTGTACTTCTGGTAGTTCTCGAACCACATACTGCTGGAGTCTAGCTTGTAGGATTTTAAACATAACTTTACTAGCATGTGAAATGAGTGCAGTGGTGCGATAGTTTGAACATTCTTTGGCACTGCCTTTCTTTGGAATTGGAATGTAAACTGATCTTTTCCAATCCTGTGGCCACTGCTGAGTTTTCCAAATTTGCTGGCAAATTGAGTGTAGCACTTTTATTGCATCATCTTTTAAGATTTTGAATAGCTCAGCTGGAATACTGTCACCTCCACTAGCTTTGTTGTTGCTCATTTTTTTAAGGCCCACTTCACTTTACATTCTAGGATGTCTGGCTCGAGGTCAGTGACCACCTCATCGTGGTTATCAGGGATGTTAAATTCATTCTTGTATAATTCTTCTGTGTAATTATGCCACCTTTTCTTAATCTCTTCTGCCTCTGTTAGGTCCCTGCCATTTTGGTCCTTTATCATGCCCATTTTTGCATGAAACGTTCCCTTCATCTCTCCAATTTTCTTGAAGAGATCTCTGGTCCTCCCTATTCTATTGTTTTGTTCTATTTTTTGCACTGTTCATTTAAGAAGGCATTCTTATCTCTTCTAGCTATTCTCTGGAATTCTGCATTCAATTGGGCATATCTTTCTTTTTCTCCCTTGCCTTTCGCTTCCCTCCTTTTCTCAGCTATTTGCAAAGCTTCCTCAGACAGCCATTTTGCTTTCTTGCATTTCTTTTTCTTTGGCATGGTTTCAGTTGCTACCTCTTGTACAATGTTGCAAACCTCTGTCCATAGTTCTTCAGGCACTCTGTCTATTAGATCTAATTCCTTAAATCTATTTATCACCTCTACTGTATATTCAACAGGGATATGATTTAATTCATACCTGAGTGGCCTAGTGCTTTTCCCTACTTTCTTTAATTTAAGCCTAAACTTTGCAATGAGAAGCTCATGGTCTGAGCCACAGTCAGCTCCTGGTCTTGTTTTTACTGACTGTATAGAGCTTCTCCATCTTTGGCTGCAGAGCACATAGTCAATCTGATTTCTGTATTGACCGTCTGGTGATGTCCATGTGTAGAGCTGTCTCTTGGGTTGTTGGAAAAGAATGTTTGCTATGAACATCATATTCTCTTGACAAAATTCTATCAGCCTGTGCCCTGCTTCATTTTGTACTCCAAGGCCAAACTTGCCTGTTATTCCAGTTATCTTTTGGCTTCCTACTTTAGCATTCCAATCCCCCATGATGATAAGGACATCATTTTTGGTGTTAGTTCTATGAGGTGCTGTAGGGCTTCATAGAACCGGTCAATTTCATCCTCTTCGGCACCGGTGGTTGGGGCATAGACGTGGACTACTGTGATATTGAATGGTTTGCCTTGGATTCGAACTGAATCATTCTTTCATTTTGGGGATTGTATCCCAGTATTGCTTTTCCTGTCAACAAAAGTGCGTATAGTCAAGGCTATGGTCTTCCCAGTTGCAACGTATGGCAGTGAAAGTTGGACCATAAGAAAGGCTGAGCGCCAAAGAATTGAGGCCTTTGAACTGTGGTGCTGGAGAAGACTCCTGCGAGTCCCTTGGACCGCAAGGCGATCAAACCGGTCAGTCCTAGAGGAGATCAATCCTGACTGCTCTTTAGAAGGCCAGATCCTGAAGCTAAAACTCAAGTACTTTGGCCACCTAATGAGAAGGAAGGACTCACTGGAGAAGAGCCTAATGCTGGGAAAGATCGAGGGCAATAGAAGAAGGGGACGACAGAGAATGAGGTGGCTGGATGGAGTCACTGAAGCAGTAGGCGTGAGCTTAAATGGACTCCAGAAGATGGTAGAGGACAGGAAGGCCTGGAGGAATGTTGTCCATAGGGTCGCGATGGGTCGGACACGACTTCGCAGCTAACAACAACAACATTGCTTTTCCTACTCTTTTATTGACTATGAAGGCTACTCCATTTCTTCTGAGGGATTCTTGCCTGCATAGTATACCTGATGGTCATCTGAATTAAATTCACCCATTCCTGTCCATTTTAGTTTGCTGATTCGTAAGATGTTGATGTTCAGTCTTGTCATCTCTTGTTTGACCACATCCAGCTTGCCTTGATTCATGGATCTTACATTCCAGGTTCCTATGGAGAGAAAATCTTTACAGCATCGGACTTTCCTTTCACCACCAGACATATCCACAGCTGAGCGTCCTTTCAGCTTTGGCCCAGTTGCTTCATTCTTTCTGGCGCCACTAGTACTAGCCCTCTGCTCTTCCCCAGTAGCATATTGGTTGCCTTCCAACCTGAGGGGCTCATCTTCCAGCATCATATCGTTTTTCCTTTTGATACTGTCCATAGGGTTTCCATGGCAAAGATACTGGAGTGGTTTGCCATTTCCTTCTCCAGTGGATCATGTTTTGTCAGAACTCCCTGCTATGACCTGTCCGTCTTGGATGGCCCTGCATGGCATACTGTAGCTCAGAGCTTCACTGAATTACGCAAGCCCCTTCGCCACGACAAGGCAGTAATCCATGAAGGGGATAATATTGATACTTTTATTTAAATCATATTATGTTCCAAAGCAGATTCTTTCATAGAGGCAAAGAGCAGTCCAATTAAGAATTGTACTGTAGTACTTGTACAGTCCTATAATTCTTTTTTAAAGGGATGTAGCTTATGTAAAAGTTCTCTGTTCTTTTCCATGAAATCCACCCATCAATTTCCAATCTGTCTTCTAAATTTGATAAGCATGAATCTTTTTAAAATAACTTTCCCACATAATACACTCTGTGATAGCTTGTGTGCATTATACGTTGACAGCTAATCACCTATGACTAGGAGCTACTGATAGCTTAATCTTCCAATTCCCCTTCAAAATGATATAAATTGGATCCCATCAAGATATTTGATAATAGTGAATTCTGTTTTTAGACTATGTATTCTTAAAAGAAATGCTGTTTTTTATTGGACTTGAGTGTCCCACAATGGATGGCTTAGATCTAACAATGTGAGGGAAGAAAAAAAAACACATTCCTATCTTCAGATAATCAGGTTATAGAATTTTGGAAAAGAGCTTCTTCCAGTATTAGAAATGCAGTTATGATAAACATTCTGAGCTGTTTAGTTTTATCATAACATAACTAAGTTACATTCAGGGGTCTTATTTCTGAAACTATCTTGTGTCCAAATGAAGAGATGGCTTATTACATCCTTTCATAGAAGACACTCTTCTAAAAAAAATTGGATTGTACACTGAACTTAATTTAAGCTGATTCTATATTTCTGTATACATTGGGATTTGCTCTTTTAAGAAAAACAATGTTTCAAACTTTATGACATAAATAAGAAATCACTTGCATAGAATGAGAGTTGAAAGTATTTTGATTTAAAGTGTTGTGTACCCTTGAGAATTTCGGAACAGATGTGATATTATGCCACATGCTAGATACTGCTGTTTTAAAGGTTTGGATAAATGATTTGAAGTGTATGTATGTTTGTATGGAGTGCAGATTCCTAGTTGGCTATTCATTTATTACCTATTGGCTACAAGTAATCTTCCAGGCCTTATGGGTAGCCCAAGGGAACCTCTCTTCAAAGTTGCCAACAAGTTATATTTTTAATAATGTTACATTACTAAATATATCACAATAATCATCTTAACTGGATGCAACTTAAGTCAAATTTAGTTTTTCTCTTTGCCAAGTCTTGTTGTTTTTTATCCTTGACTGGCACTTAACAGGAATGCTTCTTTGGTACACTATGCAAAGGGTGTTCTGTATTCAGCCTATAAAATTTTTTATCACCTTGAAGTACATGATATGAGGTGGCTTGTTGCAGATATATATGGGTATACATACATACACATACCTACATAGATATTACAAACCTCATGTCTGACATTGGGTAGTAGTCTAATTAAGGAATGACCTATAAATCAGATGTAAGAGTGTACATTCCCTTGAAGATATTATGATTTGGTTTTATTTTGGCACTGTGGAAGTAAGTCTAAAGTCTGTGGCCCTACTTAAACTATATTCTCTAATTTGGGCAAAAAATAAGCTATTGTTCACAAAAGTAAATGCCTCCATTGTTTTCCTCTTAACTGAGTGCCGAGGGGACAATATATAAGGTTGGGCCACTTGAGATAACATAACCATTATTTTTCTGTTTATTCCAATGAACCCATCATAAGATTTGTACCAGGTTCTTACACTTCTGTTCAGAATGTATAACTTTAGCCACAAGATGTTTTAAAATACTTATTAGAGTGTCATGCTCTTCTATTTTTAATAAGAATATAGCAAATACTTCTTAATTTGAGCCAGTAGTATTAGCCCTAAGCACTCACTAAAGCCACATATGAACTCTAATAAATATTTGAATATAATAGTTAGTCATGTTAATTTATTTAATGGAAACAAAAATGAAACAGGATGACACCTGTTGTGGGAATTGTTAGCCTCAAATTCAGTGTACTGCTTTTAATCAGTTTATAATGCAATGTAAATTAAGTATAAATTAAAGTGACACATTATCACATAGAATTGCCTTGGATGACAGTTTTAGGTACCTAAAGAAATATAGTATATAATATAGGCTAACATCTTCATGACCAAGCCATTCAAGTTGACTTTGAAATGAAAAATGAAATCAGGGAAATATTCAACATATAAAGGAGTTTTATTCTGTGAATTGCTATGTATTGGATAAATGATTTAAACCACTGAAAGATTTCAGGAGCATATCTGATTAATTGATTAGATGTCATCACATTGGTGTTGATTATTAATGACTGCCCAAATTTTGTCCATAATGATCTTTGCTCAGCCTGATCATTCAGGTCTTTCAATAACAGAGTTGTAAGAGACCTTGGAGGTCTTCTAGTCCAACTCCCTGCTCAAGCAGGAGACCTTATATCATTCCAGACAAGTGACTATCCAGTCTCCTTTTAAAAACCTTCAGTGATGGAACACTCACAACATCTGAAGGCAAGCTGTTCCACTGGTTTATTGTTCTCACTGTTGGGAAATTTCTCTTTAGTTCTAGGTTGCTTTGCTCCTTAGTTTCCATCCATTGCTCCTTGTCCTGCCTTCTGGTGCTTTGGTAAATAGATTGACCCTCTCGTCTTTATGGCAGCCCTCAAATATTGGAACACTGCTATCCTCTAGTACTTCTTTTCACTGCACTAGATATACCCAATTCCTGCAACTGTTCTTCATATGTTTCTGTCTCCAGACCTTAATCATCTTAAGGTGATTAAGCTCTTCTTTGCACTTTTTCCAAAGTCACATCTTTTCTGTAATGTGGTAACCAAACCTGGATGCAGTATTCCAGGTGTGGTCTTACTAAGGCTTTATAAAGCAGTACTAATATTTCATGTGATTTTGATTCTATGCCTGTTTACAGTGCTTTTTTTCAAAAAAAAAAGTGCCAGAACTCAGAGGTGCTGTCACTGGGAGCGATGCCAGTGTCTTGCTATGGCATCGCCGCCCGTCCTTTGCACCCCAGCCCCTGTGGCTCAGAGCCACATGCCATGGGGATTCCCCTCCCCGCAGTTGCCACGCCGCGGCCCGTGCTGAGCCCCCACCCGGAGCTGCTCCGAACTCCAACCCAGAGCTGTGTTCCTCGTGGCAGCGGTCTCCAGCTCCAAACAGCTGATGGCCTCCCGCACTTGTTCACTTACTACCCCATTGCTTCCAAATGCAGTAAGTGAGTGAGCAAGCAAGTGGCGTTTGGAAGCGTTTGGAAGCGATGGGGCAGTAAGTGAGTGAGTGAATGAGCAAATGGCATTTGGAAGCGTCGGGGCAGTAAGTGAGTATATGAATGAGCAAATGGCATTTGGAAGTGACAGGGCAGTAAGTGAGCGAGCGAGCAAGAGGCCTTTGAAAGAGATGGAGTGAGTGGGGGAGAGACTGAACAAGGTGCCTTTGAAAGAGATAGAGGAGTGAGTGAGAGTGACTGGAGGCTTTTGTGAGCAAAGTGTGAGTGAGTGGGGGGGCTTTTGCGGGCGAAGGGTGAGAGAAAAAGGGAAAAGTGAGGGGGGGAAAGGGAAAAAGAAAAGGCACTGACTTCTGACTTCCTCTGTTACAGGAGTAGAAGGAAGCATTAACATTGAACCTCAACTTTTTCTTTTTCTATAATATTATAAACTAGCCATTTCTATCACAATAAATGAATCTAACCAATGAAACCCAGAATATCCCCCCCCCTTTTTTTAGTCATCAAGTTTTTGACACCTTGTTAAGCACTGGTGGTGCTTGAATATTGTCATGTTCTAAAAGTGGTACAATTTCTGAAAAGGTTGAAAAGCCCTGATGTAAATGCAGCCTAAATTGTTTATTGCCATCCTATTTGCAAATAATATCTTACTTACCTGGTTGAGATGGTGTATTTGGGCAGCAGGGAGGGGTGCAAAGTTCCTGCCTTCACTGCAGACAACTTGCCTGTGCAACATTTGCTGGCCGGGTCTTTTGGCATGCTCAGCAGCAATTCCTATTGGCTTTCGAAAGCCAATAGGCCAGGCGTAGGCAACCTTGGCTCTTTTATGACTCATGGACTTCAACTCCCAGAAGATGTTACATAACATAACATCAACTGGACGATGTTAAACTGTCCATTTCTTTCCTTCCCAAAAATTGTGTTAATGAGTCCTCTCTAAGCTCTGTTGATCAGCTTGTCCTGGATTGTTTTGCCGCAAAACGGAACAGTTTGCAAGTTGCAGTTCAGACAGCTCATCTCATTTTAGATATATCACATATAATTGAGTAATTAGTTGTGTGTGCACGTTCAGCAAGTGTGATGTATTTGTGCTGGCATTTCTAGGCCTCTTTCCAACCACATCCAGAAAAATTTGTAACAAACATTGGAATTCTCAAGGCCATGTTTGGTATTTCCCAGCAATCTCTTACTGGAAGGAAAAAGCAATCCCTGCTGTGTTAGTGATCCCAGAGAAGCATTTGCATGTATGCAGGTATCCTTAGGGTGCCATATAGTTATGGATGAGAAATATTGCTTGCAAAGTTGGCATTTCTGGATGTAATACAGATATTTTGGACTTATTTTTGTTTCTTTGCATGTTTGATATTTTTAAAAAGGCATATGCTACTGATTACACTTATGCACATATGTAACATCTTCTGCTAGGATACATGACCACTGCTTTTCCAGAATGTGAAAAGTGAAAGATTGTGACTAAACAAAATTTTAATGTACAGATAATACCACCAGAAATTATTTTAGCCTTTTTAATAAATGTTGTTATTGATGTTAAGCTCACCATGGAAAACATCGTATATTGTTATGTATGTACTACGTTAATTATTTAAAGACTGAAGTGCAACGTAACTAAATTCTAAATAATCTATTTTTCAAAACACACAACAGTCCAAACAGTAAAAGTAAAGTCCAAATTAAGAATATTTCATTCTTAAGAATTGTTTAATTTAAAGTGGTTTAGTTGTAATAGATGGTTATAGATTCAAAATAGTTTTCAAGAGTATTTACAAAAGATACTATTTTTTTTCTAGCATCAGCTAAATTAGAAATATAACATTGAGAAAAATGTTTCTCATTTCTTTCCTGTTACCTTTATTGATTTCATTGCAGAGATGTTAAAATAGGAAATAGATTATTTTGTTATCTAATTTTACCTTCCAAAAGACAGAAGCAGATGAAAAATGTGAGGTTCTTTCCTGTTGGTTTTTTTGAATTAGCTGTTTTAGATTCTAAAAGTTTAGTTCCTAAAGAAGTAACCTTGTAAATAATTTTAATGTCCTCCTCTAGTGCAGGGTAGGTAACCTTGGCTCTTTTATGACTTAAGGACTTCAACTCCCAGAATTCCTGAGCCAGTATGGCTCAGCTTGGATACCTCTCTCTTTCCCCTCAGTGTGGCTGTCTCAGGATTTCTGGGAGTTGAAGTCCACGAGTCATAAAAAAGAGCCAAGATTACCTATCCCTGCAATAGGCTTTCAAAAGCCAATAGAGGGAGCTTTTTTTTGGGGGGGGGGGAAACAGTGCCGGAACGCCGTTCTGAGAAAAAAAGCCCTGCCTCTTTATGCAACCAAGGATTGTATTAGCATTTTTAGCTGCTGCTGCATACTGCTAGGTCATGTTTAAGTGATTATCAACTAGGACACCAAGATCTTTCTCACAATTACTGTTTTTGAGCCAGGTTTCACCTAATCTGCACTTGTACCTTTGGTTTTTCCTACCTAGGTGTAAAACCTTGCTTTTCTCCACATTGAATTTCATGTTGTTGGATAGGGCCCATTGTTTCAAGACTGTTAACTTGGAGTGTTGGCTATTCCTGCCAGCTTAGTGCCTTCTGCAGATATGATGAATTCCCCTTCTATTCCCTCATCTAAGTCATTTATGAGGATATTAAAGAGTACTGCACCTAAGATGGAACCTTGTGGTATCTCACTGCTTCCTTCCTTCCATGTAGATACTGTACTATTAAGGACTATTTGTTGGGTATGGTTTGTCAACCAGTTACAAATCCATCTGGTAGTGATGCTATCTATCTCACATTTTTCTAGTTTACCAAGAACTAGGTGGTGGTCTACTTTGTTGAATGCCTTGCTGAAGTCTAAGTATACTAAGCCCACAGCATTTTGCTGGTCTACTAATTTAGTCATTTGGACAAAGAATGATATAAAATTGGTTTGGCATGATCTGTTTTTAACAAACACATGTTGGTTACTAGTTATAACTTTATTTGTTTCTAGATGTTGAGGACTATACTTTTGGTGCAGTTTCTCAGCCAATTACAAATCTGGTGGTGATGCTGTCTATCTCACATTTTTCTAGTTACCCAGACATAGTGTACCCACTGCTGCTATAATTGATCATCCACCTTGGTTATCCACAAACAGATAGACAGATGACAACTATGGGTCAGATAATTTATATCTAAGTGGCCAATTGTTAAGAAAGGCAACACTATTATTTTGGACCTCAGAAGAGAGACCTTTTTAAAGAAGTAATTGGCTAAAAAAGTAGCATGGGCAGAGTGTCTCTTCTGAACACTTTGCTCAAATCACAATAATAAATAATCAGCTAAAATGTATATTGCGAGTCAGAAAAAAAATTAGTAAATATATTAAAAGGAAGCTGTAATAAAAAAGGAAACTTGTTCTTAAAAATATTATTCATATAAACAGAACAGACACAATCACAATTTTGCACTAAAAAATTCAAGGGAACCAAAAAGGGATTAATCATTAATCATCATTGGATAATTAAATATAAGAGGAATGTTAAAAGAAGATATGGAGATGCAAAGGAACTAAAGATATGTGAGTATATGTGTGTATGTATACACATTATATATGCGCTATATATAAAGATGGAGATGGACATAGATATTAGAGACAGAGACACACACAGATAGATGATAGATAGTTCTCTTCACGGTTATAGAAGCATATAATTAGACCTAAATTTTTACTATCCAGAAATCTTGGTAGCTGATGTAAACAGTTGTGATAGACGCTAATGTTTTAGATGTTATAGATGAACTGAAACAAATAAAAAACAATCTGGTCCAAATGGTGTTCAGGAATATCCGAGCAGCACTTGAAGTTGTTCATTTTCGAACAAAAATATCTAACTTATACTTATCCAAGGCCAGGTCCTGCCTTAATGGACAAGAAAATGTGAAAATAGAAGGCTACTTTTTATAAAGAGAATCTAGCAGTACGTATTTAGAAAAATCACTTAATCTACATTGTCTGTTCTTAGCAGACCAATGAAATACAAACTATTATAACATAGCAATGATCAAGGATATAGATGGCAAAAATTCTGGAACTTAAACAAGGAGGAGGATAATAAAGAGCCAAACCTTCTATTGACAGACCCTAAGAACTAAGAGAAAGCAATTTCACTATCACTGCTCTGGACAGTAGACAGTAGACTCTGAACTGGACTAGAAGAATTCTCCATCTAGTCATTCTGGAAACTGCCATCTCAAAGTGAAGTCCAGAGGCTAGGCTGCCAAGAAATACTTAGTTGAATTAAGCCTCCCTGGGAAAAACCTGTTGAAGGACACCTGGCCTGATCAGATCCTGTAATGCTGAGATAGGATCAAAAGCTGCTGGGCATAACAAAGCCTACAGGAGTAGCACTGATCCATGAAGATACCATGACTCAATTCTGACATATTTTAGCTAGAAGAACATCTGAGATATTTGTCTTTGGTTCATCTTCTGATTTCCCACCTCATTTACTCCTTCAGAAACTGCTGCTTGAGTAATCTTATTTTTGGGGTTCTGAACCTGATTTATGTAATGAGATTAGCTTGACGGATTTATACAGGAAATAATCCAGGAAATAAGCTGTTGCTTGCAAGACCAGGATGATGACAAATTTTTTGGTGTTAAAACATTATGAAAGCATTTCAGCTTTTCCATGCTTGGGTGCTTTCAGTTGTATGGACCTCATACAACTGCTAGGATACTCAATAAAGGCCATTATGAAGCTGTTTCTAAATGAGGTAATAATGGATGGTATTTAAAGAGAATTAGGTGGAGATTTAGAGGATAAAGCTATAAATGGGGACTAGTCAGCATGAGTATATATTATCTTTAGTATCATAGGTAGCATAGCTTACAAGACCAATTTGTAGAGGAACTGTACTACAGACAGTCCTAGTTTAATGACTGCATTGATTAGTGACCATTTACAGTTAAGACAATTATGAAGAAATAACTACAAACTGTAAATCAAAGGAAAACTGAAGTAAGATCATAGGTACAGCTACAGTTGCACTTTGTGACTATTTTGCTTAACAACTAAGTTGCTGTATTGAATGTGTGTGGTTGACTTCTGGTAGGGAACAGAAATCATAGCACTTTCAACTGTTGCAAAACATCATTTCTCCCACTACGATCACATAATATCCATCTGGATGCTTGGCAATGTGTTCACTCTTACAGCCAATTGTAAAGTGCCCTGTAATCATGTCATCACCATTGCAATCTTCTTTACCAGTATCCCCATAGCAAGGACTATGTTTATCTTTATATTTGGGGGCTTGAGGATTTACAAAGTGTTTTAATCAAATTTCCTGTTATTTTGCCTCAAAGCAATAAAAAACATTGACAAAATTGGTAGAAAAATCTCTTACTTTTTCCGTATCACCTTTTATGAATACATCTTTTAAATAACTGGTAAAATACTGGACTTCCACCTGTGTGTATAAATAAAAATAATTACTAATACTGTGTCCTACTAAATTCTGCTAAATTGAATGAATTAATATTGAGCAAACTTGAATTGGGCTGTCATATTTAAGACCAAATGAATTCTATTAAAATGACTATATTAATATTTGAAAAATGGTTACCCCCTCTCAATCAATTTATTCAGAAAATGTTCTGACTGAATTATCAGTGAGATCCTGTTGCAAATTCTTGAACTGCAATACAAAATTGGATTGATCCTTATCTTATGCTACAAGGCAATTCATGTGTTCTTAATATTTGAATGACAGGGTGCTCATTTGATTTGCACTCATTTTTATTATGATTTATTCATAGTTTCTTGTTAATAATATTCAAGTATTACAACTGCATCACAGCAGCTTAGACATTAGTTTGCTTGCCACAGAAGGAATGTGATGGGTTTTTCTAAAAGCCTTTGGCTATGACAGCCAAATCATAAAAAGGTAATGCTATTAAAAAAGCTTTCTTGTCCAGCCATTA
Source organism: Vipera berus (assembly GCF_964194415.1). Classification (NCBI taxonomy): domain Eukaryota; kingdom Metazoa; phylum Chordata; class Lepidosauria; order Squamata; family Viperidae; genus Vipera; species Vipera berus. The sequence continues at coordinate 16,920,327 of NC_138208.1, read as the reverse complement.
TACAGTTGCACAACCTTATAAATATAATAAAATAAATAAAAATAAAATAAATTTCTGACCCCTTCACCACCACCCCATCTAAGTACGTTTTAATGCCTATAGAATCCCTCCCTTTTCATTAAAATATTGTAGAGGCATAACATTTATTTTTTTCTTCAATTGTGTCTTCTGATTTATAGCATAATGCCTTGATCACTGCGCCAAACTGACTCTTGTGTTAAATATATATATCAAAACAAACTGAGTACATTTTGAATATAAAGTTTGGACATTTTGATGCTTGTTGGTAGCTTTTGTCATATAAAACTAAGGTAAAAGTTGTCATTTAAACATAGTATATTTCTCTTCATTTGATTTTTCTGGATGTACTTGGTTCTAAAATCCAATGAACTCGATATGCAAGAACAGTAATTAATGCCATTTGATACAATTACGTAATAGAAGCCTGAGCTTTAATGTTCTCATATTTATAAATTTTCTTTAACACTTAATAATAAAGTTGGAAGGGACCTTGAAGGTCATCTAGTCCAACCCCGTTCAGTAAGGAAACCCTATACCATTTCAGACAAATGGCTGTCCAGTCTCGTCTTAAAAACTTCCAGTGTTGGAGCATTCACAGCTTCTGGAGGCAGGTTGTTTCACTGGTTAATTGTTCTAACTGTCAGGAAGTTTCTCCTTAGTTCTAGGTTGCTTCTCTCCTTGATTAGTTTCCATCCGTTGCTTCTTGTCCTGCCTTCAGGTGCTCTGGAGAATAGCCTGATTCCCTCTTCTTCGTGGCAGCCCCTGAGATATTGGAACACTGCTATCATGTCCCCCCTCGTCCTTCTCTTCATTAAACTAGACATACCCAATTCCAGCAACTGTTCCTCATATGTTTTAGTCATCGTGGTGACTAAAACTGGATGCATTGTAAAGTGGCATTAATACTTCACGTGATCTTGATTCTATCCCTCTGTTAATGCAGCCTAAAGCCAACTGTGTTGGCTTTTTTGGCAGCTGCAGCGCACTGCTGGCTCATATCTAAGTGACTGTCCACTAGGACTCTGAGTTCCCTCTCACAGTTGCTACAATTGAGCAGGGTACCACCTATACTATACCTGTACATTTGGTTTTTCTTGCCTAAATGTAGAACCTTACTTTTTTCACCATTGAATTTCATTTTGTTAGATAGTGCCCAATGTTCAAGTCTGTCAAGATCCTTCTGTATCTTAAGCCTATCTTCTGGAGTGTTGGTTATTCCTGCCAGTTTGGTGTTGTCTGCAAATTTGATGAGTTCCCCGTGTATCCCCTCGTCCAAATCATTGATGAAGATGTTGAAGAGCACTGGGCCTAGAACAGAGCCCTGGGGCACCCCACTACACACTTTCCTCCATGTAGATGCAGTTCCATTGAGGACCACACGCTGAATACGGCCGGTCAGCCAGCTATGAATCCATCTGGTGGTGATGCTGTCTAACCCACATTTTTCTATCTTACTAAGTAGTAGGTTGTGATCTACTTTATCAAATGCCTTATTGAAGTCCAAATAAATTATATCCACAGCATTCCTCGGTCCACTAATTTTGTTACTTGGTCAAAGAACGCAATACAAACATGCTGGATTTCTCACATTAAAAATGTTTTTGAAATTTCTTTCAAAGCAGAAAAGGAAGGTGGTATCATTATGGTTATTTTAGTTTCAATGCTATAAGGAAAGCTGGCCACATTAGAAGACCCTGAAAGAGGAGAGAATAAGTTAGCTGAATCAAAATCCTCAGCCTGAAAGTATAACCAGCTAAAAGTATTTTAGTTTACTGAACCTCTATTACTCACTAGCGTGCTTGGAAGGCAGCTGATTATGTACTTGCTATAATGTAGTTGTTTTTCTCCCTCAAACACTTACCTTATTTTAAGAGGTCTTCACTGTCAGGTATTTAGCACTGTTTTTCTTGGCCTGTCTGAACAAAGGCAGCCCTGCCAGGAAGAATAATTTTCATAAGATTATAAACAAGTATTCATAATAATATTGGAGGAGGTTCTCCAAAAACAGAACTCGTTCAACCAACCCTGTTTTGGAATATACTCAGGGGAAGCCATCCTGTTACATCCACACTATGAGATGAGTCTATTGACAGAGGAATACCGACACTGAGTTTCCACATCAACCATCAAGGGTAATGTAACATTTTTTTACCTCTCTTAAATGATTTTATTACTGCAAATAAATAAATAGAGTTTATTTGCATGCAATGTATGTTTCTCACAGGTTCACATTCAAACTCTAAACTGTAAGATTTTGGCTGGTTAAACAATGCACTGCAACACTGAGATGGCCAAAGAGTATGTGTGAATGTCCTGTCATAGCAACTTATGGCAATATGGTAACATCTCATCAATGGTCAGTTGACTCCTGTGGCTTCCAAATTTTAGTTAAATGCCAAAGTAAAAAAACCATGAAAACACCTTTTGGCTATTTCAGAGTGGGCAGCCACAGAGGATATGTGGGCAGCCACAGAGGATTCAGAATGATAAAAAAAAATGCTAAAAAAATTAGAAAGCTTCCAGTGTCATTCTCTTCTATGCTAACAATAAAATAAACTTGTAAAAAAAACTATCATTACCTTTCAGGGTAGTAAGAAAAGGAGAAGTATAGTATGAACTTTTTAAATGAAGTAATTTTGAAATCATAGGTTTGAGTCCATCCATTCTCCATCCATTAGTAAGCACATTGTTTACCAGATTTATCTTTAAATCAAGAGTATATCCTTGTCATAGGTAAAGGGACAAGGAAAATTATGCACTTATGCTATTGAAACTAAATGCACAGCTCAAATGTTAGGATTGTTCCGTAGGGATCCCCCTATCAGAAGTGGCTAGAGGAAAACTCTTTTACCAACTTTCAAAATAGCTTTTACAAGGCCCAAATATTGCAATCACTTAAATGTACATATTTGCTGACAAATTTATCACTTATTGTTTTAAACATTTTAAACTGTAGAAAATTGGTCATCACTTTATATTTATAATCATATTTGGCGCAATACAGGAATAATCCTAATAAATTTAGTTCTTTCATCCCCAAATAAATTATTCCTTTTATCTCACAGGACCCTTTTCTTACCTTTCCCTCCCTCCTTTGAATTAATTGTCTCACTTCATCAGCAGTGACCAGAAATCTCACTTATAAAATGCTTTTATTTTTTTCATAATTTAGCTGAACCAACACAAAACTGAATACTGTAAAGCAACCAAAAAAGTTGAAACATTTTAAGTTTTGTTCAGTATTTACTAAATAAGGCTACTACACTCTCTCCAGAAAAGGAAAAGAAAAAAGAAAAAAAATAACAGTGAAGGATCTGGCACTCCAATTCTTATTGTACAGGTGAAGTATCTACCATCATTTATTGCACGACATTTTAAATCAGATATTGATCATTTATAGTGTACTCAGTTCATAATACTTTTCAAGTGGCTGGGCTTTAAATGCTACCTGGACACTGATCAGAACTTTTACAATGAATTAAGACCATCCTCACCTATGTTTTATTCATAGACACTGTCACCTATAGCTCATGATTTCCTCAACTTGTGCAATAAAATGATATTGAAAATTGGGAGAGGTCTTGATTAAATGAACTATTTTCCCCCATACCTCTTATCTATGATTGTTTGAACAATCCCTATACATTTTTCTTTAGTAGCATAGAACTAGCATAATACTAAAAGTTAATTAGAGTATTTAGGTAGTATACTACAGTGGACATTGGGAATAAGTTTAATATTGACAAATATTTTGAGGGGGAAGAAGTAAGCCCATTTCTTGACCTAATCATATCACTATGAGCCAGACTTATAGACGAAGAAGATACTATATTTGAAGGTATCAATGCTTTTCTTCCCCCCCCCCCTTTTTAAAATACCACTTTCCTTTAACTTTTTTCCTACCATAATATTGAATAAGGGAGTTTTCAAAAATATGATGTAAAAAAAAAGAGGTCTTGATTAAGGAACAAGCTGACCTTTATACTAAATTAGGAAGGGGTATGGCATGGTGGGGGAGAGAGAGAAAGAATGCAACTCAGTATGGAAAGTAATGACTATTCAACTATTTTACACTGTTTTACTGGCATTTAAAAGACTATCATTCCCTTCCCAGGGGAAAAGGGGAAAAGAAAAAGAAGAGGAAAGAAAGAGAAAACAAAAAGAAAAGAAAGAAGAGAAAGAAAAAGAGAAAGAAAGAAAGAAAGCCTTTCAACAGTGTAATGGTTGAATGCATTTATGTAATATAAACACCATTATTCTTTGCTTTTCTACACATTCCTCTCTAAGTCATGCTTTACATCCAGAATGTCCCAATGGAAGAAAGCAAACCACATCAGTCACTTCAGAGACAACTGAAGTAATAGAAACAACAACTCAACTCTGAACCTTTTTGTCATGACCGTCCACGTTAATTGTTAAATAGGATTTTCTACAAATATACAACATATAAAAACTGTTAAATATATAACTTTAGGCTTTTCAAAATACATTTAATGATCTCTTTCAAACAAGTATTACTTTCCCACCCCCACCCCCTTCCCCCTGGATTTGCTTTCTGGCGCTAAATGTATCGGGTGAGACATAGGCCACAGATGACCAAACATGCTCTTTGCAAATACTGTATTATCCAACTTTTAACGATCAAAGAATGGAACCACAGAAGAGGCATGTTGAACTGGTTAAACTTAGAATGATTTTAGTACGATAAGTCAATCTAAGCACAGAGTAAAATGGTGCGTAGACAGTTTGTCTTGTTTTGAATCAAAAGTTCTGTTTTCTTCTTTCAGATTGGTCATAATCTCTCCATGTTCCCTTGCGATTTTTAGGTTATTTTTTTCCGAGAGTAGCTCCAGCTTCTTCTGCAGTGTCTCATAAAGGCTTTTGCTGGAACGTAACATTTCATCACAGAGTGAACTGATTTTGTACAGGGTGGTCTTCATACTGTTGAATCTAAATAATCTTGTTAACAGTAACATCGTGTCCACTTTAAAATAGATTTTGCTCTTTGGTCTATTGTATATACTGAAACATAAGAAAATAAAAGCAATTCAGGCAGTCTAGGGCACAAGAAAAATTGTCTTCTATACCTTAGCGTCCTTCTGTAGACAAAACAGTCTTCTCTAAGGCTGATTGGGATGAGTACTCTTTATTTTAGTTGACTTTTCAGATTATTGTAACCACAGATCAAGTCCAGAAGTGGAACATAACTCAGGTGCAATATTAACCGTGAACCTGTGGTTATGATTGTTGTATTGCTAACGCCCAAGCCTTTCTCTTAGGTCTTGATTCCTTTGTCCAACTTTCTTTAATAGGGTAGAACAGACTTTTAGCTCATAATGTAGAATTATGCCTTCTTCGATGAAATACAGAGAAATAGACAGTTGAATTGATGACATAAAATGGATGATGATCCACAGCAGTGAAACTTGATTAGGGAATGTGGCTCACACGGAGCCTAAAAACTCCTACAAGATTTCTTCATTGCTGCATTTGTCAGGAGACCTGTAATTCAATAAGAACAGCTGAGTCAATATCTTAATTTTAAATTTTATGAATAAATTAAAATACTTGCTGATTCTATCCTTATAACTTTTATTGCAGCTTTACCTTCTTAAACAGGTTTTAAGAAAATAATAGTATGGTTTAAAAAGAAAATTACATATATTTTATAGATGGCATAGGGATATTGAAAAATGCAGAACTCTTTTGATTCATGTTACAATAGAAAAGTACCCAGATTTATATCAGATATTTTTCCTTCTCTTTTCAAAATGCAAATTTATGTTCTCATTACTCAATAGGCTAATTTAATCAATGCTGCCCTCTAGTGATATTGCTACTAAACAGATAGCCACTATCAATATTGCTATATTGTTATACATTGATATATAGAAAAAAAGTAATGAGGAAAAAAGTAGCCATAGACTTCTAAGCTAAACTAAAATGCAAGAACAATATTTTCTAAAGATAGATGAAAAGTGAAAAACTGGGTGATGGTAGGAAGACAATCACACACACACATACACACACACACACACACAAATGTGATTTAAATATTTTAAAAGTCAAAGAAATGCAGATTTGGGGAAACAAAATGAAATTATAGGGAAAACCTATGAAAACCTATGTTGTAAATATTAAACCAAAGGAAGAAAAAGAAATTACTAGGAAGAAAGATGAAGAGCAATATTTATTTTACTCAATTGCAGCAAAATATTAATTTATTTTTTATTAATTAATTAATTAATTAATTAAATTAGTTTTCTATACCGCCCTATTCCCGAAGGACTCAGGGCGGTTTACAGGGCGATATTTAAAAGACAATATAAAATTAAGATAAAAATAGAATTAAAAAGAATTAAATTAATTAATAGCCCAACAATAAAACAATGTTATAAACTTGAAACTAAAAAACCCCTCAGTCCAGGCCTACTTTAACCTGCCTACTTGTAAGGTAAATGAAAAGAACAGCCTCCTCCAACAGCTGTATGTGAGTATATGCACTTATGTCTTCCACTATGAGGCATAAGGTTTATTTCAGAATTCTCTCCTTTTCTAGAAAAATATATATACCCAGAACTCTTGAAAACAAATGTTTTTCTTTAAGCATTGTTTTGTTTCCTTCTCACACTAATCGTCAGATTCCAAACCACTTGGCCTCAGACAGGCTAAAAGCAAAAAAAAAAAAGTTGCGATTTGTGATAATTCTCTATTTTATGTATAGACATTTTGCAACCAAATATCAGATTTAGTCCCCTCTTGCCTAGCGATCTTTTCCTGTCTATTTCTCTAAACTTTTCATAGTATGACATTAGCCCATATCAAGGGGCTACTAGGCTATGAAATAAACATTATAAAAAGGGATAGTTCAAACCATTCTTAGTTTCAAAATGTTTATGGGAAAATAACATTTTTATTATGAAGGTACCAATTTCATAATATTTCTTGTATCTCTTCCAAATATGACATCACATTTGAGACATGCCTGGATATTTCTTGTTTATATATTCAGAAAAAAATCAGGATTTTTTTAAAACTTGCTTGTAGAAGAACATGTTAATAATCAAATAATAATTCTATTAAAGAACCAGTAACTATTTAAAAAATCATTTATATTATGAATTCTAAAAATCATTATACTATATAGTATTCCAGCAGCAATAATTAATGTATTGCTCAATAGACACTGCCTACATAAAACTTACTACAATCACTATATGAAAAAATAGTGGTGACAACATGCCTTAATGATCTTAAAGAGGAAATCAACCTAGAACGAGGTGTACAATAAAGCAATACAATATTACCTATTCTTTCTTCAGCCTGTCTTGAAGAAGCATTTGACAAACTAGACTGGGCAAAAGATAGAATAAAAATCAGTGGCACCTATTTAAATCATTAAGGTTTGCAATGTTCTTCTCTTCTCATAAGGCCCAGAAGTGCTACAAAGACACATACAAGAGCTGCACAAAACAGGAGAACCATTTGGCTTAAAAATAAACCTGAAAAAGAGGCATGTTATGTTTAATAAATTTATCAAAGAAAGAAAAAAAAATATCTGGAGAAGAATTAGACACAGAAGACCACTACATGTACCTTGGCCAACAGATATCTGATAAACTGAAAGACAAAAAGGGATAACTACAAAAAGTGGAAAAAGGGACACATACAGTAACTAAGGCATATCAACAGATAGCCAGAATTTGCGAAGAACTCAAGAAAGCAAAGGCTCATAATGAACAAAGAGTTGCAACAAAAGTCAAAGATAATAAAAAAGGTTTCTTTTAACATATACATAACAAGAAAAAGGACAAGAGAACACCTGCCTGATCTTGATGTATATAAATCACTGGGACCTGTTGGAATACATCCTAGAAGGAAGGATTCTGAAGAATCACTGTACCATATCTTTAAAAAATCTTGGAGCACTGGGGAACTAACAGAAGATTGGAAAAGAGTTGATGTGGTTCCCATCTTCAAAAAAAAAGGGGGGGGGGAACAGACCCAGGAAACTACAGACCAATCAGCCTAACATAAAACCTGAGAAGATACTGAAAAAAAGTAATAGAAAACAGATCTGTGAACATCTAGAAACAAATAAAGTTATAAACAACATGGGTTTGTTAAAAACAGATCATGCCAAACCAATCTTATTTCATTCTTTGTCAAACTGACTAAATCAGTAGAACAGCAAAATGCTGTGGACATAATATACTTAAACTTCAGCAAGGCATTCAACAAAGCAGACCACCACCTATTTCTTCTAAACTAGAAAAATGTGAGATAGACAACATCACCACCAGATGGATTTGTAACTGGCTAACAAACCATACTCAATGAGTAGTCCTTAATAGTACTACATCTACATGGAAGGAAGGAAGGAAGGAAGAGGTGGGGTACCACAAGGTTCCATCTTAGGCCCAGTACTCTTCAATATCTTGATAAAAGACTTAGATGAGGGAATAGAAGGAAAACTCCTCAAATTTGCAGATGACACTAAGCTGGCAGGAATAACCAACACCCCAAGCTAATACAATCCTTAGTTGTGTAAACAGTGGCATAGAATCAAAATCATGTGAAGTATTAGTACCACTTTATAAAGCCTTAGTAAGGTCACACCTGGAATACTGCCCCCAGTTTTGGTCACCACATAACAAAAAAAGATGTTGTGACTTTGGAAAAAGTGCAAAGAAGAGCAACTAAGATGATTAAGGGCCTAGAGACAAAAACATAGGAAGAAAGTTTGCAGGAGTTGGGTATAGCCAGACTAGAGAAAAGGAGGACAAGGGGTGACATGACAGCAGTATTTGAGGGGTTGCCACAGTGAAGAAGAGGTCAACTTATTTTCCAAAGCACCGGAAGGAAAGACAAAAAACAGCAGATAGAAACTAATCAAGGAGAGAAGCAACCTGGATTTAAGGAGAAACTTCCTAACAGTAAGGGCAATTAACCAGTGGAACAGCTTGCCTTCAGGAGTTGTAGGTGCTTCATCACTGGAAGCTTTTAGAGAAAAGACTGGACAGCTACCTATCTGAAGTGGTATAGGGTCTCCGGCTTGAGCTGGGGGTTGGACTAAGATCTCCAAGCTCCCTTCCAGCTCTATTATGATTGACTGATTTCAATGGAAGATGATATAGTAAATGAAATAGAATGGCATGTTAAATGTGGTTGGCAGGCTTTCAACAAGCTGAGCATAATCTTGAAGAAGCACCTCGTCCTATGCCTGGAAAGAAAAGTTTTCAATTAGTTTGTGCTACCTGCTCTAACATATGCTGGTGAAACATGGACACTAAGCTCACAATAGATACAAAAGCTAAAAGTGGCAAAAAGAGCCATGGAATATACATGCTTGGTATTGCAAGACAAGATAGAAAAACCTGCACATATATTAGTCAACAAAACAAAGTATACAATATCATCAAAAGAGTAAAAGAATTGAAATGGAAATGGGCTGGTCACATAGTAAGCTGATGGCAGGTGGACCAAGGCAGTCATAGAGTGGATCCCACTTGATAAAAATTGTCCACAAAACAGACCTAGAACAAGATGGACCGATGACATCAGCAAGTATTGTGGGCACAATTGGCAAAGGAAAACTCAGGACCGTATTGGTTGGAAACATGCGAAAGAGGCCTTCATCCTACAGTGGATAGACAATGGCTAAAATGATGGTGATGATCATGATTTTTAAATTTAAAAAATGTGAAAGTAAAATAATGCTACAATGTAAGTTAAATAAATGGACAATTATAAAAGTTGTAGCTGGAGATCAATATATTGTTGATGAAGAATTTTTAGTTGTTGTGAACCATCACAATGTTCACAATGTTTTCATTTTATAGGAATAGTATCCATGAATAATTATCACATATTTTATGAACAGCTTTATGAAATCTGTTTATTTAGAAAGGCTAGTTTTGTATCAAATAGTATCTTTTTTTTTCATCCTACTGCTTTGCTGAAAAGCATTTTCCACTTTTTTGGAAATTTGCCACGGGAATTGACGAATCGGTTTGTTGCCCATGCCTGATGTTGTGGGCTGGGATGAGAGGGACTGAAAGTATCCATCTGGCTTTCATGCCTGAGGTGGGAATAAAATAACAGGCTCCTGGTTACCAGCATTTGCCTTAACCACTGGACCATGGGTGTCAAACTCGATGATGTCACATGACATATTGTGATGTATCGCAGTGTTTTTTGCCTTTGTGGAGTCAGGGTGGTGTGGTCTGAGCATGATGCATCCAGCCTGTTTCAAATTTGACACCCCTACACTAGAACAATTTTTTCTCTAAATTCTTCCAAAAAATTGTACTTTAAACGTGAAATTGACAAAGCACGTACCATCAAACGTCAATACTGTATAATTTTTCATTTAATATTTGATATTTTTGACTTTTATTTGCTTATCCAATGGCTGACATATTTATATTTTTACTTTAAGAATGAAGAGAATCGTGTCTAAATGATTAACAATATTGTTTCAAAGAAAAAAATAATACGCACAAAGTTCTATAATAGATTCCAGAGAGCACTGATCCTACAAAACAATGCTTAAAGAAAAACATTTGTTTTTCTATTACTAACTTATTTCTGGGTTCCGTACTTCCGTGGTGAAAGGATTAGTCAGTGACATTACCATTGCTTGAGGGACGCCCAGTTGGGGGTCTCCTTCATGTATACATTAATGAACCCACTGAAATGGTACGTATTTATCTATTCATGTTACATATTTTCAAACTGCTAGATTGGCAGGAGCTGAGTGAATGACAGGAGCTCAACCCAACATACAGTGGCACTTGAGTTTCCAACACAGCCTTGCAAATTATCAATCTAGCATCCTAACTGTGTGAGCCATCACACTCTTATTTGTTTTCTATAATACGGTAAATTAGCAGATATACAAAAAGTGGATGTTAGAAACTCTCACCACTGGATTCTGTATTTTTTGAATTTGCAAAATATTTGGATTATCTTATAACCTTAGGTTGAAATACAGAAGGAAACATGCTTTTCTTTGTTCTTGTTCCCTAATCAAGTTTCACAAATTAAAATGGTTGAACAATGGTTGAAACCTACATTCAAATCTGCGTATTTGTACAATAGCAGGTCTCTGACTGAAAGGAGAAGTGACAAACTCCTTTGTTCTATGAATATGGAAGGAGACTGAATGGATTTATTACACTTAACTGGTAACCATTTGTATTTGGATTTTGATTAGAAGATAAACTTATTCTGGAGATCAAATCTATTATATTTAATTAACAATAATAAGAGATAGCATTAAGAAACAAACTTCTGTATTTGAACCAGGATGAATTATTTATAACTTTTGTGATGATTTGGGGTAGATAAGATGCCATGGTAAACTTTCTTGAGTGGACTACAATAACAGTTTGTTAGCAGAGAGATTTTAAACTTTAATTTTGTTTTGTTTTAGTATTATTATTATTCCTGTTAACTACTTTGTTACTAATATAACACATAGAAGACAGGTCAATAATTTGCAAATAGATTTAGTAGTTTAAAAATTTTGGGAGGGACTGTTACTCAGGAATTGGGACTGTTGTAGTAATATATTAATCAGTATTAAATTAAAGGGGATAATATGTGTACATATACAGAAATGATGTAATTTGCAGCACTTTCTCTTTTTTCTAATATAGTATTCAACTTTGTATGAAAAAGTCAAATGATTTTATGCTTGTAACATCCATAGCCTAACTGATGATTAATACCTAGAATATTTTTCTCTATTCTTATTTCTAATACTCCGTTATCTAAACAATACCATGTCAATAATGTTAATTAGTACTGTACAAAAATCATTCTAAGAAAACAATATATTAAAATTTACAACAATATAACAAAAAGAAAAAAGCATAGTTTTTAAAACCAGCATTGTACAAATAGATTTTTGAGCCACTGAGGATGGCAATGCTATTGTTCTAACTTAGTATAAACTTATTTATTTAAATCAAAGTCTATAATTGAAATATTTTCCCAAGGGTTGCTAGAACATCTGTAGGTGGTTTTAAAGTGTCTCTTTTGCAGAGTATAATTTGAAGTAAATCATGTCACAGGTTATTGTTATACAACCATTTTTCAGCAAAGCTGACTAATAATTTCTTGAATAGGATCAATCCTGGTTTGGCTGTGAAGGTCACTCATTAATCACACAATTGCACAGAATGATTCAGAACAAAACTACTTCATTGTTTTTAACTATCAATGTCTCTCCCTTTTCCCTCTTATCACCTGGACAACCAAGAGTTTTGGCTGGCAGTCAATTATCTCTCTATTTCTCTCAACAAGACATAGATTCCAGACAGTCTGTAGCTGTGATTCTAATGAGTAGACATTTATTTATTTTTTTAATTCCATTTATATCCCGCCCTTCTCCGAAGACTCAGGGCGGCTTACAAGCTTAGCAGTAGCCTTCATTCTATGTATATATTGGGGCTTAAGAGAGAAGTGAATTTGGAGGCTGAGGAGGGTAGTAGTAATATGAATTTAGTTACATAAATAGACATTTATATATTTCTATACTGCTGTGTAGGGTGGCTTACATAGAATTAGCGCTGACAGCTACTTTTTTTAATGGAAGAGCAACCACCATCAAAACTACTAAGATAATTGAAATTCACTTTGAAGTTAATTAAGGCCATAGTTTGTATTCTGATCCTTGCCTGTTTTAATAGCAGGTATATTGTTGACCTTAGTGGGTCATAACTTATGTGGATGAAATGTAATGAACTAGAAAAACAAAAGAGCTTAAAGCCAGAAACCGGGAGAATGAAGGGGCAATGCCATTACTCAAATCAAGTGAGATGTACTACCTGTCACTGTAATGTTTCTGAATTGATAAGCAGATGCAAAAAATCAAAAACAGCCCATTAAGATTAAACTTGTCATCATTTGGGAACTTTGCTTCTCAAGAAATAAGGGTATAGAGAAAGTCTTGATTCTCTGACCACAGAGCATAGCTATGTTTGCTTGTGGTTGAAGTGCATATTTTAAGTCAGGGGTGTCAAACTGCTGGCCAGTGGGCCTGTTTCATCATACCAAAGCTGTGCCCACCTCATTGCCGGCAATGCAAAAAGAGTCACGATACGTGGTGACGTGTGATGTGACATGGAAAGTTTGACACCCGTGTTTTAAGTGTTTCACTTTTCTCTGGAGTAGGATAACATTCCGGTATTTCAAAAGCTAGAATGTCAAAATACTTATCACCTCTCTTCTCAGAGGTTTGGAAAGGTAGAGAGAAAAGTTCCAGATGTGTTGAGATTGCACTTACCAGAATTTCAAACAGTTACAACACTTTTGGGGGAGATTAAATGGTCAAGGCTACTCTTCAATCATACTTACACTGGAGGTGGTTAAACCATATTATGCTCGATCTATGGAACAAATAAACTTTAACCCAATTTTTGACTATTCAGTAGTGTGATTTGTGAAGCAAGATCTGTGTTTCTTGGAAGGGCAGAAATTTTAGTGAATTAGTGAATTTAAAAGGAACTAATCAATAAGCTAGACATATTTCTGAATTCCTATTTTGAATACTACTAAGGGACTGATTTTTTTTCTGCTCAATAATCTCAGTGAAATGATATAAAAATGGTAATGGGTTTCATGTTTCACATTGTCGAAGATTTTTAGGAATTAACACAATCTCTCTGTCTCTGACACGATGGGCATAGGGGATCAACTGAAGCCTTTGGTATTGGACTTATAATAGCCAATACTGAATTAAATAACTTCAGTGTGAAAAATTAATTGCTATCCCAATGACACAAGTAGTTTAGAATTCAAACATCTTCATCCACTTGACAATAATATTTTTCCTTGAGGAAAAGAAAATCTCAGAATATTCTACAGAGAAATATTATGAATGAATAAAGTGTGCCAGTATGTTTACAAATAAGATTTAGAAATAGAAGGAAGTTATCATGTCTAATGTTGTCATCCCATGATAAAAGATCTGTTATTCTTATTCTGTCAGAAAAGTAATCTTGGATTTATCTTTCTGTGATAAACAGATACTTACTTGTCTTTTAAAAAGGTTTAATACCACAGTTCTTTCGGCCTGTAAGATGCTTAAGCATCAATCTACAAAAATAATAAATGCCAAATAAAACTAAGCATACAGTACTTACAAAATATCAACAATTATTATAAAGATCTTATATACTTCTCATAACACAAAACAAAGTGATCTTAGCTTCTGGAGACAAGTGCACTTAAAAAGGACAACAACTATATTAAAGCTCCTTAGGAATGACAATGAAACAGCCAATATGATCCTGCGTCTATTTAAATATATGGCATAATCTACAAAGCTTAGGTCATCACTTATCAAAAAGGATTCAGTAAAGCCGGAGAAGATGCTGAAATAGACAAAAAAAAAGATCAAACAGCTGAAATAAATCCATATTTTAAAAAGTTACATTTGGAATGTTTACCTTATGCAGAAAAAAACCCAATCCAACAGCAGCAAGCTTGAAGATATAAATAATAACCATAGTATGGGGGAATACAGTAGACAAAGCGCTCTTGCCATTACACTCTTGAGAATTCAGGATCATTTAGAGAGGATGAATAATGAAGAATCAGAACAGATGAAAATAATATCTGGTTTTATCATTATTACCAGGGATTGCAGCACATGGTATGGGTGCTATAAAGGCTTACTGCTTTGTAAAATCAGTAAGTGAAAATCTTATGTGAAAACTTTGATTGATGAAAGCAGTCATGGGAGACTAAAGGGCCATTTGGAGAAAAATCACATTGTAAGGTTCTGTAACTGGGACTAGAAAAATAAAACTGTTTAGCCTAACTACTGCTATCTCGCTTATGTAATCAGCATTTGCATCAGGGACAAATTTCATGTAAGCGTGGGAAACACATACATGGATGAACTGAGGCAAGAATAAGGGAGTGTACAGGAATGATTGATGTTTCCTGTTTTCCTTATATAGTAATAACCATTGTCCAATGTTGATTGGCTAACAAAGTTTATAAAGCAATGCCACCTTTCTTTCTAAGGTGTGGCACATATGAACGCAATTGCTGCCAGCGTTTCAGATTGTGTTCCACCCAGCTACTTCACTTGATCGAAAAAAGTACTGTTCTTTTAAGAAGCCTCTGCCTGAATCCCCTAAATGACTTTTCTGGTGTCTCGGGTTTAATTAAGGGCCAGTGACCTTACAAAGTCAAGCATAAAATCGTAACTTGGAACGTAAGAGCAGCAAATGGAAGCTATAGCTAGAACAGGGGTCTTCAAACTTGGCCCTTTTATGACTTGTGGACTTCAACTCCCAGAATTCCTCAGCCAGGCACATTACCTGAAGAATTCTGGGAGTTGAAGTCCACAAGTCATAAAAGGGCCAAGTTTGAAGTCCACAAGTCATAAAAGGGCCAAGTTTGAAGACCCCTGAGCTAGAAAGTCTTTGGTTGATTAACTAGTTGCAGCTTCACCTGTGGCTGCTTTTAAAGATTTATCAAAAGCTGAAGCTGGAATATAATGCAATAAACTTTATCTTCCCTTACTAGAAGCATATTTTAGCTCTGCACTGGCTAATAAGTATTTTTCCTCCACACACAGAATTATTTTTTAAACAGTTTCCCACTATTGCTCTTATTATTTTATATTATATTTTCCTTTCCATTCAATCAAAAAGCAACTTATTTCTCTTCAATTAACTACCTGTGAGGTAAGCTGGGTGACAAGCTTTTATGGCTTAAAATAGTCTTGATTTTCCTGCTTCTAGTCTAATATCCTAACTACTATAGTATATCACACTAACTCCAAATATTATTAGAAATATGTAGATATTATGTTAAAATTTTGTAGTTTAAAATTGAACCATATAATGGTGGCTGGAGATTTTAAAGTAATTTTGGTTCTTTAATTGACAATAAAGTTCCTATCAAATACCAATCACCCAGGAAAAGATTTCTGTATAGTACAGTAAATGCTAATTTAATTTAGCATCAGTTAGACATGACCCAATGAGAATATTATATATAATACATAATAACTTGCAGTACATATTCTTGCTTAGCTTTTAATACCCAGTTGTTAGATACTTGTTTAGATAACTGTAATCTAGGCACCCTTTTATGAAACCATTCTGCAGTAACATTAAATCCCTTTGCAAAAACTATTAAATGTTCAGCTAATATAAGATATTTTACTACTACACCATCAAAAAATCCAAAATATATTGACCAACTGTGGTGGGTCTTATTACAGGTGGGGATGAGACGGCATATAGGGTGGAGGTACAAAAACTATCCATATGGTGTAGTAACAACAACTTGCACCTAAACATCGGCAAGACGAAAGAGATGGTGTTAGACGTCCGGAGAAAAAAGGAGGAACCTGCCCCACTTTACATCGGGGAGGACTGTGTGGAGAGAGTTTCCTCCTTTAAATTTCTGGGAGTCTACCTCTGTGAAAATCTGACCTGGAAAGTTAACACAACCCAGGTGGCTAGAAAGGCCCAACAGAGGCTTCACTTTCTTAGGGTCTTGCGGAAGAACAGGGTAGAACAACAGCTAATGACCCTCTTTTACTGGTCTACTATAGAGAGCGTCCTCTCATATGGTATTGTGGTTTGGTATGCTGGTCTGACAGCCGCGGACAGGAAAGTATTACAGAGGGTAGTGAGCACAGCACAAGACATTGTGGGCTGTTCCCTGACACCACTGGATGACATCACCAGGGCTCGTTGCCTTGGAAGAGTGAGGAAGATTCTCAGGGTTGACTCACACCCAGGACGGTATCTCTTTACTCTCCTACCATCCGGTAGGAGATATAGGAATATAGCCAGCCGTACCAACAGGCTGAAAAATAGCTTTTATCCGTGGGCTGTTAGGCTTTTAAATGGGACATAATCTTATGCAGAATTGACTTGGGAGGCCGGTGTGTGGTGTAGTTGGTTCACATGGTGTGGTAGGATGGAGGGTTTGTTGTCACTGTGTGTTGGGGGGAGAGAGCACGGGGGGAGGCTCAGCTAATCTCAATGTACACATGTTGTACTTTGACAATAAAGGTTTATTATTATTATTATCAAAATAAGTTTATTTTTTTCAAATAAATGATAAACAAAATCATATAAGGATTGTGTGAGGTGCATCTAAAGCTTTTATAAGCAACAAGATTATCATTCCTATGCTTCATAAGAGGAGAAAGAAAAATGGATTTTATCATTCTAGTTTGGAAAGAAAAGTTGAGGAAATTTTTAAAACTTATGAAGAAATCCTATGTTAGTACTATATTATTTTTTTTTAGATCTGGTAAACTCAAACTCATTTGTGTAATTTCAAAATTCAGTGTTAATTAAATTTATCACACAGATATATTTTAATAGCAGCACAGGATTAGGAATAAGATGGGGTTAGGGTTGGGTTAGGTTTAGGATTTTTTAAAATAACATTCTTAATACTTTGCAAACAGTATGTTGTCTAGGTTCATGTATTTAAAAAACAATGAATAATAATTAATTATTATAAACAATAAGTTAATTAATCTCTTAATAGTCTTCTTACTAGTATATATTCAATGTTACATATTCCATTCCTTTCTCTCTAACTCATTTTTCTAGCCATTGATAAAAAATTATCTCATGTTCTAAAATACACTGAATCTTCTTTCTCTTTTATCTTTAAAGTCAGTCTATCCATTTTTGCACACTCTAAAATTTTCTTAATTAGTTCTTCAGTTGGTAAATTTTCATTTTTCCAATATTGGGCAAATACAATTCTTGCTGCAGTTAGTACATATAAAATTAAATCTATACAGCCTTTCTCATAATTTATTCCTATTATTCCTAACAAAAATAATTCTGGCTTAAAGTCTATTTGTTTTTTAGTCATTTTCTCCAACCATAAGTGTATTTTTGACCAAAATCTTTTAGCTTTAGGGCATGTTCACCTGATATGGTAATAAGTACCTAGCTTTTGTTTGCATTTCCAACACTTGTTTGAAGTATTTTTAAACATTGTCGCTAATCTCACTGGTGTTAAATGCCATCTGTAAAACATTTTATATTAGTTTTCTTTATATGCCACTGCTTTCATTAATTTAGCATTTCTTTCTCATAACCTTTGACAGTTTTCTAATTCTATATTATGTCCAAAGTTCTTTGCCCATGTTATTATTGTTTCTTTTACTTGTTCCTCTTCCATCTTTAAGATTCCAACTGATATAGACTTCCATCATTCCCCATGGCTTTCATCAAATATAATTTCATATAATTCTTTTTATTAATATAGAAAAGATATAAACTACAATCTTAGTTATACTGGAGCCATGTGAAGCATTCAGTAACAGTGAAATGGTGCCTTTAGCATATTTTGATTGGAAAAAGACTTGCATAACCAAACTCTGTTTTGGTTCTAAGAATACTCAAATTATTCCATGCTGGATCAGATCTCTAATACCCAACAGATACACCAACAGCTAAGCGGTATACCCAATACACTGACACAGGCAGATTACTCTCCCCAAATCTGAGTATTTAGTGATTTTTCCCCCCATGTTATTTAGATGGTATCTTTTACCCAGTCTTTTTCCAGCCCTTTCCATTATTTGGACAAGGAAGAAAAAAATCAGTCACAAAAGCCAAAGGTCTCAACTGACAAATATTATATATGTACACCTGTAGTGTGCTTCTTTCATCTGTTCAATGTGGCCTATATATGTCATTGTTTTTTTTTTAAAAAAAACACCAACTGTTGAAGGTAGGATTAATATTTGGAAGGGAAAAAATCCAGAGTTATTTTTCACTGTACAGTTTTTAATCACAAATGTTTCCATCCATATATTTTCATTCTTACACCTGACTTCTAAGAGACCTTTAAAAGAATATAACAGTATATTAAAATTTGGTAATCAGCTGTTTTTATTAGATATTCACGTTCCAAAAATTATTGGAAGCCAAGTCAAATGTTACTGAAAGATGTAATCTATATGTGCAAAGAACTGACAGATAATTATAAAATTGTTCTACTTCTGACTGAATTCATTTGTGGGTCATTTAGATTTAACTGAATTCATTATCCATTTTACTTTAAGGATATAAATATTAAGTATTCTCCTTGCAGGAAATAAGTAATTTCATTTACCATGTCTTCTATTTTAACAAATAATTCATTTTGCTTTCACTTATCAGGATACGAGATCAGTAAAAGATTCATGTGAGAGTAGAGTGACTCTAAATATGTTGTCCAATGGATGTTCAGAAAAGTATTTGAGAAATTTAAGACATGGGTTTTGAACTTAAGGTTCAGTCCTATTTAAAGCAACAGTAAATTTTAACATTCTGAAAGACAATCAAGAATGCTTTAAAAAGCTACACATTTTTTTAAAGTAATGAACTTTAACACTGCCACGAATACATTGAGGAAAATAAGAATAAATATTAAAAGCAAGATTTAACAATAAACTTCAAACAATGTGTTGCAATGAAAACTGTGTTACACAGAACAAATAAAGGGACATATATATTAAGTAAATTTGAAGTTATTCAAGTTTTGTGAAAAATGTATTTTTTCCTATTAATTTCCTCTCAGATTCAAAGTTTCATTGGTACCTCTAAATCCTGTAACCTTAAAAAATCATTTGTTCTGCTACTAAAAGAATATATTTGAAAATTAATTTTAAATATTCTTTTTCAAGTATTTCCAACTCAGTAAGTTTACAAGAAATACAGTATCTTGCATTCCAATGAGAAATTGTAGTATTTGCAGTTATTATCATTAGAACAACAACAAAAAAAAGAGTTAGTTCTTGAATGGAAACATCCTAATCTGAACGAATAATGTGGCTGTTTTGATAGCCACTCTATATCAGTGTTGACGTACAATCCATCTTTATATCATAAAAATTAGAAAATAGAGCCATATGTTTCTGTATGGTTTAAATGTAAAGGATTAAAACATTTAAATAATCTAAAAGCCACTTGTGAATCCATATGATATCAATCGTGGTTTTTTTTTAGTTTAATTTGATGCATTTTTAATCTCCATTACAAACAAATCTTTTTATCATATTATCACTGTATTGTTCTTATCATATTTTTGTTGTTAGGCACTTCACTATTAATAATGTTTTTTTTAAAAAAAGTGTAACAAAGAAACATGAGCAAAATGCTAGCCAAAGTTAAAAAAAAAAGGAAATGTGATTTGATTCACATTTAGGACAAAACTTTCTATCCAAACCTTTTGCTATGGCTGCGATTTAATGGAACAAAATTCAAAATAGTTCAAACAAAGCTTGACACATTTTTTTGCCATATGTGTTTTGAGAGCCAGTTTGGTGAACTGGTTAAGGTGCTGACCTAGAAATCAGGAGACTATGAGTTCTAGTCACACCTTAAGCGTGAAAGCTGACTGGATGACTTTGACCCAAGCACTCTCTCTTGGCTAAACTCACCTAACAGAGTTGCTGTCGTGGGGAAAATAGGAAGAGGAAGGAGTATTATCTATGTTCACTCTCTTGAGTGACTTATAAGGTAATAAAAGTGGGATACAAATCAAATCAAATCGATCAATCAGTAAAAACCAGAATAGTAATTTTTCAACCAACCCAGAATAGTAAAGTAGGAATGGAATTAATTAATATATACCTATGTAGCTGGAAGCTATTGGTTGAGCCCAACATCCATATAAATGCTGAAAGCCAATAGCCAGCTAGCAGCTGGTAATGAATCTTTCTCCTCCCAGCCAAAGGCTAAAATGCTGTAAGGTACTGAAGCTCCTACAACAGTTCAGGATGGCAGTGACTGGTACTTAGCTAAAAATACAGAAATGCTAGCAGCAACAAAATCAGTCAGACCTGAGGTGGCTAAAGGGTTGGCTAACAAATGGCTATAGTTTTGGCTGAAATTTTCTGTACAATTCACAGAAAAGAAAGCAGCCAAAGATGTCTAACAGAGGCTGTCACTTTACACACAGGTTAAACCTGCCTGTAAAGGAGGAGTAAAAAACAGAAAAGAATGTATGAAAATTCATAATGGCTGTAAGTAACAATTCTGGAAATTTGATACATATTGTTTATATACCCACATAGGCTATACAAACAGTGATAGCTATAGTGGTATAGTTAGTAATAACCATCATAAATGTTAGATTCCAAGATTGGAACAGACCTCTTAGAATACATTGATCACTAGGCATTTTACACATTCCCCACTCAACTAACAGCAGTTTGTTAAGGTCTGAGTTATGTCTTGCCTACTCCATGTACATAATCAGCTTCTGATAATAAATTAAAAGCATTGTGGTCACAAATCTTTTACTCAAACTAGTAGCAAGCTATTAATAAAGCATGCTACAAACATAACTTTTGAAGTTGCAACTTTATATTCTGACTGTAATTTAGCTTTTTGTTCAGTAATGCATATAGGCAGCAAAGATCTCTAGATGCCAAAAATATTTGCTGATTTAATAAAACTCATTGTCCAAAATTATACCTTGTTATTAAGTTAGTGCATCAATAGAGAAGTACATGTTATTATACTGCATATTTGATTTAAAAATATTTTGATAAATGTATATCAGTTGTATTTAAACTGGTTTTCACTGTAACATGATTAATGTCTATTTCAATTTTATATATTTAAATACATTTTTGGACAAGATGTCTATAAATGTCATTAGATTTTCAAAGGAATCCATGATATAAAAGTTAAGCAGTCCTGGTTCAGAGACATAAATCTCAACATTCAAAAATAGTCCATTTCCAATCCATGGTTCCAGGTCACCAAACAATAGCATAAAGATGGATTCTTGAATAGTGGTTGTCCCAAGGAGTCAGTTACAAAAGCCACCTCATCTATTTAGCCCTGATTACTAACTTGACTAATTGGCTAAGCCATGCTGTTTCCCTTCAGGTAGAAAGCTTGATTTCCTTTGTTGTTCTCTTAATTTTCAATATATTGCTGGACTTGGGAGCTTGTCTAGCCCAGCTGACTTGGGCCAGCTTTTCAAAACATCAGAATGAAACTTTTACAAAAAAGACTATATCCATCCATCATTTACTTCTATATCCCAAAGGTGTTTTTCCAAAAAGCAACTTGTCTGTATTGCCTTTTTCTTTCCCCCCCCCTTGAAAACATTTCATTTCTCACCCAAGAAGCTTCTTCAGTTCTGATGAGAAGATGAGAAGAGAAAGGTTTGCAAGGAAAAAAACTCCAAGAAAGTCCAGGTTCCTTTTGGAAAAGCACTTATGAGACAACCATGACTTGGATGATTGAGAATCTCCATAGACATTTTTTTCTGTGCTTTCTCTAAAATAAAAATCAGAGTCTAAGGCAGGCATGTCAAACTGCCGGCCCACTGGCCGGATGTGCCACACTAAAACCGCGCCCACCCGATTGCCAGCAATGGAGAAAGTTGCAATACATCGCGCGACGTCAAGTGATGTCGCGAGTTTGACATGCCTGGTCTAGGGAGTAAAACCATAGAAGCCAGCAACAACTCAGAGTACAAAGCCAGACATTTTAAGCAGGCTCTGCTTGACTCAACCTTCACATAAAGTGCTTGCACAGGTCCAACTTTTACGGAGTGATAACAATGAAAATGGTAGGGACGCGGTGGCTCAGTGGGTTAGGATGCTGAGCTTGTTGACCAGATGGTTGGCAGTTTGGTGGGTCGAATCCCGAGTGCCACATAACAGAGTGAGCGCCTGTTACTTATCCCAGCTTCTGCCAACCTAGCAGTTCGAAAGCATGTAAAAATTCAAGTAGAAAAATATGGACCACTACGGTGGGAAGGTAACAGCGTTTTGTGCGCCTTTGGCGTCTAGTCATGCCGGCCACATGACCATGAAGACGTTCTCAGACAAGCGCTGGCTCTTTGGCTTTGAAACAAAGATGAGCACCGGACCCTAGAGTTGGAAACGACTAGCACGCATGTGCAGGGGAACCTTTACCTTTTACCTAACAATGATAATATCATACAAG
The DNA here is from genome assembly GCF_964194415.1 of Vipera berus. Lineage (NCBI taxonomy): Eukaryota > Metazoa > Chordata > Lepidosauria > Squamata > Viperidae > Vipera > Vipera berus. Next base: position 16,897,339 of record NC_138208.1, on the reverse strand, counting down.
TTTCATAAACACACATTTTGGACTCAATAAATAAAAATCATTTTGATTTTGCATTATGCTAAAATATGTAGTCTCTTTACAGTTTGACTAAAGGAGTATAGAGCAGTAGAACACCTTGAAGCATTGACAGCTTTTGTAGTGAGAATGGGAAATATAAGGCTAACAGAGGGATAGAATCAAGATCATGTGAAGTATTAATACCACTTTACAATGCCTTGGTATGGCCACACTTGGAATACTGCATCCAGTTTTGGACACCACAATGTAAAAAAGATGTTAAGACTCTAGAAAGAGTACAGAGGAGAAACAAAGATGATTAGGGGACTGGAGACTAAAACATATAAGAAGCGGTTGCTGGAATTGGGTATATCTAGTTTAATGAAGAGAAGGATGAGGGGGGACATGATAGCAGTGTTCCAATACCTCAGGGGCTGCCACAGAGAAGAGGGAGTCAAGCTATTCTCCAAAGCGCCCAAAGGCAGGACAAGAAGCAACGGATGGAAACTAATCAAGGAGAGAAGCAACCTAGAACTCAGGAGAAACTTCCTAACAGTTAGAACAATTAACCAGTGGAACAACCTGCCTCCAGAAGCGGTGAATGCTCCCACACTGGTAGTTTTTAAGAAGAGACTGGACAGCCATTTGTCCAAAATGGTATAGAGTTTCCTGCCTGAGCAGGGGGTTGGACTAGATGGCTTCCAAGGTCCCTTCCAACTTTATTATTATTATTATTATTAAAAGACTCTGCAAATATTTAAAAAGAAAATCTAACACTTTTGTGATCGCTTATAAACATGCACTGGAAAACACTGTTTGATTACAGTTTAGATTTTATATATATAAAGATTATTTGTTGTACCTATAAACTGAACTAAATACTTTAATTCAAAAATAACAATATAACAGAAAAGGAAATTTATTTTTTTAAAAAAACAAAATAATAAAAATATAGAATATTTGTGAATTGTGCATGGATGTGCTTATTTATTTATTTTTATTTCTCCAATTTTTGAACGGACCCTTTATCTCTAAGAGATTGGTTGTTGAACAGAGCAGGCTGGTAAGTAAGGCAGAAAAGGCAACATAAAAATGTCAGGTATAGTAACAGGTTTCAACCATGTATTCTGCTTGAAGTCACTTGGAGTAATACAAAAACAAGAAAGTAGCCTGATTTAGTCAAGGAACACTGGAGTCAGTCATGATTTAAAATTAGAGTCACTGACTGACTGCTGAATCACCTCTTCCTTAGGAGAGAAAGGCCACAATAATACAGCCTATGATCAAAAGCTTTCCAATATTCTAGACACTTATTTCAGTATTACAACAAAACACTGGCCTCTGGCATGATGAGGAATGATAATCAGTTCTTTTATTTTTCACACTCACTGCAGAGAAAAGCAACAACAAAGTATCTATTACGACTTTCTATGACTTCGTTCTGCCAAAACATATTAATCATCCCACCAGGCTCAAGGTTGACTCAGCCTCCCATCCTTCTGAGGTAGGTAAAATGAGGACCCAGATTGTTGGGGGCAATAAGCTGACTTTGTAATAATGCCGCTTAATAATGCCCTAATAAGCAGGCATATACATAGAATGAAGGCTATTGCTAAGCACATTGACTTGTGCTTTAAATTGTAAGCTGCCCTGAGTCTTTGGAGAAAGGCAGGATATAAATGGGATAAAAAAATAAAAAAAACCTGCGTATAATACGCAATTATACATATAGTAGCTAGATATTGTATAATGTTGTTTGATGTTTGTTAGATATCTTTTAACTGAAAAAATGTCAATAGTTCATTTTTTTCAGTTAGTTATTTATTAAATGATAAATTAATCAAAATAACGTACAGCACAATTAGAGCAGAGCTCACCAACCTTTTGGCCACCAAGGACCGGTTCCGTGGAAAAGGTTTTTCCACGGACCAGAGAGTGCATGGTTTTGTGTGCACCCTGCATCACATGGATAGGGCTTTGCTTGTTTGTGCGGACCAGTTGCTGGCATGCCGCGGTCCAGTACCAGTCCACAGACTGGGGATTGGGGACCCCTGAATTAGAGAACCTGTCATCCAAATGTTACTCTGGATTGATTACTGATATTCCCAAATCACCAAGCTCAGAGAACACCAAGGACCCTACAATTCAACCCTGCAAATATTCTCTTCTATTGAAGGTCATTAGTGGCAGAGATTTTTTTTCTATGACTGTGCTTAAGACAGACTGAAATCTAATGTTTCTCTGCATACATATACATGTGCAAATACACACAGACATATACAGATACATATGGTAGTATGCAAGAATATTTCCTAAGTAGCTCAGAATACAGTAATGACATGGCCACCGAGATCAATAGTCACTTATAGCAATCCTATCTAGCTGTGTTATCAGGAAAAATATTCACAACCCCATTTTTTACAGAAATAGCTGGATCATTCTCTCTTAATATTTATCTGTACCTAACTTGTATAATCTACAGCTGCAGTAAGAAATAGCAATGAATTTTTACTAATTAATAACAGATAAAGTTGTCTATTTTGTAAGAGCGCTAACTACTGAAACTTCCCTAAGTAATTTTGGAAACTCTCCCTAAAGCATAGTGTTTTGGGGGAGGGGGGGTTCCAAGAGTGGCTCAGGATGGAAGAGCTCTCTAAGGTTCATATGGGCCTGCACTGTGTGCAAAATGTAGCAGTACAGGTAATTTCATGTGCTTTTAGATCAGCACGTTACACCTCTGCTTTGGAGGTGCATTAGTTGCCAGTTTGCATTTGGGTTCAATTATTAGTGAGCAATATTAGTGAGCAATAATTATGGGGTTTGGGTTTGCATCTGGGTTCAATTATTGCTGGCAGTGAGCAATAATTCCATATGTGGCATGGGGTTGGGTTATTTGAGGGACCATTTATCCCTGGTTACATTTACCTGTTCAAACTGCTACAGTAGAAGAAGCAGGAAATGGGTCATGCCCATTTGTTGTGCCATCTACAGGATGCAGAAGGAGAGTCTTTTATGCTATGGCACAGGGCCTCTGAAACAACAACTGTCTCTGAAGTTAGATTAGCCCTAATCCTACTGTCCGGGAAGGCCTACTGTCCAAGGGGAACTGGTAATAAAAGGACTACACTGTCCTGTATTTTATGTGTCATGGTTTTAATTGTTTTAATTTGTTTTAAATGGTTTTTTCCCCTTTTGTTGTGTATTGCATTTGTTTATTGCTTTTTGTTTTAACTGAGCCAGTTGAAACAGTTTAAAAGTTTAACCGAGCCACGTATTTGAGATGGGTAGCTATATAAATTGAATATATAAATGAGTAAATTAATAAATTAATATCTAGTAACTTGTACCATTAAAAATTAAAGGAATGTAAACAACATTATTTGTTTGAGGGATAAGGGCATTTCTATTTGCTCTTAATTTCCTGGCCTTGATTTAAATAGGCATCAGGCTTGATATCTTTTTTTAAAAAAAATAAATCTCAAAACCTACAATTTTAAGTTCAAAGCTCTACTAAAATTACTGCCTGATTTCCAGGTGACTTCTTTCTTGCCTTTTACTCTTTCTATTGCAAGAAATGTTCCCTTTCAATATTCAGAACGTCAACATTTCTACAAGTTTTTATTTTTTATTTTTATTTTTTTACATAAGGAAACTTCTTTAGCTCTTGGATTATAATCTTTGTGAAAATTACAAATACAAGCGTGTTCATTACTTTTCAGATATAATGTGAATTGCAACTGTTTAAAATTATTTTTGCTTACCTCCAAGTGCAATTATATTCAGAGGAGTTTTTGTCACCACTGTCATGCTGGAAAAAAAGAGAAACATCGCAAGTGTACAGTGGAAGAAACTACTTTTAATTGTGTGTGATTTGAATTAAGTCTACCGGTGAATTATTGAAACAATCTAAATTTCTATCACAGCACCAAAAGGCACAAGTTCTCCCTGGCTGATAGAACTGTCGAATGATTCTAGAGCAGACACTTGCCTGCTTCCTTTCTCAATATTCATGGATGCTTTTTTTCAAGCAATTAGGCTGACTGAAACCTTCTTCAAAAATGCTCATTCTTCTGAAAGAATGTAATTTCCATTTCTTTTCTGAACTTATTCTACTGGAGCAGCTGAGCCTCTTGGGCTGAGCTGGGAAAAATGCCCATTGCAGTTATCGGTAAAACTTCTCCCAGGGCTCCTTGTAGCTCTTTTAAACGTTATTAAAGTATTGCTCTATCAGGAACTCTGCGCTCCATTATTAATTGAAGTGCCCTACCTTCTCTGAGGCTGTTATTGTGCTAAACCTCATGTCACACTTATTTATTTAGTTTATCCTTTCTGTTGTCCTGTGTATTGACAAATGCTCATGGAGAAAAGAGAATGATCCAGCTAGAATTTGTGGGATGGAATTCTATTTTCTGTTCATATAATATAACAAGATGTGGAGCTCCCTTCTCTGTTCTCCCTTAAACACCCCTTTAAAGTGAGATGTTTAGGTTGACAGTAGAAAAGATTCACGAATCTCAACTGAGAATTACCGCGTCACATCTGGTAGTAAGGGGAAGGAAATCAATATTTAAAAACAGAAGAGCAATCGGCAAAATAAGATTGAAAGTATGCCTTCAGAGGCCTGAATTTCTTGTAATTCATCTATTGAAACCAGAATATTGCAGCTCAAGCACCACAGACCAAAGAAAATGGGCCATGCACCTTAATCCTCTGCTCATTTCTAGTCTCATACTACTTTGGCCTGCAGTTTTCCCAAGATACCCTATGGTCTCACTTATTTTTCCCAAACAGTAAAGGAAAAAAAAGTGATTTCTACATCACAAAGAGCGACTATATGATGGCCTTGTTCATAGACAGAGCAAAGTCAATATAGACCCTCTATCCAGCTATCCATGTCTTGCTTTTTTTCTTCTTCCCAGTAGCTTTACACGCCCCCGATACAGGGGGAAATCCAACCGCTTATTCGAATGATAAAACGAACTGTAATATTTACTGCTTCTAATATAAATTAGTGCTTGCAGTCAGGCTGAGATATTTTCCAGCTTGAAAAAGCAAACATGTTTACATGCACACATACAACACCAAAGAAATACCATACTTCCTGTCAACCTTCATTAACAAGGTTCAGAATTAATCAGAGAACTTGGAGAAAGCTCTAATTTTGGTTAAGCATTCATTCACACATAAGGACAAATACATATGAAGACATCCTTCTGTACTTGTTTGGTTTTTGAAACATTAATGGTACTGGAAATAATAATAATAATAATAATAATAATAATAATAATAATAATAATAATAATAATAATAATAATATAATAATAATAATAATAATAATAATAATAATAATAATAATAATAATAATAATAATAATAAGAAGAAGAAGAAGAAGAAGAAGAAGAAGAAGAAGAAGAAGAAGAAGAAGAAGAAGAAGAAGAAGCGCCTTGGGTGCAAGCCCAAAACAACTGGAGCACCACTTGAACACCATTGGCACTGATAAATTCGCCATTAGTCAATTGCAAAAGGCAGCCTTACTAAGAACTGCTTCCATCCTGCAACGATATCTATAATACCATCAAACATCTACATCTGCCTATCCCAGGTCCTTGGTAAGGACTTGATAGGTAGACAAAAATGCCAAATCCAGTTTGAACATCTGGCTGACTGTGCAATGAATAATAATAATAATAATAATAATAATAATAATAATAATAATAATAATAATAATAATAATAATAATAATAATAATAATATATTTTATTATGCTAAACTCAAGTGATGGAACCAAATAAATCAGAACTCTGAGGCAGAAACATGTTTATTGGATAATGATGTTGGCACAGTCAAAGGTGAAAGCAAAACTAAAATCCCCCCAAAAAAGTTCAGTAACTCAATGTAATAGTTCCTACCCTTCTATTTTGCTATAAATCACATTTTCCAATAGAACTACTTGGTGGGCTTTCTGGCAGGACACCTCCTCCTTCTCCACTATGCTGTGGGAATGACCTTGCTTCCCATAGGATATATTCATGTTTAGACTACAAAAATACTTTGCCTCCCCCTCTTCCCCTCTTGTGGCAACCTAGAATGACAAAGATGGTTACAGCCAAGTTCATCGTAGAGTTGACAGCTAATTTAATTAGTTACTTCCCTTAGTGTTCTACTTCTGTTTGACAAGCAAAATGGCACTTAGGATACTTTTTATCAATTATCATGTGATTATAAAGTATGTTTTGGTACCTGGAAATTACTTTAAAATGAATGTTTACTGAATAACCTACTGACATTGGATAATTTGAACTATACAGTTTATGTTATCTATATTTGAGATGGAATGATTTGTTTCTTAATAAAAGTATAGATAAAACGACATATATTTCACAATCCCATATTTGAATGTGACAATGACTTTTAATTATTGAGAGTTTTAGAAATCTCACTTAGGTTAATCAAATACTTTTTATCAAGTAATTTTTTTTCTATAAAGAATTTATATTTTATCACAGTGATACAAATGTCAAAAAGAAGAATCTAAACAGTCATTCTAAGTCAGTATGCAACTGCAAAAATAAAGCAAGGCAAAATACTAGGTTTATTAAGGATGTACTGTACTTTTTGAAATATTGGGTATTTTACTAAAAATAAAGGCAGGTTTTGTGAGTAATTAATCGTCTTAGATTAATAGGGTTAAAAAGAAACATGAATTGAAAATAAGCATGTAAACGCATGCATAATAATGGAAACAAAAAGCATGTATATCCCCAGCAGAAGCCTCTCCTGATCCCTGCCAAACTTTCCTTTATGTTAGGAAATTTGCTTTATGCAAATTTACTTCAATGCAACTAATCAGTTTCATCTAAAAATCTGGTTTATGCCCGCTCTCCAAAAGAAAAAAACCCAACATCATTATGGAATTTGTGTCAGCATTGACAATCTACGTCAAAGGTATGGAAATGTACCAAGACTTTTTTCCATCAAAACTGCTTGAACATTTTCACACTAAAATCATTCACACATTGACCATTCTCTTTCATGGTTGTTCTAGTTGCGCTTCCTGTCTAACAAAGCTTACTTCCAAACTTGACATGGGGTCAAAATGTCCAACAACCTCTTTGCTGACCTGGATACTCAAAAGGAAAAGGAAACAAACCTAACACTAGAAACAAAGTTGGATGCATTATATGAATATAATTATGTGTAAATTTTGAACTATGGTGCTGGAGAAGACACCTGCGAGTCCCTTGAACTGCAAGGCGATCAAACCGGTCAGTCCTAGAGGAGATCAACCCTGACTGCTCTTTAGAAGACCAGATCCTGAAGCTGAAACGCAAATACTTTGGACACCTAATGAGAAGGAAGGACTCACTGGAGAAGAGCCTAATGCTGGGAAAGATTGAGGGCAATAGAAGAAGGGGACAACAGAGAATGAGGTGGCTGGATGGAATCACTGAAGCAGTAGGCGTGAGCTTAAATGGACTCCAGAAGATGGTAGAGGACAGGAAGGCCTGGAGGAACGTTGTCCATAGGGTCGCGATGGGTCGGACACGACTTCGCAACTAACAACAACGTGTAAATAACACAGTTTACACATACAGTAAAAATGGTGAAGAATCCTGAACCCTAGGATGAACTTTTAACGTCCATCCATCTACATCTACTTCTTGTTTAATGACAGAGAGAGAGAGAGAGAGAGAGAGAGAGAGAGAGAGAGAGAGAGAGAGAGAGAGAGAGAGAGGGAGGGAGACTGTGAGGATCACTGGTTTTTTGCATCTCATTCAGGTAAAGTCCTTTTGTATAGCTATGTCAACATTACTCTCACCCTGGCATACATTGTTGTCAGGTTAGAACAGTTTTGAAGCAGAACAGCAAAGTACTGTACAACTGCGGGCTGCCTCTACACAAGAAATGCAAGCTGAGAGTGACATCATTTGATCAAGCTCTAAGCTTGCCAGCAGTTAGTAGGTCACAAAAGAGTCCTGAATGGAGATTTTAGTTGAGAAAAAAAAGATTTTGCAAGCCTACATTTGATTCTGTACACCTGGGTCTATAAGGACAAGTAGCAGTAGACGTGCTTTAGAATTCTTTGTGTGACAGTAATCTCTTTTAATAGCACCAAAGATGAGAACTATAGAGTTAGACGGCATACTTTGACCTCTTTAAAATAAGACAGCATTCTAAATTTCTGTTAAGTTAAAATTAACTTAATTTTAAGTTAATTCTGATAAGCAAAAGGAGACAGAGCTTCTTTGGTGCCTAATCATATAGTCAGTAAGATATGGGATAAAAACTCAGATGTCTGAAAAGCACTGATTAATGCTTTCCTTTTAGAAATATATGTCTTCCACTTTTCATTAATTTTAAAGACAGCATTTTTTAAGTTTAATTGAAAGCCCAAATTAAATGCTAAGCACATTGATTTGTGCTTAGATTGTAAGCCGCCCTGAGTCTTCGGAGAAGGGGGGGATATAAATGGGATAAAAAAAATGTACATTTAAATGTTCCTTTATTATTCAATCAGATTTTGGTAAAAAGTACAGATAGAAAGCAGATGACAATAACATTTTAAAGTTATAATAGCACAGGGTATAAATCTCTTTACATATAATTCACAGTATATACCTATTGACAGTTTATTATTCATCCTAAATGTTAGTTTCTGTTATTAAAAAATGTAGCTTATGTTTTGTGATGGCAAATGTTGGTTTGCTCAACAAACTTATGATTAAAATTATGGATTCTTGCAATATAAGACTTTGGTTAAATTGGTGCTGGGTTAAAAAAAAAAGCTTAAGAGCAATGCTTCCTGATGATTAATGAAAATAGGCTCTTTGCCAATGACTATAACGTAAGTAATAAATAAAAACCATGTGTCCTTTTGACCATGCAAGAATATTCTGTGAGAGCTAAAATGTGGTGATTCAGCCATTCTTATTTTTCAATAGAAAAACATTTCATACACTGCCCAATTCTGACGAATCTGGGAACCATGCCAAAATTGTTGAATCACCCCCTGAATGAACAGATCTTCAAAGACAATTCTTCACATATAGTAACATAGCACTGATGTTCATAACAAATACTTTAAAACCACCCGTGATCAATCTTGAAAATATATAAGTTATGGTTTAATGGGCTGTTAATGGAAATGAGGTATCTGTTTCATGAATATATCCTTCTAGAATATCAATGTTTTGTAGTCCACTTCAATGGTCTACTTACTTAATAGGCCAAAGTTTGGATGAACATAGCTCCCATGTACACTCTGGCTTTGTCCCAGCTGCAATGAAACCAGTAATTAGCAAACCAGTAATTAACAAACCAGTAATTATCAATTAGCTGTTTTGTTCCTAATCAACAATACAGTTACTAGCTTTGGAAGAAATCGTGGTCTTAAAAATAACTCAACTCTGTGATTTTAAGATCCAGCTTTTTTGAACTTCCCAGTCATGAGTTGTTATTTAATAAAATAGAAAACTATGGTTAATAAGAGTATTCATGAGTAACTCATGAAAGAAAAACTGAACAGTCTGAATCTGTAAAATGTAATACTGTGCAAGCTGGGCCACTTTCTAGAAGCCAAGGGGATAGCTATAAAAGCTACCATTGATTGCTACCATTGGTCCAGAAATAGACATTCCATTTCAGCTACTACCTTCACTTATACTGTAAATTGTCCCATGACTGAGATATCTGCTTTTAGATATTAATTATATAGAAAAAAATATTTCTCAATTTTAACAAAAAGTAAAGAATCAATACCAGGTTTTAATTAAAAATAATAATATTAAAATATGCTTTCTATAAAAGCAACATGTTTTAATTTATAACAAAGTTACCTTGGATTCTTTGTTTTTGTGGATGTAATCTTAGCTGCCTTCAGATATTCTAGTTATCTTGTTATAAACTGATTGTTGTCCTTAATTTTGACTGAAAAAAAATCTCTCTCTCACACACACAGTCAGCCTCCTCTTATTTCTATATTCAAATTACTCAATTTGAATATCGTAATTTGCAGCATTGTACAGCTTAATCATATTTTAAATTACATGTTAACAATTTATCTTAACTCTTTGCTGCCATCATGTGTTTCTCTAGATTTTGGGCAGTGGAGAGGATCTTTGTATTAATGGTGAACTTTCACCTTCAACATTGTCATGAAAGCAGCTTTTATGTTAAATTTTAAATTAACTATAATGATCTGTCCAACTCCTAAGTTGTAGTTAATCTTTACCACAGAATATGAAACCAGCTCATCATAACCCATTCTTTATTTGGGTTCAGGTATCGTCTAAATCTGACCTTATAATGTTACCAGAGAACAGATCAATGGAATGATAATGGAGAAAGCATGCAAGTCCAGAATCTGATGTTGCTTCAGCTTTGTAAACCTATTTTAGAATACAGCTGGTTTGTTCAGTCAATATAAGTACTGTAACATGGGATAGTATAACAGCAATTATTTTGTAAACAAAAAGGCATTTTTTAAAAAATAATTCCATGCTGTTTTAGCTTTTGAAAAGTATTTCAACATCTTGCATTGTGCCCTATAATTTATGTTCCTAAGAATTTCCACTTAATGAACTAATTTATGTCAGTGACATAACAGAACATAGGTACTGTACAAATTCAAAAAAACTTTATTATGGTCTTTATAGTAGAAAATATTACATAGACTATATATTCTTAAAATATACAATGTGAGTAAAAGCTACAGCAGTACTAATATTCACATAATAATAACAAAAATGATATCATCCACAAGATGAGCGCTAATCTTCAGATGTAGCTGGATCAAATAGAATAAATAAAAGCATCAAGTTGAGCAATAATGAAAGATTTGTGTCAAACTGCGGGTCAGATAGAAAAAACAAGAAATAAACATTGTATTCTTGAATTTGGGATAGATGGTTATTTCTTTGAAATGGAATAGATGCATGTCCTCCCTGATTCCCTGTATAAAAGGGTAAATCACAGAGCGCACACACGGCACACAGAGGGGAAAAAAGAGAGGTAAAAAGGGAAATCCCCCTTTACTCTCACAGCAACCAATTACAGCGTTAGATGCAGTGGCTCTCTTAAACCAAGAACTGTGGGTTCTTATCCATTCAATCCTTCACTGCTCCAGCTATTAAAATTTAAATATCTTAACAGAGAACAACAGAACAGCATATGACTTAGGACTTCACGGAGCAATCCCTGCATAATTGTATGCACTGCTCTAGTGAGATGTTTTTAGAATACCCCCCAAACGACTGCAGAAGGCAATACATCCAGCCATATGCTCCAAAGTTAAGACCCGGTGAAAATTTTAGAATTATGATGATGCAGAAACAGGAAGCTGGCACATCCATGTGAAAAAATTTCACATACTGTGAGGCCGCAAATCAGATTTGAAAATCAATTACCCATATATGCTTATTAAAAATACATCTAATGCTTTCAAAGCCTAACAGGTACAGCTTCTCCATGAAGAGTCCTAGGGAGTGCAGGGTGCAAACATCTTTTAAAAGGTTTCTAAGAATGAATAGGTCCAGACCATTGGGATGAAAGTTAACTTTAGCCATAGGTAACTAAGATAATTTCAAGGACTAGCATCTAAGCCCATTTCTCAGCATGGAGCAAGATTTTTAATACATCTTGGAAATGAAAGGACAGTTCCTGCTTTGTTTGTTTTTTGCCTAAGATTAAGGGAGGTATGAAATTATTATTATGCTAATGATAACCAACTTTATATTGTCACCCCAGGCCAAGCAGGAGGTCCTGGGAATGTGTTGTCCCATTGTCTGGAGGCCCTTTAGATAGAAATGGGACAAAACAGACTGAAGTTGACTCACAGCAATATGGAACTGCTGTTTGTTTATTGAGGAGGTGTATAGCTCTGGGGGATGTCTCTTGAAGGGATGGCATCATCCTCAAAAGGTCTTGAAAAAAATTGGGGATCTTCTTGAGCTACATAAACAGGTAAAAGATATAGTTAAGGGGGCCTTTTCCAATTTCTGACTGTATTGGGTACAAATAACATTTCTGAGAAAGGATCAAAGTTTATTGTTTGTCACCAGTTTACAAAAATCTTGCTAGACTGTCCTTTCCTTGGAAAAAAAAGCAAATATAAACCTAAGGGCTTGATCTCAAATGTTTTCTCCCCCAAACAGATTCTAAGCTGGAATATCTTTTTATTCACCTTATCAGGACCTCCTCCCTTTTAGTCATTGGTTTTGTCACATCCTGGTGCATCAGTTGTTACCCTAATTAGATGAGACATTTTCATAACGATAAATTATCCCTTCATGGAGCTGTACTTGAAGACTACTGTGAACCATCAATTGGTCCACAGGGCAGTAGTCTGATTATTGTATAGCTCTTATCTCCATGATCATATTACACACATCCTTGAAGGCCTCCACTGGCCTCAATTATTTCCTAAAGCAATTCAAGGGTTTGATTGTTATTTCTACAACCCCTATATAGTTTGGCACTCATATATGTGAACTGCCTTCTGTTGCCGGAATTGACGTTTCTGATTTATTTGTCCTAGGAGAAACTACTGGTAATTCCTCATTTCTGTGAGATAGATACCATGAAGGCAAAATTTAGGAGCAATGAAATAGATGAAAAAAATGAATCAGAGGTATTTTATTGTACATACTAAAATCTGATATATATGTGTGTGTTTTTTAAAAAAATGAATCCTTAAAAAACAGACTTTCTTTCTCAAAAACAGTGCCTTGGCTTCTTCATAGGATCAGATATTCAACACTGCTCCTCTGAGAACAAGACATCGTCTTGTACACTTTACTTATATCAGCATCATAGTAACAGTGTGGGCATTTTAATGTCACCCTGTTCACTTTCTATATCTTCGCAAGTAATACAAATTAAATCTCCAATGGAAGAAAGGTCCTTGACATTTACTACTGAAGCAATCCTTTGATGAAGAGAGAAAACCCAAAGCACATCACATCTCCTGCAATCAAAAGGAACTGCTATGACCCTCTTTACAAAGAGTGTCAAATGTGCCTTCACACTTTTATTGTGGATCAATACCCTGAGGCTACAATTGCTACTTTGCGTGTTAAAACACATCTACCATTGGCAGACACCAATAAAATGATGTAAGCAACAACTAAGAAGGGGCATCACCATGAGAAAAATGTACTGATGCATTTTAAAATCCAGTGTTTTATAGATCGTAAAGAATTCTCTTTCACACATGCGGAAGTTATATCAGTGATATTCCTCTGGGTTATACAAAAACCTTTCTAGTCACTAAGCAGATGAGTTAATCTTGGGCAAATCACTAAACTCAGTCAAATCTACATCATAGGGCTATTGTAAATATAAAGTAAAATATTTCCAGGTTTCGTAAATTAAACTTCTCCAGAGAAGGGATGTACATCATTATAATGCTAATATAAGAAGATGTGTTTTGCAGAATTGATTCACTTTTTTTCCTGACTTCTAATCAGTAAGTAATGACATTTTTTAATAAATATCCTGTTTCTAACCTCTTATTTTTTTTAGTTGTGAACTCAGGGCTTGGAGGTCTTCTAGTCCAAGGGCCCCTAGCCCCCCAGGCCATGGCTGGGTACCAGGCTGAAGCTCGTTCAAAACCGGGCTACGCAAGTAGTGGGTGAACGCATATACACAGCTCCACTCATACGACTGGCAGATGCATGTGCGAGTCTGCAAAGCTTAATTTGTGCAAATGTGTGTGTGTGTGTGTGTGCCCATTGCTTATGCAAATGGAGCTGTGCACGTAAGCACCTGCACCTGCCACTATCACAGAACCATCCCCTCCCCCTGCAGCTGGTCTGCAAAGCCAGAAACGTTGGAGACTGCTGTTCTAGTCCAACCACCTTCGCGTGGAAGGAGATCTTATATCACCCCTGACAAATGGTTTCCAATTTGTCTTTTTGCCTAGAATCAAAATCCTTTCTTGAAAACTTTCAGTGATAAAGCACCCAGAACTCTGGGAGACAAGCTATTCCATTAGTCAATTGCTTTCACTGTCAGGAAGTTTCTCCTTGGTTCCAGGTTGGAACCCTCTTTAATGATCTTCCACCCATTATTTCTTGTCCTGCCTTAAGGAGCTTTGGAAAATAAGTCAACCCCCACCTCAGGCAACTATCATGTCACCCCTAATTCTTCTCTTTGTTAGGCTAGCCCAGGGGTAGGCAACCTTGGCTCTTTTATGACTCATGGACCTCAACTCCCAGAATTCCTGAACCAGCATGGCTGGCTCAGGAATTCTGGGAGTTGAAGTCCACGAGTCATAAAAGAGCCAAGGCTGCCTACCCCTGGGCTAGACATACCCATCACACCCTCCCCACCGGACAGCAGGCACTTACCTACCTGCTGGTCTTGGACTTCCAAATTCACTGACTTTCTACCTGCAAGCTTTCCACAAGCAGAAATATCTCTGAAAGGATTACCAAATGGATTACAGTTCATCTACTTTAATATATATTCTGCAAATGTCCCCTTTTTCCATCAAGTTGCACTATGCAATCTATTAAGCACGAGTATTCTATGACACCGAATGCTGTCACCAAATGTTCTTCCTTCCTTTACAGCATTTCTCAGGCTGAAGTTTTGTTTTGATAAATCCATATGTAACAATGTTAAGAAGAAATAATAATAATAAAAAAACTAAACTCCTGGAATGAGTACTGAAGGGAAAAAAATCAATTCTATTCTTATTTATCGATATCACTATATTTAATTTATGTCTCTCTGTGTGTTTGGACATGCACATGTGTATGAGGGAGGACCTTTTAAATTAACTAGAGAGGCAATGCTTTCTATTCTTCCAATAGTAGTGTCATCTTAAGGACAAAGTCAGGGAGGAATAGCTCTAAGGAAATCAAAAATAAGGACAGATCATGGGAAAAGCAACTGACCAAACAAAATTATTATTATTATTATTTATTCAATTTATATACCGCCCTTCTCCTGTAGGACTCAGGGCGGTTCACAAGGTTTTTAAAAAAAACAGATACAACAATTACAAAACTTAAAATCAATTAAAAGAATTATATAAACCTTACAATAAAACCCCAGTTAAAACAGTTAAAATCCCAATTAATATGCTCAGACCAGGCCAGAGAGCTCAAAGAGCCAGGTCTTCAGGTCCCGGCGGAATGAGCGAAGGTCAGGGGCAGTCCTAAGCTCTACAGGCAGCTGATTCCAAAGGGCCGGCGCACCCACAGAGAAGGCCCTCCCCCTGGGTATTGTCCACCGGCAATCTTTTACCGGCGGTACCCTGAGAAGACCCTCCCTGTGGCAGCGCACAGGATGAAGGGAGCTTGATGCCGGCAGCAGGTGTTCCCTAAGATATCCCGGACCCACGCCATTTAGGGCTTTATAGGTCATCACCAGCACCTTGAATCTCACCCGGAGGGCAAAATGCGGAAGAGGAAAATGTTTTTGCCAAGACAAACCTTTTGTGGGAAAACATTTGGTAAAAGCTGCTTTACAAGAAGGTTGCCAGAACATTCAGTTATGTTATGTTATTCATTTCTGTAGTACTAACGGAAAGAGGGGTTGAATAAAGTTGTAGAATTATGTGCTGTTTCCTGAAAGTCAATTCCACTCATCTGAGTAACACATTACATCTTTTCGTATCCTCATATCTTTCATGTATGAAAATAATTTGGAAGAAGTGCTTTGGATCTCATACAAGCTCAGTACCTCTGTATTATATAGTAACACAATTTTTTTAAAGTCTCCACATGAGCTTGAAGAAAAAAAGGTATAAGGGCTTTTAAGAGTCACATTAATTTAGTAAGTGGATTCTCCAAAACAACATATATTTTTCAAGCTGGTGCAGAAGCATAACAAATTGGGCTGGTTTAATGAGCAGCAGAAACATGGAGTATTTCTTAATCATTTTCAAAGTGTGTGCAGCCATAACATGTATAGGATTGCAGTGTAAATAAATAAAGTGATTGCAGCACATTCCAGAAATCAAGTGCTATATGAAGAAGAACGTATATTACCTATCCTGCCAAAAATATTCAGTCGAGAGTTAAGATCTCAAAAGAGTCTTCAAATATCTTATAAGTAGTCTGTGATGGGCTGGAAATGTCAGGGATAAAATATGAACACTGATCTTCTTCCCTAAAATGTATTTCAGAGAATATTTGTCAGCACAAAATAAGTGAAAAGAAGAACACAGAACAACTAGGGAGGCAATACACAAAGCTGGCTTTATAATGCAAATTATAGGTAGCCCTTGACTTACAGCCTGGTTGGTTCAGTGACCAAAGTTCCAACAGCTCTAAAAAAATAACTTATGACCAGTCCTTGGACTTACGATTGCCACAGCATCCCCTCAGTCATAAAAGTTTGGGCACTTGCACCTGGCATGTAGTTATGATAGTTGTGGGATTCTGGGGTCATATGATCACCTTCTGTGACCTTCCTGGTTGGCTTCCAACCGGGAAGGTCAATGGGGGAATCTGGATTGCCTTAACAACTGTGTGATTCACTGTCAAGCTTGAAGCACCTTTTGCTGGTGCAACAATTATTGCTTCTCAGCTTGCCAACGAAACTGGGGGTAGCAGGAGGAAATGAAATGCAGCTACAAAGATAAAGAAGGCATACCGTGAGAACCAAGGACAATTCACCAGGTGTCTGGGCCGATTCAGATATATAAAAGGAATAAAATGGAGGCTGCTTAGGAAAGCGGGTCTGTTTATTAAGGAGCAGAACCAACAACAAACAGCATGCAGTTCTGGGACAGCTGACAAAATGGGAGTTGAAAGTAGGTTTCTATACATTCTTTGGGGTTTTGTGTTTGAGATACCTGTTGTGAAATGTACTTTGACCTGTATAAAATGTGTCTTTTAATATTTTAGTGGCTGTTGTCAGAGTCCTATGGGGTCATGTAGGGGTCATAGCTGGCTCTTCAGGCAAAAGGGGGAAATGCAAATCCTAGGTGTTTGTCTGAGCTAATCTTGTAAGCTTGCCTAATTGTGTTGCTTATTTGGAGTTTCTTTGCTTATGAATAAGGGACATGGTGGCTCAGTGGGTTAGGACGCTGAGCTTGTCGATCAGAAGGCTGGCAGTTTGGCGGGTCGAATCCCGAGTGCCGTGTAACAGAGTGAGCGCCTGTTACTCGTCCCAGCTTCTGCCAACCTAGCAGTTCGAAAGCACGTAAAAATGCAAGTAGAAAAATAGGGACCACTACGGTGGGAAGGTAACAGCATTCCGTGCGCCTTTGGCTTCTAGTCATGCTGGCCACATGACCACGGAGACGTCCTCGGACAAGCGCTGGCTCTTTGGCTTTGAAATGGAGATGAGCACCGGCCCCTAGAGTCGGAAACGACTAAGCACGCATATGCGGGGGAACCTTTACCTTTACCTTGCTTATGAATAGATTTGGTCCAGTCTTTCTGAATGGATATAAAATCTGCAAACCTAAAGGCCAGCCTCTTCAGGTTTCTTCGTTTTCCTATGTCAGGGGCTGCTTTTTGCCTTTCTTAAGACTTTTTCCTCCATTTCTCCTTTGGGTAAATATAATATTCTGCCTCTTTTTAATATTAAGACTAAAGAATATTTTAATCTGAGGGGGGGGGCTTCCTGAAATAATTTTACCATTGGTTTTTAAAAAAGACTTTTTTACAATTTGTGTCTGTATTCTTAAAAGAATAAGGTTCCAATTTTAATACTATGGTTGGCTAAATATACTTTGATTTCAGAAAACAACATTATAGAAGCCCTTTTCATCTAAATTTTGTATCTGACAACAAAAAAAGTGATGCATGCAACAATCCATTTATATGCATATAAACAATCCATTTATATGCATACTCTTACAAGAGGTCATTGACTATTTTTTTTGTTCTGGAAGAAAGAGTGAATTAAAACGTTGCAGAGAAAATTAAAGACACTGATCATAGCAACTTAATTCTACATTAGAATATCTGAAGCATAAAACTTTGGTTGTGTAAAATTCTGTGATTTAGAGCTATAGTTTGTAAAACCCAGGGCTGAAGGTTCCTATTAAGTAGACAACTTATTATTTCCTTGTTACTTATTGATACACATGAGTACATAATTGCTTAAAGACAGTAGTACTATTTATCTTTTGGGGAAAACATTTTTGGGACTGTGTGCAAAAGATAAAGCAAAGGGAAAAAAACGTGCTTATGCCTTTGGCAGGTATTAATTTCAATTATTAAGCAGTCCTGGCAGTTGTTTGAAGAGTTTGGGAACAAAGATTTTACTATTTCACATGGAAGCTGTAGGCTAATTGTTCAACTTGTTCAACTTCAATCAATTCCAGCCTGCCTAAGCAAATGCATTAGAATTTTGCTGCATTGCAACTTAGCAGTTTCTCTTTTATGTTTTATTTGAATACAAACTCTAGAAGTTAAGCTTGAATGAAGGGCCTTTCTTCTTTTACAAATTGTTTGTCAATTTTAATTATAGAAAAGCAAAGATTTTTTTTTATTCTGTCCTATTGCTTTCAAGTAATATAACCAAAGGAAGTCCTATGAAAGAATGGCTTCTTAGAAACAGTTTATATCCACTCAGCTGCAAAGTAGGTAGCAATAGCAATAGTATTTAGGTTTATATACCAGCAGTTCAAAAGCATAAAAAGTAGATAAATAGTAGATAAACAAGTCCCACTTTGGTGGGAAGGTAACAGTGGTCCATGTTTTGCTGCATGCTCCATGTTGCGGTATGATGTCATGCTGGCCACATGACTATGGAAAGATCTTCAGACAGCACTGGCTCAATGGCCTAAAAAAGGAGATGAGCACCACTCCCTAAAGTCAGCTACAACTAGTGAAGTAAAACATGCAGGGACTCCTTTACCTTTACTGCCCCATAGTGCTTCACAGCAGTCTCTTGACAGTTTACAATGCAGAACCATTATTTTACATATTGCCCCCAACAATCTGGGTTATCATTTTACCAACTTTGGAAGGATGGAACGTAGAGTCATCCTTGAGGCCCATAAGGATTGAATTCCAGGCTGTGGGCAGAGTTTGCCTGCAATACTCCATTCTAACCACAAATGAGTAAGTCTCATTTGGCAGCAAAAGAAAAATAAATAAGACTTTTTTTCCTGATTTTTAAATTTGTTTCAAAAACAAGAAAATATCTGTAGTGGTAGACCCATCCTCCAACACTTCCAGAGATACCTCCAATCACAAGCCAGACATATCTCTCTGTCCATTTGTTTCATTACCAGGGACCCCGAATATTTGCTTGCAATACTGCATTCTAGCCATTGAGCCATCAGAGTTCAAAATAGCTGCTTCCAGTCATGAAATTACTGATCTGATAGCAAGTAGCACTTAGATTTAAATACTGCTTCATAGTGCTTTACAGCACTCTTTGAGCGGTTTACAATGTCAGCCTGCAATACTGCATTCAAACCACTGTACCACCATAGCTCATTGTGTTGTATATTGGATAAGCATCAGTTTTCTTAAAACTAGTCATTAATTTATATTTTATTGCACACACAGACAGAAAGACAGATAGACAGACTGCCAATCCTATAAATCAAATGTTCTTTCTGATGAGAGGAAATGTCGACAAGTTGACATGACCACTTACTGGATACTAACTGGCTAAAAAATTATACTCAAAGACTAAATAAATTTTAAAAAATCCAGAGAGAAAGACTGAATGGGGATATCCCCAGGAAGAAAATTGGGCCCTTTATTTTTCAAAAGTTTTATTAATGAATCAGATTAAGAATAGAATGATAAAGGGATAAAACTATCCTGTGGAATTTTGTATTTGTGGATATTAGTGATCCCATCCAATTTTGTGACATCTGCAAATTTGTTAAGCATTTTCACAAATAGTGATTATATTTACCAAATTTGCAGATGTCACAAAATAGATGGATCACTAATATACTCAAAACAAAAACAAATTTCACGGGACAGTTTGAGAAACAAACTGAAGGTGGAATTTAACAGAGGTAACATATAATTCTTAGAAATACATTAAATGCACAGCTATGGGATCAGTGCTTGTGAAAAATAATAGTTTACATTCAATTGAATTTTAGCTAGCTGATGGCTGGAAAAATAAAAAAAGAGCTCTTGAAATGGAACAGAAGTACATCGATTCCTAGAAAACCCAGGATTATTTTGCACAAGTAGGGGACATAATTGGGTTGATTTTGAAGCAAGGAAGAGGTGGTACAAAGAAGCTGGTTGGTGAATATTGGGCTAGTGACATGATGTTTCTAAAAGTTACAGTTTTATATGTGATGAGATTGATGATAGTTCTTACACTAGTACTTTAATTGTACTAATTACAGCTTGCTTGATAGTAGTTTGGATAAATGAACTGTTACTTGATACTTAATACTGTCATTATACTGTTATTATTCTGGAAGAATGAGTTGTTTGGGAGTGAAGATTATTGCATTTACTTAAATGGATTATTCTGATATTCTAATAATTGTGATAATTAATATACTTGTAATGAACACTGTTATGGAATGTTGATACAGTCAGCCAGGTTTAAGCACTCCATTTTGACAACTTCCATTTGAGTTTCCAGGCTTGCCCTTGAATTATATATGGAGGAGATTCCTTGAAGCAAGAACAGAAACTTCATTTAAGTCTAATAATATCCTTAAGTAAAGAAATGTTTTCTGATCTAAGTTGCTGGGAATGAACTATAGCAGTGATGGCAAACCTTTTAGAGACCAAGTGCCCAAACTGAAACTCAAACCCCACTTATTTATCGCTGGGTGCTGCAGTGGTCAGTGCAGACTAGGTGGGCGTGGCTGGGGTGGGCATGGCCACCTTGATGTTGCTCATGGGGAGAGACGCCTGTGGGGACCGGGTAGGGTTGAGGAAGATCCAGGGGTTTCTGGCGGGTGGGACGGAGGCAGGAGGCTCATCCTGCAGGGTGAGGCGAGACCAGGCAAGGGGCAGGGCAGGGGTGCCACTGCTGCAGGGCAAGGCAAGGCAAGGCAGGGACCAGGGAGGCTGCTGCCTGACACCATCATTCCCTGCAAACAGCGAACGCATGGGGGCCAACTGTGTCTGTCAGCAGCCACAGCCTGCCGGCCCCTCCACCAGCGCACCCTGAGGTTCTGCCGCCCGCTGCGAATACCTGGCCAGCCCTCCAGCAGCAGGTGGAGTAGGGGAGGGGGGATCCAGTATACTGGTTCCTTACCTCCACCCAGCTTGTTCCATGGCCTTATGGCAGTGGCATTAGGTGCAATGCGCGAGGTGGCAAGCGGCCAGTTTTGGTGCGAGGTGGCTGTTTGCCGCCTCATGCGTCGCACCCAATGCCACTGCCATGAGGCCACGGAACAAGCTGGGTGGAGATAAGGAACATCTGGGCAGGGGCGGGCCCAGCAACCTTACCCTGCGTGGCTTCAGTAGGTGTCTGGCAAGGGGAGGGAAGTAATGGTCTACCACCATGCTAGCGCCACCGCATTGCTTCTCTACCCCATGTACAGGCCACGCTGCACCCCTTGCATGGAGCGCCCTGTCCCCACCGCTCTCCCCACCCCCATGCGGCACCTTCTTTCCAGCTCTGATGCATCACTTCCTCCGCTGCTATGTGGGACTAAAAATAAAGTTCAATCAATTCCAACTTTGCGAGATCTTTTTTTTTCCCCCGCAAGAAGTTGAAATTGATTGATTGATTGAACTTTTTTTTTACACATGGGGCAGAGGCCTAAAGTGAAAAGGTTTTATAAAACCCAGCTTAAAAAGCCACTTGCCCAGGGAGATTTTGATGCAGGTTGCTCATGGACGGGACTTAAGGCCTTGGACTGGGGCGACGGTGCACGTGCCCACAGAAAGGGCTCTGCGTGCCACCTGTGGTACGTGTGCCATAGGTTCGCCACCATGGAACTATAGGGTTTCTAATTTTGTCCTCAAAGATCCTAAATCAGTGTTGGTAAACCTATGACACATGTCAAAGGTGACACGCTGCAATGTTTAGGATGACACACCAACATTCACCAGCACATAACAACAAAAGCATGTCCTCTTGTGCAATTTTTGGAGGCTGTGAAGACTATGTGAGCATGGAGTGTGCTTTTTGCACCTGAAGTCATGGAAGAGGGCCATGATCTCATGGTCTCGAGACCCTCCAAAAATGAGCTTGTTTTACTCGTATTTCATTTTTGTAATTATTTGACATTTCTTTATATAATATATAGCATTAGACATGATTGGTCTGTATTTTTCTAAATAAATAATATATAAAATTGTTTCTCTTTGTGTGTGTGTGTGAGAGAGAGAGAGAGAGAGAGAGACAGAGAGACAGACAGAGACAGAGAGAGATAGAAGCAGATTCAAGTGAAGCAGTTTCTAAATTTTTGACATGCCTAAAAGATTTATCATCACTGTTCTAAATCCTGAAGAAACGTACAGTACCTGCTTACAACAGATTGTCTATTAAAATTGAGAGTTCATTGGAGTTGGACAATTAATAAATTCACATAATATTGGAAGAAGGAAGTAATGTTGGAAGCAACACTGAAAAATGAAATTAATGAATATAAACTTCTTCCTCTTTGATTAAGTTATATAGAATTAGAGACCATCTTTAGACATAATTAGCCTTATAGTAGGCATAATTACTGTATATCTAAAATGGTGTATTTTAGTGAACATCTAAAGATTGCAAGAAATCATATATTACTGTAGCTTATTTTGTTATAGCAGCTACTTTAACAACAAAAATATTCTGGCTATATTTATCACATTTTAAGAACATTGCTGTTTAAATTTTGATGATTTTGTTTTGCTTTTTTATTAATAATTACTTATAAATACTTTAAGGAATTGAATCTGTGGTAAAATGTAACTATGAAATAAATTATCTTAAATATATGTTTTTGTATTATCAGGTAAATGTTTGTTCATTATATCAATACTGCATGATAAATTATTTTACAGATAGTAATTGCCCTAACAATTAAATATTTCCTTATGAATACATGTGAAAGCAAATTGTATAATTTTATAAGGCTCTCTTTCATAAATCTATAAAATCTACAGTTGCAAATTCAGCTCATCAAATGTTAATTATTAGTATCAATAAAATGAAATAAACATTTTCTTAACAATCATGGGTAAATGTATATTCTCAAACCTTTTTATTTTTCCTTGGAATTCATGACCATTTTCTCATTTTGATACAGATATTATGCATAGATTTCCCTTTAGCCCATACTCTAATTATTGGGGTTGTCTCCAAAAGAGGTAGATGGAATTATAATTTTTTCATTCTCTCTTCTCCTTGTTGTTATCTCATCTCATGTTCCTAAACCTGAAAACATTTTTTTAAGTTGCATAAGATATTTGCAGATAAACATTTTAAAATGTCTTTTCCAGTTGAAATAAAACAGGAAAATCAACTTCCACTCATCTCTATTCATGGAAAATGACTTAACATAACCCACTAAATTAAATAGCAATATAAATCACTCTGAAATCAATGTCCACATACTTTTAGAAGTCAGGTATAATCCATTTGTTAATGTTTTCAAATCTATAATATATCATATTCTTGCACTAAGAGTTAGTCATTGGCTTATCTAGAAATAACTTTGCAATGTGAACATCACTGATGTTATCTTTGTAGCATAATGCAGAACCATGAATTCAAAATAGCTCTGAACTTGGCTTCAGTTTGATCAAGAATAGAAGCATTAGAAATGTCTGTGATGGTTAAGGTTTCTTTTTCTTGTACAGTTTCTTAATAGTCAAGATGTAATAATCATAATCATAATAGTAAAGTTGGAAGGGATCTTGGAGGTCATCTAGTCCAACCCCCTGCTCAGGCAGGAAACCCTATACCATTTCAGACAAATGGTGTCCAGTCTCTTCTTAAAAACTTCCAGTGTTGGAGCATTCACAGCTTTGGAGGCAGGTTGCTTCACTGGTTAATTGTTCTAACAGTCAGGAAATTTCTCCTTAGTTCTAGGTTGCTTCTCTCCTTGATTAGTTTCCATCCGTTGCTTCTTGTCTTGCCGTCGGGCGCTTTGGAGAATAGCTTGACTCCCTCTTCTTTGTGGCAGCCCCTGAGATATTGGAACACTGCTATCATGTCACCCCTAGTCCTTCTCTTCATTAAACTAGACATACCCAATTCCAGAAGCTGTTCCTTACATGTTTTAGCTTCCAGTCCCCTAATCATTGTTGCTCTTCTCTGTACTGTTTCCAGAGTCTCAACATCTTTTTTACATTGTGGTGGCCAAAACTGGATGCAGTATTCCAAGTGTGGCCTTACCAAGGCAGTGTAAAGTGGTATTAATACTTCACGTGATCTTGATTCTATCCCTCTGTTAATGCATCCTAGCACTGTGTTGGCTTTTTTGGCAGCTGCAGCACACTGCTGGCTCATATTTAAGTGATTGTCCACTAAGACTCCAAGATCCCTCTCACAGTTACTACTATTGTGAAAGGTAGTTTAACAAGGATAAAGAATTTAATATTAAAACATCCTAAGATATCACAGTTTGGGAAACTCTTTTGATGAATGCATCCGGACAGAATGATAATAATTAAAACACTATACTTCAAATTAATAATGAATTCTGGCAAGACTAGTAACATATGACAAAAATAATAGCTTTAAATCAGACAGGTTGTACTGCGATTCCTATATGGCTATATCCCAGCTGTTGAGCCTATTTTAATAGTTTTCCCCTTAATGGAGGTATATCGTAACAGAATATTATAAAATAGATGGTTTAAAAA
Organism: Vipera berus; assembly: GCF_964194415.1. Classification (NCBI taxonomy): domain Eukaryota; kingdom Metazoa; phylum Chordata; class Lepidosauria; order Squamata; family Viperidae; genus Vipera; species Vipera berus. The sequence continues at coordinate 16,872,632 of NC_138208.1, read as the reverse complement.
AGAGGAAACTCTCTTAGTTGGAATGAAAAAATTATAAGCTATATACTATATAACATAATGAACTTTACAGTGGGAGATTCAAATTTGAAATATGGATGAATTTTCTGACTCCAAGCCATTAAGCAATTAAACAGCTTGCCTTCTCCATCAGTGGAAGTAGACAAGAAAATAAAGGACAGACATTTATCCAGGATGGTGTGAGATCCTTGCATTCAGCAGAACATTGGACTGGAAGACTGCCAAGGTCCCTACCAAATCTATTATTTTATGAAAGAACTGAAAAAAAAAAAACAACAAATACCTGGATAAATGTTTCTTGAATGTAATACACATCTTTGAAATATATAGAATTTACTTCATTGTCCTTAAGATCTCATGAACTTACATTTTTATCAAGCTACTATTTTCAAAGGTTTTTGCTACTTCCATAGAAATGAGTTTGAGCATCAGCAGTTGAATCTAGCCCATTTGTATAATTAAACTGTGACCAGACTAGGTTGAACACTTTAAACACCAGTGAGGGATGATTATTTCTTTTAAGACTGAATTGATGAATTCAGTCATTTTGTTGAGTTGTTGTAGCTACATTGTAAGTTTTGTATTTTGAGCAGGAGATAGCATCCCTGGTAAACAGAACACTACATAAGAAATTTTTGTTTCACTAACTTTTGTTCACTAACACAAAGTTATTATTTGAAAACTTATAGAATTTCTCCAAAGTTATATAATTAAAAAATATTGTCTGAAATTATGCAAATTTATGAAAATGAATACTCAAATGATTATGATTACTTCCTAAATCTGAGGGAGCAATGTCCCTTCATCTCATTAAATATATAATGAGTAGCTATTCCACACATAGGGCAATCTAGATACATACAGCGAGTCATATCAGCACCCAACTAATTGTAAGAAATCATGGTATTTAATGGGACCGGCTTCAGCTGCTGGTGATGACCTATAAAGCCCTTAATGGCTTGGGTCCGGTCTATCTGAGGGAACACCTGCTGCCTGCATCAAGCTCCCTTCGTCCCGTGCGCTCCCACAGGGAGGGCCTTCTCAGGATACCGCCGGTTAAGGAATGCCGGCGAGTTATTCCTAGGGGAAGAGCATTCTCTGTGGGCACGCCTGCCCTCTGGAATGATTTACCCGTGGAACTTAGGACCGCCCCTGATCTGCGTTCATTTCGCCGGGACCTGAACACCTGGTTTTTCGATCTATCAGGCCTGGACTGAAGGGGTTTTAGCTTTTTAAATATTGTTTTAATTGGGCTTAATTAATTTAATGTATTTTAATTCTATATTATTTTTTATATTGTATTTTATGCTGCCCTGTAAACCGCCCTGAGTCCTTCAGGAATAGGGTGTGTATAGAAATTTAAATAAATAAATAAATAAATAAAATAAACATAAGAGTCTGTTTAGAATAAGCCAATAAGTCATTTGGTCTTTATTAGAATAAGAATGGATTATCTATACAAATTCATATGAATGAAGATTTTCTTTTTAAAAAATTGAACACTCTTTTTAAATGTACAACATTCCTTTGGATATTTAAAATTATTATGGCTTATATCATATTTATTTCCTGGTAATATTAACACAAACATGTTTTTAACTTTGAAATAATGAGATGAACTTCCCAAAGATGCAAACCTTGAAACATTGAACATGAGACAGTAACACTTCGTCTTTGGCATCTAGGGGATAACATCTGGACAATATAATGAATTAATTCATAAGGATATGATTATTGTTATGTTGTGCAGCTGACTTATTCTTGCTTTAAACAGTTATATTTAAATGTTAAATTTAGCAGTCTTGATTCTGAGATATATTTTAAAAGAAAATGTGTGGCTTTATATGTTGGGCTTTTGTGTGGCTTTTGTTGCTGTCTATTTTAAGGTTAATATTTTTACCTTGGTTTTAGATTTGCTGCAAATTATCAAGAATTGTTCAGAATTGATTGGATAGAGCCATGCTATGTCCTGGAATTATCTATCTACCTATTTGTTTGTTTATTAAATTTCTATGCTGCCCATCTCCCCTACCAAATGTCTGTAATGAAGGAAGATCATATCAATAGTTGTATAAATGTAGTAATTGCACTAATGTACTAATTCAGGAATATTCCTTAATTTAACTACCTATTCCATTTTCCAATCCTGTTAGAAGGTTTTTGATGCTTAAAATACATAGATTCTTGGACAAAGCAACAGGGAAAGGGAATATGAGAATCTGTTTTCCATTTTCTATTGTATAAACACAGACAAAGAGTATATCCTGTTTCAGATATAAAGACAGGTGGCCGCCTTCTATTCTGCCTATTTAATTAGCACTTACAAATCTTGTATTAAGGGAATAACATTGTTTTAACTACAAAAAGTGGTAAGAAAATCATGGCCAAGCTTAATATACTACATGAATTTCTAACATGATTTTATGGAATGACCCAATGCAAAATAAGCAAACCAAAATAATGGTCTCATTTCTGTCTAAACTACAATTTTTCTTTGTGTTCCGTAACAATTGGCAAACAGAAGAAATTTTTCCTTTCCCTCTGTCCTTAATTCCGAACCCTGGTTTGATGCAATAAAAATACCTTCCTACCCATCTGCAGGATTGCCTTCCATTTCTAGGTTCTTTCATTAATGAATTAATCAAGCATGAATTGTTTTTCCCTATACTAACTACTAGCTAATTAACAACTAATTATTAATCTTATTTACACTGATCATTCAGTAACTTAGCTTCAGGGCAAGAATTTAGGTTTAACAACAGCAAGAATTTAATGGGAGATTGGGAACAAAAATGTTGCATTGGGACCATAGATTGGCTCATTTCTGTAGACATGTACAATGAAAGCTGCCTCAGCCCTTTAAAGATGATTTAAAGGGCTAAAGAACAGCTGTAAATCAAAAACTATTGACTAGAATCTTTTGGCGTTACAGTCAATTTATATCTGAATATGTGAGGTTCCACAGTCATGCAGATGGATACAACTTTGTACAATAAAAGTATATATTTTGGTATTCTAGAGATTACGTTTTCTATTTCCAGTATTTCTTGAAGGTAAATATATATCAGTCTCTTTTAACAGAGATTTGGAGAAAAACTTTATTTAATTACTTCATCTCAGAAGAATGTATTATTTGACTCTGGATTATAGTTCAGATAAGTCTTCCTGTTCCAAACTTCAACCGCCAATGAAATAATCAGTATACATCTCCCTGTGGAACCAACTTCACCTTGAGCTCCGGATGGCCCTGGATCTCCGGTCCTTTCGCCGCGGCCTTAAAACATTCCTTTTCCATCAGGCTGACCTGGACTGACAGGGATTTTTAAAATGTTTTTAACTTATTATTGGGGCTGCTAGTTTAATTCTTTTTTTAACTTTTGTATTATTGTATTTTTATTGTTGTTAGCTGCCCTGAGTCCTTCAGGAGATAGGGCGGCATATAAGTCCCAAAAATAAATAAATAAATAAATAAATAAATAAATAAATAAATAAATAAATAAATAAATAAATAAATCTAGATCACTTCATTCTCAAATAAAATGCTAAATTCTTTGAAATAGAATATTCTTACATGGTGTTTCAAGAATGGACAAAGAGTAGCATTATTAATGGAATTAATAATCAACTGTATACATTTGTGGGATGTGGGATGGAAAATTGGCAGCTTTGTAAATAATATGGACAAATATCACTTTGATTCCCATCAGCAATATAAATAAAAACATACATACATACATATCAGGAGCAGAGGGAAAACATCCTCCTGTTATATACATTTTTACATTTTTAGTACATTTTACTAGCAAAGTCCTGTTCTCTGCTGAAATAATTATATTGTTTATCTACTATAAGCTATCTTTTAGTTTCTTCATGCTCCTTAATTTCTTATTTCAGCAAATTTAACAATAAAATCACAGAATGTTAAAAAGATTCACTGTTGAGGAATTGCAAAACTGTGTAAGGATGGTAGCCAAAAATCAGGAAGTCTGATAACACCTTTTCAGATTAATAATTGCAATTCCCCCACAGACAAGCTCATGCCCTGTTATACTGTATCTTTACCTTATAAACTGAAGAGCACTGACATCCCCATTCTGAAGAAGTTACCTAGCCTGGTAACGAAACATTCAGAAACCAACTCACTCGGAGAATGAACCTTCACCCTCATGCTATATCTTCTATAAGGACTCACGGACCCACATTATAATACCTCACCTAATAAAATATTCAGGAAATATTGATCTCTTCTACGTACAACTGTTATCAGATCAGTACAAACTACTTTATTTCAATGTGTTAAAATTCTGTTACACTGTATACAAAATTAGGCACTCTAACTGCCCACTGATAATCTACCACTAATCATAAAGCATTATTTGTCTTTTTTATTATAGTATTGTTTTTAGTGCTTTTATTTGTAATGCTGATCTGTGACCGTAATAAAGATTGATTGGTTTAATTATAATGTTAAATTATAATTTATAATAAAGAGGTGAGGTGGCTTAAAGATGCTGGATTTGTCGGCTGGAGAAGGTCAGCTCTCTGTATTCTAGAAGTTCGAACCCTAGCACCACTTGGACAGAGTGAGCTCCCACCACTCAGATCACCTTCTGCCAGCCTAGCAGTTTGAAAGCATGCAAATTCAAGTAGATTAATAGGTACCACTCTGGTGGGAGTAATGGTGGAAGCAAGAAAGCAACCAAAACTGAACTGGCCCAAATGTGAGGCAAAAACTGGTGGAGAAAAAGGCCCTGATGACCCTGGTGCTCCCACAGAATGCCGTTAGCTGCTCTGTGTGTTGAGCTAGTTCGCCCCCTCTGGTGCACTCTGGATAGCATGCAAACATGAACTGAACGAACTAGCAATCATAGGCAGCCAAACTTCTACTCTGTAGACTTCAGCTTTCATGTACCAACACCATATGCTAAGTAAATGAATAACTATAAAATTAATAAATTCCATAAAATGGTGCAAGTTTTCATGAACTCTAGCTCACTACAGTTTATGAAAATTCATAATTCATTCATAATGAATTACCGTATATACTTGAGTATAAGCCAAATTTTTCAGCCCACTTTTTGGGCTGAAAAAATCCACTTCGGCTTATACTCCAGTGAACAAAAAAAAAGAACTTACCGAGGACTTGCGCGCGGCCGAGGCTTCGGTGCTTCCGGGATCGCGTGCACCTCTCCCAAGCCGCCGCCGTCCGGAGACCTGCCGAAGTTTGGGGAGGTTTGGGGAGGTGCGCGCGCACCTCCCCAAACCTCCCCAAACGTTGGCAGGTCTCCGGACCTCCGCGCCCTGCCTGCCTGCTTCTTTCCGCTGCCTGGCTGCCCTACGATGTAACCCGCTTCATGATAGAGTGCGATGCCTGCAAGGACTGGTTTCATGGCAGGTAACACAAAGCGGTCATTCTCGCCTTTCCCTCCCCCCCTCGCCCACCCGCTCGCTTTTTTTTTCCTCTCAAGCATCACTGGACTGGGCCAGGGAAATCAGAGAGAAGCTGGGCGTGCAGCGTCACGGCGACGGCTGGAAGCCTCGCCCAGCTAGAGACAGAGAGGAAGGAGGGAGGGAGGGAGGGAGGGAGGGAGGGAGGGAGGGCGCGCGCAGGCAGAGAGGGTTTGGTCAGGGTGGCGGCGGCGGCGGCGGACACGGGGAGCTGAGGCGCCGTCCGGTAGGTAGAGGCCGTTATGGGAAGGAGGCGGGAGAAGGGTCGTGTGGGGGAAGTACGGGGGCCGTGTAAACGGAGTACGTGCGGCACCGCGCGGGTCTGATAGAACTGGGCCGGCAACGGGTGCTTGTGAAGCGGCTGAGGGCTGGCTAGGAAGGGGGCGGCGGCGGCGGCGCTGGCGTTTTGCAGGTGGGACAAGGCTCTCGAGAGAGAACATGGTGGAGGCGGAACCGACCCCGCCGCTCCCTGCAGGGGAGAGAAGCCGGGCAAGCGCTGCTCCAGTCCTCCCTCTTCTTCCCTCTCCCGATTTTGCCTTCCTCTCCAAGATAAGTTCGAGCGGTAGGGGAAAGTTAGAGCGCCTTTCTGAGGCCGCCCCTTACTTGGGATTGTTGGGCGAGAAGGCGACGTGGGCATGGAGGAGGAAGTAAGTCGCGCTTTACTCGTCACTGCGGGGCGGGGAGAAAAAAAGTTCTTGCCGGCCGGACTTGGATGGCGGCAGCGGCATCAGCTGGGAGCCGCAGCCCCGCCTAGTCCGGCTGAGCTGAACCAGCTCAACACAAAGCGATCGGGCCTTTCCTCCCCCCCCTTTCCCTCCCCCCTCCCGCTCTAGGGCAGAGATCCCCTTCCTATCGCTCGGGGCCTTTCGTCTCTTTGGCTTGCCAGGGCTGGAGCGGCGAGAGCGAGCGGCAGAGGAGAGATGGTGGGCTTTCCTTTCCTTTCCTTTCCTTTCCTTTCCTTTCCTTTCCTTTCCTTTCCTTTCCTTTCCTTTCCTTCCCTTCCCTTCCCTTTCCTTTCCGTTAGAGAGCTACCTTCGTGATTACAATGTGGAGTGGCCGACTGAGGCTGAAAGCACATTAGGTAGCACTTGAGACATGCAGGCAAATCCTGCTAAAGGGCTTTTCCCCCCCACTGGATCCGCGCTCCGCAAGCCTCTGCCGCCGGCGGAGGGTGGATCCGCGCTCCGTAAGCCTCTGCCGGCGGCAGGGCGCGGATCCAGCCGGTGGCAGAGGCTTGCGGAGCGCGGATCCACCCTCCGCCGGCATGCAGGCAAATCCTGCTAAAGGGCTTTTCCCCCCCCACTGGATCCGCGCTCCGCAAGCCTCTGCCGCCGGCGGAGGGTGGATCCGCGCTCCGCAAGCCTCTGCCGGCGGCAGGGCGCGGATCCAGCCGGCGGCAGAGGCTTGCGGAGCGCGGATCCACCCTCCGCCGGCGACAGAGGCTCGATCCGCCGTTCTGCAAGCCTCCGCCGCCGGTTAATACCCTGTATTCAGCTCTGGGAAGTGGGGGGAAGGGGGAGAGAGGGGGAGTTTGGGAGGAGGGGGAGGGGGAGCTCCACGGTGCAAAAATAAAGCCCTGCCGCTCTTCGCGTTGCTTGCCCGACTGGCTGTCACGGGACCGCACGGATCGCCTCGCTCCCACCGGCAGCTGATTCCTTCGAGTTTGGTCTCGAGCGATTTTGCATTTTCTCCAGTGCTGAAAGTCACTCGGCGGATCCCAGCCTCGGCTTATACTTGAGTCAAGAACTTTTCCCAGTTTTTGGGGGTAAAATTAGGGGTCTCGGCTTATACTCGAGTCGGCTTATACTCAAGTATATCCAGAACGGATGCTACCAACTCCTCTTAAGCTGATTTTAATAGGTTCAATGTCTTGAAACCTCATCATGTAAAATGATGAAATAATGATATATTATATCATATGATATATAAATATATGATGATATGATATCATATCATAAATAAATAAATAATGATAAATAGTTATGGAGGATTGATAATATACAGGCTCCTGGAGATAAAATTATTTCTCCTTGTAACTTCAATAGAAGAAAAAGTGTCTACTTTTGCATGCTCTAAGTTAAATTCACTAAACATAAGTTATTGAAACCAATTTGCACACATATATAAATTATCAAAATGAAACTGTTCTATCTCCCGGATGCAAGCATTATACACAAATCAATAATTTCTTACAATTTTCAATCAAATGCTTCACAAACAGACACTCCCCTACAACTGCACCCAACCCAGAGAATTCTCATCTATACATCACCAAAATGTTTTGACAGAATGAGTAGATTAGCCAGCTATCTTTTAATCCAAGAATCAAAATGACAGCAGGCTCTTACTTCAATGAGAGGTATAAAAATATTTGCAGTTCAATGATTGTTCATGAAAATGAAAACCTGACATTGGATGGAATTATTAATTCTCTTCCGTATATTATATATAAAATAATGAGCATGAACATGGTTTTAATAGATTCTTAAAATTATGTGTGAAATTAAGTTAAAAAAAACTAGATATATTGAATGTGTACATTTTTTAAAAATCACAATTTCCATAGCCTTAACTCTAACATTAACATTTGCTCTGAAGAAGAACATACATAAATAACCAATTTAACCTTGAATAATGGCACTTCAACATTGGGCCATATGGCTGCAGAGATGAGAAGCAAGGCTAATTTCCTTCAGACTCTACCTTTTATTTTTCTCTACCTGGGAGTAGCTCATTCTGAGATGCAAAAGAGATGAAAAACAAGAGTTTTCAACTTCAATAGCTCTTCAGAGACGCCAGTCACATTTGGTATCTCCAACGCTTGAAAATTTTCTATTCCAGATAGTCATTATAAGACATGCTATTGCTGTAATTTTAAAAACAGGTGTCTGGATTTCCCTTGTCTTTCTCCTCTATTTTCTTTTGGCTCAAATAAGCCACAGTTAAGCCCTGACTTATTTTTACCATTCCTGTGTAAAATGTTACAAAGGGCTTTTTAGCTCTACAGAAGGGGGACAAAACTATTAATTGCAATATTAAAAGAAAAGAAAAAATGTTATGCTTTTTGCAATGATACTAATAACCAGATGTTAAATTTTTGAATTTTTATAGTACCACTAAGCTACAAAAATTCATTTCAAAAACGTAACTATTGCCCCTATGATTCAGATATAAGCTTCATCAAACAAATAAGCCTATTTCACTTCCTGCCAGTTTTTTTTAATTTAAATGTCATATTACTTTCATGTGGTTAATAATGACAATTTGCAAATTTGACCATGCTTATCAACAAATAAACCAAATGCAATGGGTGGTTTGTCACTGCCAACTTTTATTGCCTGGTCCCAACCAATTCAAACAATGTTGGTTATTTGATAAAAAAATAATACGTTACTAAATAATAATAGTCTGTTCTTGATGTGTGCGCTCCAATTTGGGAAGAGAGGTGAACAACTTCTTCCCCTTCCTAGCTACAGGATTTCAGTTCAATCACTTGAAAAATTAAGTTCCTCTGTAGAATCATACTGTGAACATGGGGATGTCTTTTCACCAATGTACCTAGGAAAGGAGAAGCATTGTTCCCAAATCTGAATTGAACATGCAAAGTTGATTCCAGGATACTTTTATTGTGTTTGTCTATCACAAATACGTATGCCTTTGAACTGTGGTGCTGGAGAAGACTCCTGCGAGTCCCTTGGACTGCAAGGCGATCAAACCGGTCAGTCCTAGAGGAGATCAACCCTGAAGCTAAAACTCAAATACTTTGGCCACCTAATGAGAAGGAAGGACTCACTGGAGAAGAGCCTAATGCTGGGAAAGATTGAGGGCAATAGAAGAATGGGACGAAAGAGAATGAGGTGGCTGGATGGAGTCACTGAAGCAGTAGGCGTGAGCTTAAATGGACTCCAGAAGATGGTAGAGGACAGGAAGGCCTGGAGGAACGTTGTCCATAGGGTCGCGATGGGTTGGACACGACTTCGCAGCTAACAACAACAATAACATCACAAATAATAGGCAAAGTACAAGGAAATTGTTTAACAGACTGGAGTTTTGATTTTTCTTCACATAATTCAGACACTGGGAGGTTCTTTGACTAGTTTTATGGCAATATGTGATATGGAAATCAATTGGACCAGAAATACAGGCGATTAGAATCAAGTTGCCAAATAAATTTCCAAGTTTGGTAATGAAAACTGTTGTTTTTGGCATGCTAAATTTTGTTAAGTTGCTTAGACTGAATCACCCCGACTGACAGACACATTCACGTTAGAAATGCTACACAGACAATTAAATGACTGTGAGTTCTATCATTCAGAATATGATTTCTGCTATCTACCTTTAATACTATGACATTTATTTTCCAAAAATGTCTTTGTTGATCTAATACATATTAGCATACATTCCCTTTTTATATTTATATTTGTTTTTATATTGTCTATCAGATGGCACTCCAAGCAATTTGTAATGAAAATAAAACTATCAAAACCATCATGAAAGCTTGTTAAACATTTAATTAAATATGTCAACAATGAAAAGAGAAGAAACCAGCAGAACAAATCCGTCTCTGCCAAATGCCAAGAGTTTTGAGAAACATTCTCGTTGGAATGAATTTTTTGATCTCTAGTTACTAATAAAAAATAATCTGATAATAAATAGTGTCAAAGAAATCACTGTGCTATCTTAAGAAACAATTCACTTTACAGAGCAGACGGCCTCTAGACACAATCATTGAGCACACTGACAATAGTTCATGTGTATCTGGTGTCATTTGCTCCCAAGGTTTTAAGTTGTAAAGAACTCCCGCTGCCGCAATTTGAATTTTCTGTAATTTTGAGCTGCCCTCCTGATTACCACTACTTATAGTATCAAATAAAGAGTTTTCTCCACCATGCATAATGAGTCAGATTGCAATCAAAGATATCTAAGTAAGAGAATTATGGCTATGAAAGATTGGAAATGTATTAATGATGTTTTATTCTGAAGCAGCTTGATCTTTTACTTTCTGTTGCTTTTTCACACCCAATTGATCACGTTATTCTACCCAAAGGATTGCAAGAAGCAAGAAAACTCACCGTGGTTGTCTTTATTCTCCCACCGGGTTGCGTACAGGTCCAGCCTGATCTATTGATTAGCAAATCACAGCCTTCTCCTTCTAAACATGGAAGCATTTCACACCATTGTTTTGTTTTAATAATGCGTGCTGTTCAGAAGAGAGGAAAAAAAGAGACAAAAATCAGCTTGCATTTCATGCATTTTTTTCTCTCCAGTGTATATTTTGATGATGATTCAGTCATTGCATTTGCGTGCGTGATTCTTTACCCCTCCCTCTTCTTCACTATGATAGCTCTAGGGCAGACATGTCAAACACAAGGCCCGGGGGCCAGATCCGGCCCGCGAAGTGGTTTCATGCGGCCCGTAAAGCCATCCTGGAAACAGTGAGGGAACGGCCCCCACTGCCTTGGCCCTGGCCCAGAGACCCTCCTTCTGCCAGAGACCCTCAGATCTGTCCCACTCCTGCCCAGGCCCCCATAGGCACCCTTGATGCGAACGATGTAGAGCTGGCCACGCCCACCCAGTAGGCCATACGCACTCTAGCCATGCCCACCCAGTAGGCCACGCCCACCCTGGCCACACCCACCCACCCCCGAGGGCAACTGCAATGCTGATGGGGCCCTCAATGAAATTGAGTTTGACACCCCTGCTCTAGAGAGAAAGAAGAAACACTGTAGCCAAATGGTAATATCTGGTTAATTTTAATTTTAATACTGAAATTGTGCATTATGATTTGAAGTTTTTTCCCCCCAATACTGAGATTAGAGGCCAGGCAAGCATCAAGTAACCCAAACACAGAAGCTTCTAGTCGCCTCTGGTCTGGAGATGGATAGGCAAGAAGTACATGAATTCCAGTTGCTACATAGAAAGTGCTCTTTATGGCTATTCTTTCAAGTAGGAAAAAAAGGCATGTAAGAATACTCAATGCCAATCTTTGAAATAAGATAACAGGAATCTTGTGATCATACAATCAAATCCTTCTGCTCCATGTACAAGTGTTGCTATAGACATAGAAAAGGGGAGAGTTTTGACTGTACTGCAACAACTGCCACCCTGACTATTTTGACATACACATAGACAGACTTGATGCTGCTGGATAAGCAATCGTGCTGGGAGATGACATATATAAATGTTGATGCTTTACTTTAAGGCCAAGGTAAGTAACTTACATGTGCCAGTAATAAAGTGCTTTAGCAATTTGATTTTTGCAGGTATATATTCCGATTCTTATGTACATTAATCTTTTACTTTTCAATAGTTAAAGCTGAATTTCTCTCCCTATCACGATCTTTTAACAACTACTGAATATATCTCTTTCTCTCTTTTTTTAAAAAACCCTCCCTTTCTCTGCTCTTTCTGTTGAGTAATGTTTATATTAGCATTATCGCTGCATGGGATCTGTATCACTGCAAGAGAGGGACTGTAACTGAGTAGACTGTAATTGAAAATATTAACACAGGCCTATGATTGAGACTTAACCACAGGGCTTCCCTGTCAATTCTGTTTTCAAGAGTATAGGACCTGTTGAATGTAACAAGGGAATAAGTATATGGTAACTTGTGTTAGATTATCCGAACTCCCAATGCTTTCAAAACAGGAAGACCTTTTATTTTCACAGAGAGCAAAAGTTGTACAATCTAATAATAATAATAAAACAAACAAGAGCAGCAACAGCAGAAAAAGTACCCAGCAGGTTTTCAGCTTTTTTTCCCCCCCCCGACTAAGAAACAAAATGTTATTTTTTTTGTTTTTCTTTTTTGTTCTGACTTTATAGGAGATTATCTGCAGTACAGAAAATTGTAATGGCTCTAACCTAAAGAGACTTGGGGCTATAGTTCTGTGAAAGAGACAGACATTTCAAAGAAGTCTCATGAGTTGAAAAAGTCTTAGCTATTAAAAGCAGTTATTTGAAGTTCAGATAATCCGAAAGTCAAATTAGAACTCTAGGTTCTAAAACACAATAAAACTAAAAATGGCTTTCAAAATGCAATCAAAATTACAAACCCTTAGTGATTATTTTATCTCAATAAATTCTCTTTACTTTTCTTATGCACAATTGTTGTTGTTGTTAGTTGCGAAGTCGTGTCCGACCCATCGCGACCCCATGGACAACGTTCCTCCAGGCCTTCCTGTCCTCTACCATCTTCTGGAATCCATTTAGGCTCATGACTACTGCTTCAGTGACTCCATCCAGCCACCTCATTCTCTGTCGTCCCCTTCTTCTCTTGTCCTCAACCTTTCCCAGCATTAGGCTCTTCTCCAGTGAGTCCTTCCTTCTCATTAGGTGGCCATTGTGTTGTTTCAAATAACAGAATAATAGAATAACGAGACCTTGGAGGTCTTCTAGCCCAAACCCCTGCTCAAGCAGGAGACCCTATTCCATTTTAGACAAATGTGCAATCTCTTCTGAAAAACCTTCACTGATGGAGGGAGGACCGACAACTTCTGGAGACCAGCTGCTACACTGGTTAATTGTTCTCATTGGCAGGAATTAATTCTAGGTTGGATCTTTGATAAGCTTCCATCTATTACTTCTTATCCTACCCTCAGCTACTTTGGAGAATAGATTGGCCCCCTCTTCTCTGTGATAGCCCTCAAATATTGGAAGATTGCTATTATAACACCACTAGTTCTTCTCTTTGTTAGACTGGACATTCTCGTAACTGTTCAGCATATGCTTTAGTGTCCAGTCAATAGAAAACAATGGGGTCATATTTCAGTAATGTACTTCTCCTAAATAATCTTATTTTAAATAACAGAGTTCATTTTTTCACTGATAACTAGAGATAATAATTAGGAATTAACCTTGAACAATTAACCTCAACTCCTAAAGAATGCCCTCTATAAGCTTTCTAACAAACACAGATTTATATCAAATAGAGAGCAATTATCTAACTGGCATATAGGTCAAAGTACAGATTATGGTTAAAATATGAATATAAATATATAAACATAAAAGACAGGAAGAATTAAAGGGGGAAAAAAACCCCACAGTTTATAAATCTCCAGTAACTGAAATAGGAAAAAAAAGAAAAAAAAATTGCAGGAGAATAATCTAAGTATGCTAGCAAAGCATAGTTTAACCTGTAACTCCTTTTTTCAGAAGGATGGTTCCAGATGGAAATAGAGCTGCTAGCATAAAGCTCATTCACATGGTCAGGATTCTCCAGGAAGAAAAAGAAAATATATTAAAAATCTTCTCGTGAGATCAATAGGGGTTAAATCCCAATTAAATGGATATAGATTTGCTGAGTAAATCAGAAGAACACACTGTAGGAAAAGGTCTATATATCTATATAAATGTCTATCAGTAACTTTGTTATTTGTCAACGAATGTCTATGTTACCTATGAATTTTAAAGAAGATGAAACTAATGAAAAATACAAGAAATTACTAGTGGCTTCCCATCATACAAAAAGTGCACTTGGATATATAATCCTATCCTGGGATATTCCACACCTCCAAATATGCTATTATACAACACAATATGGTTTGGAAAATTTGAGATCAAATATATTTTCAGCTACAAAGTACTTTTCTTCAATAGAAAAGATTTCCCATAAGTCTTATAGTATTTTGTTACACATAAAGCCTTAGTGAAGAACAGTGAAATGTAAAACAGATATTGTTTTACAAAGCTTTTTTTTTGGGGGGGGGGGGAGAAATTCTAGAAAATAAATCACTATTTTATTAGACTATTTAAAAACAAAGGACCTTAAAGCTTGAAGAGACCTAAATGGACTAGTCCACGTCTTGCCAATACTTGCCTCTAATATATGCCTGATCATTGATTGTCTAGCTTCTGACTTCTAATGAGGAGAGACGATAGTAGGCTCCAATGTTCCCATGTGTACAAACAAGTATGCATGCATGCATGTAGTAATAGTAACAGCACTTGAACTTATATACAGGTGAAACTCGAAAAATTAGAATATCGTGCAAAAGTTCATTTATTTCAGTAATGCAACTTAAAAGGGGAAACTAATATATGAGATAGACTCATTACATGCAAAGCAAGATAGTTCAAGCCATGATATGTCATAATTGTGATGATTATGGCTTACAGCTCATGAAAACCCCAAATCCACAATCTCAGAAAATTAGAATATTGTGAAAAGGTGCAATATTCTAGGCTCAAAGTGTCCCACTCTAATCAGCTAATTAAGCCATAACACCTGCAAAGGGTTCCTGAGCCTTTAAATGGTCTCTCAATCTGGTTCAGTAGGAATCACAATCATGGGGAAGACTGCTGACCTGACAGTTGTGCAGAAAACCATCATTGACACCCTCCATAAGGAGGGAAAGTCTCAAAAGGTAATTGCAAAAGTAGTTGGATGTTCCCAAATTGCTGTATCAAAGCACATTAATAGAAAGTTATGTGGAAGGGAAAAGTGTGGAAGAAAAAGGTGCACAAGCAGCAGGAATGACGGCAGCCTGGAGAGGATTGTCAGGAAAAGACCATTCAAAAGTGTTGGGGACTTTCACAAGGAGTGGACTGAGGCTGGAGTCAGTGCATCAAGAGCCACCACACACAGACGGATCCTGGACATGGGCTTCAAATGTCATATTCCTCTTGTCAAGCAACTCCTGAACAACAAACAACGGCAGAAGCGTCTTACCTAGGCTAAAGAAAAGCAGACCTGGTCTGTTGCTCAGTGGTCCAAAGTCCAACTTTTGCATCTCATTTGGAAACCAAGGACCCAGAGTCTGGAGGAAGAATGGAGAGGCACACACTGCAAGATGCTTGAAGTCCAGTGTGAAGTTTCCACAGTCTGTGTTGATTTGGGGAGCCATGTCATCTGCTTCATTAAGTCCAAGGTCAACACAGCCGTCTACCAGGAGATTTTGGAGCACTTCATGCTTCCTTCCGAAGACGAGTTTTATGGGGATGCTGACTTCATTTTCCAGCAGCACTTGGCACCTGCCCACACTGCCAAAAGCACCAAAACCTGGTTCAATGACCGTGGGATTACTGTGCTTGATTGGCCAGCAAACTGAACCTGAACCCCATAGAGAATCTATGGGGCATTGCCAAGAGAAAGATGAGAGACACGAGGCCGAACAATGCAGAAGAGCTGAAGGCTGCTATTGAAGCATCCTGGTCTTCCATAACACCTCAGCAGTGCCACAGGCTGATAGCTTCCATGTCATGCTCATTGAGGCAGTAATTGCTGCAAAAGGGGCCCAAACCAAGTACTGAGTACATATTCATGCTTATACTTTTCAGAGGTCCGATATTGTTCTATGTACACTCCTTGTTTTATTGATTGCATGTAATATTTTAATTTTCTGAGATTGTGGATTTGGGGTTCTCATGAGCTGTACGCCATAATCATCACAATTATGACAAATCACGGCTTGAACTATCTTGCTTTGCATGTAATGAGTCTATCTCATATATTAATTTCCCCTTTTAAGTTGCATTACTGAAATAAATGAACTTTTGCACGATATTCTAATTTTTTGAGTTTTACCTGTACTACTTCATAGTACTTTACAGCCCTCTCCAAGCAAAACACAACTGTATTCCTTGGAGGTTATAAATTAAATATAATACCTTATAGTTGACATAGCAATAGCAATAGCTCTTAGACTTATATACCGCATCACAGTACTTAACACAGCCCTTTCTAAGCGGTTTACAGAGTCAGCATATTGCCCCCAACAATCTGGGTCCTCATTTTACCCACCTCCTTCAGAATCAAACTCTAGACTGAACAGTGAGTTAGCCTGCAGTACTCCATTCTAACCACTGCACCACCATGGCATATGCATAGATGTGTGTGTGTGTGTGTATTTGTACATGTACATGCATATATATTGACAGTGCATACTGCAAACTTTTGCAGTGAGATTATAAATGCAAAAATGCATCTGTACAAAATTCCTGAATGAAGAATAATTACCATCCTACCACCTTGTTTTGAATTAGCAATTCAATCAAAAGTCAATTGACCATCTAGTTTGGATTATCTATAGGTGCCATCTATAGGGTGAATGGGATTTTGAAAGTGTACAGCCCCAAAATTGTAGAAATTCTAGTTTTCAGGGAAATAACAAATAAGTGACAGATAGCTTCAGGGTACTTAGTTTTTGCTGTCTAACAAGGGATGTTAATTGAATGCTTGCCTCTGGAGAAAAATCTTTGTCAGGACTCACTGTGCTCTGTTTCTATGTCCTGCTGTTCCACTCTGCTGTATTCAATTAGTGTATTGGAAGCAAAGTAAAATTTAAAGTGATCTCTGGCATGCCAGCAGAAACCACTACACAGATCAGGTTTTTAGGACATTTCACTTTGTCACCATTATGCTGAACATATCAGAGTTAATGGGAGCAGGAAGAAATAAACAGTGGAGGTATTATACAAGTTTAAGAAGACATAAAAAGCAAATTGCAAACTACAGAAACACAAATGAAGGCTATGATAGTTTTGTAAAAAAAAATCTTTCGTGTGTGTGTGTGTGTGTGTGTGTGCGTGTGTAGAGTATATGTGTGTGGGAGTGTATACACAGTACACACACATACACGTATACAGATGCATGGTGTAGTAAGATGGAGGGTTTGTTGTCACTGTGTGTTGGGGGGTGGGAGCACAAAGGGAGGCTCAGCTAATCTCAATGTACACATAGTTGTACTTTGACAATAAAGGTTCATTTCATTTCATACACACACACACTAGTTTAATCATCAGTCCTGCCAATTTTTCTTGTAAATTATTTTTAAAGAGAAAAAAAACATATCTATTATCCTAGGTAACCTTTCTGAATAAGCACAATCACAACTTTCTTTAATAAATACAGTGCTCATACAACTACCACTAATAAGTTTTCTCTGGTGAAGCTTTCTTAATATATATTGCCTGCTATGAAATTTATGAGTCAAGAACAAGGGTTTCTGATGTGGTCCATGAATAACTGCCATCTCTATAACAACAGAATCCTTACTGATGGATTCTGAGCAGCCTTGCTCTAAAAAAAGAAACAAAGGGTAGGGTTTGTTGTTGATTTTTTTCCCCCTTTAGAGTTCTACTTCTAACTTTGGTTCTTACAGCACTGTTTATGTCACAGCACAAAGTAGGGGAGCACAGTCCAGTGATAAAATAAGGTACACATAGAGATTCAGCCACCTTGTGCTCCTGTACAAAGGTTCTGTTGTTCTTCCAACATATTTGTCACTGGCATTTGGGCAGGCAATGGATAGAAATCTTGATCAGTTAGTAGTATGTTCAAACCTGCAGTCAGTTATTTACTATTCTCCTTCCACTATTTGTTAACCTTCAGGAATAGCTTCAATTGCCTGCATTTGGAACTCATCCTGTCATGACAGCTCTAGCTGTTATTTCCTTAAGCCTTCAGTTCTACTTATTCTTTGTCTAAAGTCTTTAGCAGCCTGCCATTTGTTCTTGTACTCTCAGTAGACATTCAGCAAATGGTTTTGACACACATTCAATTGCTAGTGTTCTTACTTACCAATCAAACAACAATCAGGTTATGTATTATATTTCCATCTCATCTGTTTCACAAATAAATTAAGATAAAAAGTCCTAAACAGTTGCAAGGCACATACTGGACAAGGCCAGACTGGCTTTATTTTGAGAAAGTTACTCTAAAGATTCTTTAAATCATGTGTCACAGAAAATTATTATTTTTGTTTCATATTTTGCTTCATGTAATTTTATTTTCTGTTATTTGCCACCTCGAGTCCATCAGA
Organism: Vipera berus; assembly: GCF_964194415.1. Classification (NCBI taxonomy): domain Eukaryota; kingdom Metazoa; phylum Chordata; class Lepidosauria; order Squamata; family Viperidae; genus Vipera; species Vipera berus. The sequence goes on along the minus strand of NC_138208.1, from coordinate 16,854,404 downwards.
ATTAGGATGCATTATAAATATTGTTAAATACATGAAAGTCTCTTAAGAATATATATATATTGGATTTTTCCCCTAAGCTTGGTTTGATGAAAAGGAAGTAGTCAGATTGGAAATACAATAGTATGTTACAATATGTTGATCAGCAATTATTGCTTCCATTCAAAGACCAGCTCAAAGAGAACATTGGAGGATATTATTCAATTGGAAAATGAGTATCTACCTATGTTGGTAGGTAAACTATGTGAGGGAAATGTGGGTTTCATGAACTTGTTTATTTAGCAAATGGCATAGAACTAACACTTCCATTATTGATGTATGGTCAACTCGTAGTATTAAGAAGGTCTCGTTTCCTAAGCATGAAAGCAAAACTATATCACTTTCTGAACAGGAATGTGTTCTTATATGGATTCAAAGCCAAAAAGGTGCATAAGAGCAGGTATGGGCCTGCCTACCACACCATTGTTTAGAATGGTATTCCAACCCTATTATTCTATGTTCAACCTCTCAGCCAAGGTCTTAAAAAAGGCCCCATCATACAAGGAAGAAAGGGATATTTGAGTTAAGGAGGCACTTAAAGAATATGGCTAACTGCTTTGAAGAAGATATAGTGTGCTATTAGCACCCCCTTAATGCACACATGTACTTTCTTAGGCTCATGTGGATACTGAATGAGCTCGGGGAAAAGAGGCCCTTTCTCGAAAGAGGTGCTGATGGTTGCCCATTCTGAAGCAATATTATATGCTAAACACTCAAACATGAATATTTTAAAGTGACACACCGTATCTATGTAATAAATCTGGAAGCTGAATCATAATTTCCTGATGCATATGAATGTAACTTTTTTTCTTTAGCAGTGCTTCTCATAATTCTGTTTTTTTAAATTTTCTTCATAATTCCATTTTTAACAGAATTCTAAATCATAAAGTTCATATGTTAATCTACAAATCATCTTTATGTTCCTGAATACGTAAATGTGTATCTCTTAATTAACCTAGATTTATTTATTTGCAAACAAAAACAAAAGGTCACAACCCATTTCATGCTGGGCATCTGATTGCTATATTATATAAAGCCATATTTTATATGAATTCATATTTTAATGCCTGCCTTAATTATATTATATGCTCATTAGCACTTAACTGTAATTCCTATTTTTAACAAAATAGAGTTCTATTTAAACAACATATGTTAATTTACAAACAATCTTTATGAATTCCTGAATACATAAATATGTATTTCGTATTTAACCTAGATTTACTTACTTGCAAACAAAAAGAAAACTCACAACGGATTTTTTTATGATGGGCAGCTGATCGCTATATTATACAAAGCCATATTTTACATACATCCATATTTAAATGTCTGCTTTAATGATATTATATGCTCATTAGCATATTTTTTCTCTCCAAAATTAGTTACCAAAGGTTGACTTAGCAATAGTTATTCAATGAGAGAAAAGCAACTTGCTGCAGTAGCAGACATAATTCCATAGCTTTTCAGGCAGCTAAGAGAAAGAAAGAAAGAAAGAAAGAAAGAAAGAAAGAAAGAAAGAAAGAAAGAAAGAAAGAAAGAAAGAAAGAAAGAAAGAAAGAAAGAAAGAAAGAAAGAAAGAAAGAAAGAGAGAAAGAGAGAAAGAGAGAAAGAAAACATTTGCATTGATGCAACAGCTTGCACTCCTGGCAGATAAACTCAAACAAGTACACAGGATAGTAACTCAGTCAATAAGCATCCCCAACTTTCCTCTCTTTACAAAAACCTTTGCTATTGCACTAGAATTTTACTCCATCTGCTCAAAGAAAATTATGGTAAAGAATAATACTGAAGTCTATTTCATACTGCTTTCATCTTGAATTTTCTTGCAATATATTTTCTCTGCATGGATCCAGAAATCATTGTATAAGTTGAAATATATTATGCAATTGTATTTGTGACTACAGGTGCTTCCAAAGTTTAAAGCAATGAAAATGTTAAAATCTTTTCAGGAACAAACCTGCAACATTTATCCATCTGTTTCATGGAATTATGAGATATTTAAATATTTTTATGTGCGCAGTGATTAAAAAAGATAGCATTAAATAGACTAATACTGAGATCAAGAAAAATAATTCCTTTATTTAATACTGTTGTACTATATAAAAATCAGCAGGGACTTCTGTTATTAAAAACGATGTCTTCATGAATTAAGCCAAATTTTAGAATGTTGCAATTTTAATCAATGTAACACAATTAACGTTATCTTAAAATCAGAGGGCTAAAATTTTAAAAAGTTGTGTTAAATGTCTATTATGTTGCATAAAACAGCTTGTAGAAGAATTAAATATTCATATTATATAGAATGTTACTAAATGCTGCTGTATTCTCATATGGGATATTTGCAATACTTAGACTAGCCACAAGGTTATAGATATAAAATAAATTTGCTATGGATCTCTCCCAGAACAAAATAGCTTATCCACCAATATAAATGATAGTGCATAGCAACCATCACTGATATATTTAGAAAATGTGGTAGCATGTATTTCTGAATGCATGCAAAACAATAATATATTAGAGAAGTCTATGTATAAAGCTGAACTTGGAAACTGCTTTTATTATGCTTTAAAACAAACATAATAATTAAGAATGTTTTAATTATCAGAAAAATCTGACAACCCAAACAGAAGATTAAATGTAAAGATTTAATGTAAATGTAAATATGACAAGGACACTAGACTAATTCATCATCACTACTGATATGAATTAAAGAATGAACAAATGAAATAAATATACACTACATTACTGACATTTAGACTGTCATTTTTTTAAAAAAAAGAAATCATTGAATTCCATTTAACTTAGCAGAACTGTGACATTTTATTATATTTTGTTTCAATGAATGATAGGGTCTAAGAATTTATAGGCTTCAAATACATAATACGCATTAACTCAATGAAGTTATAACATCTGAATAATAGCTATTTTATTTTATTTTTCTTACAACTCACTCACAGTTACTATTCCACAGATGAAATTACTGAACTCTAAGAACTGAATATTAGGAACTGGAGAACATGAGTCTGTTGTACAATAATAACTTTGTTCCACACTGACGTAAACAAAGCATCCAATTCACATAAAGTCATGTTACCAAGCAACAAACATACAGGCTTCTTTTCATAAAAGAAAATTTATTGTATTGCTTAACCTATGTACAAAACACTAAAAATAATAGTAGGCATACACAATTTTCCATAAGAATATATTAATGACTTAAAGAACAAAATGTAACCAGTAGTAAAGTAATTTCTCAAACGTTCCTGTCATTTTTTGCAATTTTCACCAATGAAACCAAAATTATTTGAAAGACATTAAAAATAACTAATACAAGAAACATGAAATAGTTGCCACTACATAGAGACTGCCTATGAAATTTATTTGAAACAGTTGGGTCAGCCATAAGGGACTCAGATGCCGATACACTAACACTCTAATTTTGGGGAACAAACAGGGTGAATTTGAAGTACTAATATATGAGGGCAGGCAGTGGTGCAATTCAGCCAGTTCGGATCAGTTCAGTAGAATAGGTAGCTAAATTTTGTTGAGTTTGGAGAACCAGTGAACCCACGCTGTTTCGTCTGTTCTAGGCCTCGGCCTGGAGGAGGTCTCCCAGGCCTAGAATGGCCCATAGGAAGTCCCTTCTAGGCTTGGAGGCCCAGGCCTGCATCCATGCAGAGAACTAGATGTTTAGGTATTTGAATTCCACCATTGAGGGCAGGTATGATATAGTTGCCATTACAGATCTTAGTGGAATGAAACTCACAACTGGAACGTAATGATGGAAGGATCTAAACTGTTCAAAAGAAACAGATAAATAAAAGATGATGTGGAGTTACATTATATATAAGAGATAGCTACATCTCTACAGAAATGTATAAAACCAAGGATGAAAGCCTCCTTGAATGCATATGAAAAAAGCTAAAAAGAAAAAAATAATAATGACATTGGGTGCAGGCCACCCAACTAAGCATATATATAATTTTTAACAATCGATTAACTAACGTATGTAAGAAACATAGAGCAGTAATGGGGGACTTTAACTATTCTGACAAATTTGGCATCAAGTGGAGATAGAACAATTCCTTACAAGCCTAGCTGACAACTTTGTCATCCAAAATTCAGAGGAGAGAACTAGAGGATCAGTTATATGGTACTGGACTTAATTCTTACTAACAGAGATGAAATAATAGAGGGGATTGAAATTGCAGGAACATTGGGGAAAAGCGACACTATCATATTGGAATTCAATACAGTGCAGACACAAGAAATAGAACAAAATTAAGCTAGTGTCTTAGTCTTTAAAGATCTGATTTCAAAAAACTTAAGAGAGAGCTTGAGAAGGATTCTATGGATGAGAATCTTAAAGGGGAAAACAACTCAAGAAGCTGGGAAATGTGATTATAAAAAGCCTTGTCCACCTCGGCGAAGCCCCTCTGCTCCTGGGTCACCCAGCAAGCCATCCAGGAGTGCCGGGAGGCCTGCGGGGACACGGCTACCTGGCCAGTAAGTGAGGAAGCTCTCCTGGGCCCCCTGCCAGGAGGGAGGACAAAAGAGAAAGGAGGGGAGGGAAGAGGGAGGGGGAAAGGCAGGGGGAGGGGGGCAGGCAGGGAGGGCCCCCGCTCAAAAGGCTGCAGCAGCCTGGTGACGCACTAGTGCAAAAGTGTATTCCTTTTTCACAAGTTAAAGGTTTGATTCTGACAAACCTTTGTTGAAAAAGAGAGGAAAAAAAGAAATCCAAGAAGAAACCAGCATAGTTACACAAAGAACTGTCTGATAAACTGAAAGACAAAAAGAACAAGTATAAAAAAATGGTAAGAGGGACACATAACTATGAAACAATACCAACAAATAGCCCAAATTTGCAAAAGGTAAAGCTCAGAATGAAGTAAGGTGTGCAACCAATGTTAAAAATAGTTTTTTAAAAATTCTTTCAATACATAAAAAACAAGAAAAAAGTCAAGGAAACAATTGGTCCACTAATGGGAGAAGATGGCAAGGAAGTGATGGGCAGCAAGGAGAAAGCAGACATGCTTAATTCATTCTTTGCATTTGTCTTTATGCAAAAATAAGGAAAAAAAATAGCCCAACCTACCAAAAACAGACTTGTAAAAAACAGACCAGGAATACCAATTAAAATAGGTAAGAAAATGGTAAGAGAACACCTGTCCATTCCAGATGAGTTCAAATCACCAGGACCAAATGGATTACATTCCAGAATTCTGAAGGAGCTGGCAGACATGATCTCAGAAACATTGAACCATATCTTTCAAAGATCCTGAACCACCAGAAGACTGGAAAAGTGCAAGTTCAGGCACCCATCCTCTTTTGCTCCCAGTCTCCCCAAGATCTCCATCCAGTTGAAAGGTGTTATGGTGGTGGCGGAAAGGAGTTGGGGGGAGCAGTAGATGGCACTGCAAACATTTTTGCAGCAAAAGAGAAAGTTTCTGGGGTCCGTGATCTCGCGAGAATTCAGGAACCCATTCTCTGCAAAAGACGATGGGTGCCTGAATTTGTGCGATATTATGGCATCCAGGAGCTTCCATCGACTCTTCTCTCCATCAAAGGCAAAGAAACCACAGCAAAGAGGAGACACATCTTTGCAAGGTGAGCCTAGCATGGCAGGATGGGACGGGGAAGCAGTTGTGGGAAGCGGGGGCAGGGGAAATAAGGTACCTGTAAATGTTGCAGAGCCTCTGCAGTCTTTCGTAAGGGCAAACGACTGCCATGGTGGTGCAACATTTGTAATTTTGGGACTTCCTCATAAATACTAGGGGGCACTTATTGCGTAACTTCGAATGAACCTTAAGTGAATGCTTGTAACTTGGAGATTACCTGTACAAAAAACATGTTGAGACTCTGGAAAGAGTGCAGAGAAGAGCAACAAAGAGCAATAAAGAGGGGCTGGAGGCTAGAACATATGAAGTTGCGGGAATTGGGTATGTCTAGTTTAGTGAAGAGGGACGCGGTGGCTCAGTGGGTTAGGACGCTGAGCTTGTCGATCAGAAGGTCGGCAGTTTGGCGGTTCGAATCCTGAGTGCCGCGTAACAGAGTGAGCGCCTGTTACTCGTCCCAGCTTCTGCCAACCTAGCAGTTCGAAAGCACGTAAAAATGCAAGTAGAAAAATAGGGACCACTACGGTGGGAAGGTAACAGCGTTCCGTGCGCCTTTGGCGTCTAGTCATGCCGGCCACATGACCACGGAGATGTCCTCGGACAAGCGCTGGCTCTTCGGCTTTGAAACGGAGATGAGCACCGGCCCCTAGAGTCGGAAACGACTAGCACGCATGTGCGGAGGAACCTTTACCTTTAGTTTAGTGAAAAGAAGAATCATGAATGGCATGATAGCAGTGTTCCAATACATGAGGGGCTGCCACTAAGAAGAGGGGTCAACATATATTCCAAAGCACCAGAAGGCAGGATAAGAAGCAATAGACAGAAACTAATAAAAGGAAAGAATCAACCTAGAACTAAGAAATAAATTTCCTGACAGTTAGAACAATTATCTAGTGGAAGTGCTTGCCTTGAGAAGCTGTGGGTGCTCCATCACTGCAGGTTTTTAAGAAGAGATTGAACAGCCATTTGTCCAGAATGGTAATAGGATCTCCTACTTGTGCAGGGGGTTGGACTAGAAGACCTCCAAGGTCCCTTCCAACTGTTATTCAGTACCACTACATCCCATTATTTCTTTTTGCTATAATTAGAACATGTGGGATTTGCAAAAATACAATTATTAGAACTCTGAAGCAGGGAATAAACATTATAATTAATGATATATTGCAAACTGAGGACAATATAAATTCAGAAATTGGATAGAGGCATTGGTCACCATGTTTTCACTATGTAGTTAGCATCCTTGGCCTTTAGAGGTTTTTTTGTATAAAACAGAATAATAGATTTGGAAGCCATCTTGGAAGTCCTCTAGTCCAATCCCATGCTCAAGCGGGAGATCTTATACCATTTCAGACAAATGGCTGTCCAATCTCTTCTTAAAAATTTCCAGTGGTGGAGCACCCATAACTTCTGAAGGCAAACTATCTCATTGATTAATTGTTCTAACTGTATATCTCTTTGTTCTGTTATCTCTCATAACTGAAATTATCATGATAATCTACATAATTGTTTGGCTTCTCAACACTAACAGTAAGTACATTCAAAGTTCAAGGAAGCAACTTTTACTGATTAGGATTGTATAACATTTTAGAGGAATTGATATTGCAAAGGGTCAATTGATGACAGAGAGTGAATAGGGCTGTGAAATTGTGAGATTATAATTCACTAGATTTCCTATCCGGAGTTATGCTGGGGGTTGGAAGCCTATAGTTTAAGATTAAACTGTATAAAAGGATTATTCATGTCAGAGAAACACACAGAAGAATAATCAGTAGATGGATCCAAAAAAGTAAAAAGAAAGTTAAAAGAAAAATCAAGTAAGTTTGATTATTGAGGTTTAGAAGGCTTTATCGGTAAGCTAGCCACTCCCCACCGTGGGGAGATGGAACCGATGCTGCTTAGGCTGTTAATTGCTACATCATATTATTTTCCTCCCCTAGCCATACCAAAAGAATTAAAACACCACCTTCTTTTCTGCAAATTGACCAACACCAAAGTAGTTTAGTATGATTGCTGTGATTATTATCATGATTTTTATAAGCATTACCATAATTACCAGATAAATTATACAAAACATGGTATATTTTGATTCTAACTAGTAGATGTCTGGATTTTTGCTCCTGAAATATGGAAGTTAAAGATATTGTAAATAAATACTTTAAAAAACCCGAAGTGCAGCAACCTTGCAGCTAATTCTAATTTAGCTGCAAAGTCATCCAGATTATTCTTGAGCTCCATTACTAAGCTATTCTCTTTTGCACATGAGCATTTTGGCACTTCTACGTCTTTTTGATATTTATCTCGATAGCCCTCTCATGCTGGCTGGGGTGAGAAAGAAGTATGGGTAAGAAACAAGAAAATTGGAGCCTGAAATAATCCATGGTATGTGCTTGAGACTTGCTCAAATGATTCAAAGTATTCATCTGACCACACGAATATAGCAATTTTGGGGGAGAATTTGCCAGAAGCCAAATTGATTTTTAAACAATATTAAGCTTACTTTACAGCTTCTATGCTTCAGTAACCATGTGTTTTCTACAATAAATTGTCACCAGTTTTGGCAACTAAAATGTGATCACCAAATTCAGTTTAAATGCTTGCAATACACACACACACATACACACACACAAACAGTTAGGACATATCTATGAGTGTATGCACTCCAAAAATAACATGTTATAAAATCAATAAAGTAAACAAGAGAAGAAACATAATTCAGAAAATAAATAAAACAGTTTATCATTCTGATACCTTTATATTCACTTCACATTGCCAGAATTTCTCTGGCAGAAAAATTTAGAGAAGAAGGGTGGAACTATTTACAATATTTTCACATTTTTTTGCCTGAATTTTGATCATACAAACAGATAACAGATTCACTTTTCACTTTTTAAATTAAAACCCTAAGCCAGGCATGTCAAACTTGCGACATCACGTGACGTCACGTGACATATCGCGACTTTTTCCCCATTGCCGGCAATGAGGAGGGCACGGTTTCGTCATGATGCATCCAGCCCGCGGGCCAGCAATTTGACATGCCTGCCCTAAGGAGTCCAAGAAGTATCTAAGAATATCCATATTACAAGAGGTAGAGGAAACATCTACTCTTCAAACAGAACTCCATTCATTTATTATTGAATTTAGCTTAAGCACGTGCACAGAAATCAGCAATCAAGTTGGAAGTAGTTAACTGAAGTTTCTAAAAGTATAAGAAAACTTCACTAGTTGTCAATAACCATAAACTTTAAATCAAAAATCAATGTAAAAAATAATTAAAACTGCATTTGGGTGTTTATCAAATCATGGAAATACTTGCAAAGCTTCTGAAAGAGAGAACAAAACCTCCTCATACTGTATTTCTGGTCTTTCATCTCTAAAGTGATGTTTCTCCTTTAGCAATTACTTGCCAGCAGTGTATGACTGTGAAAAATAGCATTCCTTTAAAAGTTTTTTGTTTTATTTCTCAAAGGTACGTACTTTATGACATATTAATATCACAAAGACCCATGTCCTGAGGCTCAAAATAGCAGAGAAATGAAAATGATGACTAGTTTTCATCCCAATTCTGAGGTACAGTTAGCCATGGATTTTCTCTGGAATTCTATTCCACTGAATATGTATATTATAAATTAAGGCATTAGATTACAAGATAGAAACATGTATTGTCTTTTGCCCTTTAAAATATAGACTAGATGTACACAACTACTTGCCACACGTTCTTTCCTTCTGTAAACTATTTTCTGCAGTGCACCTAGATTCTGTTTTTGCACTACCACACAACACTATGTTGTTCCTGTACTGCCAGATTTTTTTATTAAAAAAATCAAATGTTCATAAATTCATCTTCCCCCCCCCCACTCTCTGTTGTGATTCAGGGTCAGCCTGTGGGTTCGGCAGTTGGGTCGGATGACTCAGAGGAGGAGGAGGGGGGTGTTGAAGAGCTTGTTGATGATGGCCTTGAGGCTCCGCAGAGCCCTCAGCTAGGCCCCTCCCACCTGGTCACGACGGAGACCCAGCTGTGTGAGCCTGACAGCGTGGATGAAGATGACCCACAGCTGGCCCTGTTCAAGGACGCCCAATGCAGGAGGCAGTCAATCAGGAGTAAACAGAGGAAGGCAATGGGGCACCTCGGAAGGAGGCAGAGAGAAGCCACGCCCTGAACTGTATAAAAAGGGAATGTGTGGGAGGGCTGGTTTGCTGAAGGCAACCGCTTGATTAGTTCCTGTTTCATAGCTCCTGTTTCATGGTTGGTGTCTTGTTTTGCTGTTTTATGTTAATAAATTTGGCAGGCTTAATTCCAGCCTCTTGCCGTTTGTAAAGGGGTTGTCCCTGCCTTTTCTGCAGGGCCGGTAGCAGGCTGGTACAGAACACTCTCTAGTAGCTTTAACTGGCAATATTCAAAGCATTCATATCCTCAGATACTTAATCTATCAGCAAACATCTGACATTATTGAACCCATTTTGCACCCTGGTGACAAAGTGGGTAGATTGCAGTATTGCAGGCTAACTGATCACTGCCAGGAATTCGATACTGACCGGCTCATAGTTGACTCAGCCTTCCATCCTTCTGAGGTTGGTAAAATGAGGACTCAGATTGTTAGGGGCAATATGCCGACTCTGTAAACCACTCAGAGAATTCTGTAAAGCACTATGAAGTGGTGTATACGTCTAAGTGCTGTTGCTATTTGATAGGCTGGAAAACTCCATCAATCATACACTTTTGTAGAATACAATTACAAACAGGATAGGATGTACTTCTCTATAACCCTGTCTTTGCTTGCCATGAAGCCTGTAACATGTTGACTTCACTCTGATAAAGGTCTGAATATAAAATATGCTCATTTTTTATTAAAACGTGTACTTCAAATAGTAATAATACATGGTTAATTGCTTTTAATGCTCTTTTTATCCATTAGAAACTTTATAAAGGATAAATTCTAAATATACTTGGAATTAGAAACTTCAAATTAATCTGTCTATGTTTAGTTCACCATTCTGAATATTACTTGGGTATTCTGCATTTGTCTAGATTTTTATGGAATCAAATTGAAGATTTCAGTTCTAGTGAAATTGTGTATTGCTTAGTAGACACACAATGAAGTCTTTAGAAAAGATATTTAAATTCCTTGATTGGTTGAACCTACAAAGTTCAGAATCACGCAGGCAATAGTTTTCCCTGTGAAACTCCATGGAAGTAATTGAGATGAGCTTTTGAACTTTGGTGTTGGAGAGGGCTCCAGAGAATAGTACGGGGAGCTAAGAAAATGAACAAATGCATTATAAAACAAATGAATCCAGAGTTCTCTCCTGAGATACATATATACAGGCTCAGAATAATCCTACTTTGGACATGTTATACCAAAACCTTGCTCTCTTGAGAAAATTATAATGCTGCAAAAGGTGAAAGGAAAAAGGAGGACAATCTGCAGCAATGTGGATAAACTCAATTATAGTGGCAATGGGCACACTGTTAGGAAGACATAAAAGATAAGGCAGGGGACAACTCATCCTGGAAAATATTGATTTACATGGTTGCTATGGATTGACACTGAGCTATGGCATATAAACATCAAGCATGTTGTGCATATTTCAATTTGTATTCCTGTTCATTGCAAAATAAAAATCATTTCATGTCACTTATCAATATTGGGCAGTCCTATCATGCAAGTGATCATGTAAAATGGAGCAAGGGATAGCTCTGATTCAATAACTGGCTTATAATTTGTTCTACCGTGCTGTGGATTGAGGGCATCCTGAAAAGTAAGAAGAATGTCATCCCTTAGGTCATTGTTAGCTAGAACTCAAGGGATCCCTGGATCACTATAGAAGCAGGCACAAAAGTTTTAAATATATTATGTTTTCTACTACTGGTAACTTAACTCACACATATATGTATACAAGATTGTACCTATGCAAAACAAATGTCCACTGATTTGTTACTTATATTACACTGCATATTGAAGAATACAAAACACACCATGATGCATTTGTCTTCTTTATATGCAAATTCATATACACTGTATTGCTTTCTTAAGTCGAGCTACTGCTGGTGGAATTCGCTACTCCACCAACCCAGCTGCACTCATATTTGAAATTATTTAAGTAAGATCTGAAAACCTATTTATTCAATAAAGCAAACTGACTAATGAAAGTAATTATGAGCAGATGCAGAGAATGGCACTAGGGCTGTTTTACTGTAAATCTCATTAAGAAAATTAGATGATAAATAGCTGTAGGTTTTTAAAATTACCTAAGCATTATTTTCACTGTAACTGTAAATATATTACAATATATATTATTCTTTTTATATAATTTTAATTGTGATTGAGTTATTTGTTAATTTTCTATTATGGTTGGACCGGGCCTCATTGGGGGATGCATTTAATTTTTTTGTGGGAGTGGAGAACTGTTGATTGTATTTTCTAGTTATGGGAACTTTACTGTCTTTTAAGTCTCATGATAGCAAATACAAGATACCATTTTAAAAAACCACCATGTAATACCTTAATTCCATGCTATTTGTTTCAACAGAGAATCTAAACTTTATTTTCTACCAGCAACAGAACCTCTGTCTTTCCTTGAATCAATTTCAAAATCTACTTCCATACAGCCAATTTAGAGAAAATATGAAGCATTTAAATCATTAAATCATTTTCTTGGGTCAAGAACAATTGAACTGAGTAATATTAGCATATTGATACATCTCAACTGGATAATCTTTCCCACAAACAACAAAGAAGATGAAAGAGTCCCACAGCAAAGATACATTTCCTCAAAAACACATTCTCAATAGAACAATTGACAGGAAAAAAATTAAATCACTGCATTATAATACTTCCAATTTCCAGCCTTGCCATCCACAAATAAAACTTACAGGATTGTATTCTCTTTCTATCCAGTTTCTGGCATCAATCATCCACATAAGAGTCTCTGTCTCATATCTCATATCCTATCTTAAATCTTATTAGAATGGTCTAGATCAGGGCTTTTCAACCAGTGGTACGGGTACCACCTGTGGTACGTTGGCACCTGGCAGGTGGTACACGACCATCCTAGAAAAGTGGTAGCAGGGGAGGGGAATGAGCTGAACCGTTGGCAGCAATGCACAAGCCTGAGCGAGAGACGGCTGGAGCTGCAGGGCTGTCAGAGCTCAGCGGAAGCGCCAGGATCAGCGCCAGGCTCCAGCTGGAGCTCGGTGCTGATTCTGGCACTTCTGAGCCCAGAAGAAGCCCCGATCAACTGGAATGTTGCAGCATCTCCAGGGTCTTGTAATTTACATTCAGATGCTTGGCAACTGATTCATATTTATGATGGTCACAGTGTCCCAGGGTCATACGAAGTGACCAAAACCTGCTGCAACCACCCAGCAGCGGGGGCAGAATAAAAACAAACACCTCCCACCCCCGCTGCCAATCCTCAACAGAAATGTTCCCAACAATGAAAACCTTGGACAGGAGGAAGAGCACCACCGGGCGGGCAGGCAAGTGTCTTGCTTGGCTGTGGCTTGGGAGGCACTTTTTTCAGTGCCATTGTAACTTCAAACAGTCACTAAGCAAACTGTTGTAAGTCAAGGACTACCTGTACTTCACCACTTTTTTCTTTCTTTCTTTCTTTTTTGGTCATCAAGTTTTTGACACCTTGCTAGGAAACTGGTGGTACTCGGATGTTCCCATATCCTAAAAGTGGTACAATGGGTGAAAAGGTTGAAAAGCCCTGATCTAGATAATCAGGATCTCTTGGATTTGTAAATTCACTATCTTCTCATTCACTATGGTAAAGAATAGTTACTCGACACTGACCTAGAATTATTCAGTTGTGCTTGGTTCAAAGTACAGTAGGTTTTACATTAAAGATGCTATTAACTTTTCCTTTAAGGGACCAAGAATATAGCCCTTTCCAATGACAATTAATATTTTTTTCTAATCAAACTCACACAAGTTATTTAGCAGCCAGAAAGAACAAGAACTAGCAAAATGACTGCCTTTGCTTCTCCAGATAGGTTCATCAAACTGCAAAGCATACAAAACAAATGGAGAAGTTGTTAACAATCACGCCTTAATCTGACATTTGCCTAATTGGGATCATATTGGGAACAAACTTAGCAATGTTAAAGAGTGTCACAATGAGAGTATGATGTACCTAACTAACTACATCTATTAAATATCCTGGTAAGAAACCCTTATATAACAGGACAAAGAAGGTGGTGATAGCTTGATGACAGAAAAAAAGAGATCCTTTATTGTTCTCTCACCAAAACAGTAAATCCCTGTCATTAGTAGGTGTTTGGGATGATTCATCATGAACTATCTTTCATAGCATTTAAACTGCCATCCCTCTTGCTACTTTGACCTGATTTCAATTATCCAAAATCTCTCTATATTCCACAAATTAACTCAGGCTTTAACAATAATACTGACAAAATAGATGGGAAAAATTTAAGAAATAATTTAGATTTAGCCCATTCTTAGTGCAGAGTATTTCAACTGGCTTTGCATCCTTTCAGAGATCCATTTACAAAAATGGTTTATATGACTTTAGATGACATTCATTAACTGAAGAATAAATTCTAAGGTAATAATATAATTTGCAGTGTACATATATGAACATTGTGCAGAGTCCCAACAGCTAATTCTATGTCACTTAAAAAGTCACATTTTGTTATTTATTTTATTTACAATAACAAAATACAGGAAATCCATAATGTATTTTTCTTTGAATGAGAAAAAGCATTAGGTAAAAAATTAATATAGCAGCAAAAATCGTGAACAATCCTTTAATTAAAAATATTTATTTTTAACTGGTGTCCATTTTTAACTATATCAACAAAATAGTCCAGTTACACTACCTTCTTCTGTATATATAAAATATTGAATATTAAATTATTTGGATCTCAAAATTGCAAATGTATTTCTATATAGTCCAAGACATGAATTCAGACAGGTCTGTAAAGGCACTCCTCAACTTATGATTACTACTGAGCTCAAATTTTCTGTTTCGAAGCAAGACACTTGTTAAATCAGTTTGTCATATTTTATGACCTTTCTTGCCATGACTGTTAAGTGAAGCAGTGCAGTTGTTAAGTCAGTAACACAGTTGTCAAGTGAATCTGGCTTGCCTACTGTCTTTATCAGAAAGTCACAAAAGCTGATCACATGACCCTGGGATACATCATAAATACATGCCAATTGCCAAAGTCTGAATGTTGAGGATGCTGCAACGATTTTGAGTGTGAAAATGGACATAAGACACTTTTTTTCAGTGCCATTGTAACTTTAAACAGTCATTAAACAAATAGTTGTAAGTAGAGGATTGCCTTTAAGTTGTTGTGGTGGATACAATATCCTGAGCAAGTCTTGACTGAAAGTTAATGACAACATTCTGTAGCACAAGAATCCCAAAAAGATAAACTACTGTCAGTCCTCTGGGATAAACTAGACAGGAAACACAACTAGTTGAACTAATTCTACTTTATCATAAGGTTACACTAAATGTTGAAAGTACAAACTTTTCACCAGCTCTTTTAGCTGCCTGATCCATTAGAGTGGGTCCTTCCTAAGTTTCTTTCTCCAACTGTTTAGCATCTGCAGGCTCCATCTCCTTTTATCTGATTGTTTCTAAAGGTAAAGATAAAGGTTTCGCCTGTCCAGTTGTGTCCGATTCTAGGGGGCAGTGCTCATCTCTGTTTCTTGGGCAAGGGAGCCAGTGTTGTCCCAAGATTTTCCTTGATTAAGAGGCCCTCATGACTATTTGCCAAGATGCTCATAACACTGTTACCTTCCCACCAAAGTAGTACCTATTTATCTACTCACATTTGCCTGCTTTTGAGGTGCTAAGTAGGCAGGAGTTGTGGAAAGTAACAGGAGCTTACCTCATTGCACAGTGCTCACGTTTTGGACCCAGGCTATCAGCTTTCTTTAACTACTAAGCCAGGGGTAGGCAACCTTGGCTCTTTTATGACTCATGGACTTCAACTCCCAGAATTCCTGAGACAGCCATGCTGAGGGAAAAAGGAGAGGATTCCAAGCTGAGCCATGCTGTCTCAGGAATTCTGGGAGTTGAAGTCCACGAGTCATAAAAGAGCCAAGGTTGCCTACCCCTGCACTAAGCCCACGCATCCCTGATTGTTTTATAGGCATCATCAATGACAGCTACTTCATATATAGTAGATATACCTGATATGTATATTTCATATACATATAGGAGCGCAGTGGCTTGAGTGGTTGGGACAGTGGGCAGAAGCGCTCAAGACCCAAGAGCTGCCATGGGACAGGTTTGAGCTCTCATCCTTCACTCCAGCTCCTGCTGGGGATGTGAAAAGAGCACCCAACAGAGCATCCCCAGGGAAACAGTGATGTCACCAGATAATCCTTTCAACCCAGAAGTGCCTTGGTACTTCTGACACAAGTGTAAAATATACATACCGGTATATAGATATATCACTCATATACTATGTTGAACAATAACAGTTTGTGGTATATGCATTTTACTAAATAATATATTAAAAAAGGAAATGAAATCTACATCAAAGAAAGGTAAGAGGGGGTAAATCTTAACTTAAGATCTAATTCCTTTACTATGTGTAGTACATTGTAAAGGAGTTCGATCCTGTGACTCCGGAGGAAGTGGACAGGATTATGGGGAGGCTGAGCTCCACCACATGTTTATTGGACCCGTGCCCTTCCTGGCTGGCTTATGC
Organism: Vipera berus; assembly: GCF_964194415.1. NCBI lineage: Eukaryota > Metazoa > Chordata > Lepidosauria > Squamata > Viperidae > Vipera > Vipera berus. Next base: position 16,838,063 of record NC_138208.1, on the reverse strand, counting down.
AGCCCGGGAGGGGACATGAGGCTGGTTCCAGGTGGTTATATCTGCCTCTTTGAGTGAGGGTAGTTTCCCCGCCGCCTTGAAGAAGGCGGTGGTGAGACCTCTCCTCAAGAAGCCTGCCTTGGACCCAGCTGTGTTAAATAACTTTCGTCCGGTCTCCAACCTTCGCTTTCTTGCGAAGGTTGTTGAGAGTGTGGTGGCGCATCAGCTCCCTCTGGTTCTAGATGAAGCGGATTATCTAGACCCGTACCAATCGGGCTTCAGGCCCGGGTACAGCACGGAGACAGCATTGGTCGCTCTGGTGAATGATCTCTGGCGGGCTCGGGACAGGGGATATTCCTCTGTCCTAGTCCTATTAGACCTCTCAGCGGCTTTCGATACCATCGAACATGGTATCTTGCTGCGGCGTCTCAGGGGATTGGGAGTGGGAGGCACGGTTCTTCAGTGGTTCTCCTCCTATCTCCTGGGACGTTCGCAGTCGGTGTTGGCAGGGGGGCAGAGGTCGACCACGAGGCCTCTCGCTTGTGCAGTCCCTCAGGGGTCGGTTCTCTCGCCTCTCCTGTTCAACATCTACATGAAACCGCTGGGTGAGATCATTCGTGGTTTTGGAGTTGGGTATCATCAATATGCTGATGATACCCAGCTTTTCATTTCGACCCCAAACCACCCCAGTGATGCCCTCGACGTGATGTCCCGCTGCCTGGAGGCGGTTCGGGTCTGGATGGGGAGGAACAGGCTTCGACTCAACCCTGACAAGACCGAGTGGCTGTGCGTAGCGGCATCTTGGGATATTCAGGATATCCCATCTCTCTCTATGGGGGGTGAGTTATTACCCCCCGTAGATAGGGCTCGCAACTTGGGAGTCCTCCTAGATTCACAGCTTTCTCTAGAAGACCATATAGTAGCTGTGACTAGGGGGGCCTTCGCCCAGGTTCGCCAGTTGCGGCCCTATCTAGACCGGGATGCCTTACGTACGGTCACTCATGCGCTCGTGACCTCTCGTCTGGACTACTGCAACGCTCTCTACATGGGGCAACCCTTGAAGACCACTCGGAGGCTCCAGCTGGTACAGAATGCAGCCGCGAGAGTTGTGTTGGGAGTTTCCCGACACTCCCATGTTACACCTCTGCTCCGCGAGCTGCATTGGCTTCCAGTTGTCTTCCGGGTGAGATTCAAGGTGTTGGTAATGACCTACAAAGCCCTACATGGCATGGGTCCGGAATAACTTGGGGAGCACCTGCGGCCGGCGTCAACTTCCCTCCGCCCAGTATGCTCCCACAGAGAGAGCCTCCTCAGGGTGCCACCGGTCAAAGAATGCCAACTGGTGGCCCCCAGGGGGAGGGCGTTCTCTGTGGGCGCGCCAGATTTATGGAACCATCTTCCGGTCGAGCTCCAGATGGCGCCTGACCTCCGCTCCTTCCGGCGCGATCTCAAAACCTACCTTTTCGAACAAGCTGGCCTGGCCTGATGGGATGGGGTTGGGTTTTATTAATGTGTTTTAACCTACTTTTAATGTGTTTTAACTTATTTGTGGGCATCTTGTTTAATCGTTTTTAATTTTTGTATCTTGTTTTTGATATGTATTGCCCTGTTCACCGCCCTGAGTCCTTCGGGAGAAGGGCGGTATACAAATTTAATAAATAAATAAATAAATAAATAAATTGTTCCTTAGTAACTGCTATCCAGAGTAATAATCAAGGAAATATAATCAATTAACTCCCTAAAATGAAAGAAAGTGAAAGAATAGGGAGAAAACACGCATTACTTAAATAATAAAAAGAAAAGTGTACATACATACATATCAATGAGATGAATCTAATGTTATATAATCAGGACAGAATTGGCACTTAAACTGAATTTTGCTTTTTAAAAACATGGTTAATGTTTTCAAATGAAGGCTACATAAAAATAACTCTTCCTCATAAAATTTACATTTATGTTATTTTTTAATCATTTCCCTGTGTTTATTAAAATTAAAGTCCAGGACATTTGTATTTGTAAAATCAATAACATTGGCATTGTATGATCACCTTTTTTTTGTGTTCCTGCTTCCTCTATTTACCCAACTAAAACTTTTCTATACATTAGTAAAAAGTCATCCTTGATCCTCTTATGGCTTCTTTCACCCTATGAAGGAGAAAATTGTAAGATAATTCAGAATTTCTCAGAGGGGCGTGTGCTTGGCAGAATTTCTCACAACAAATATTGAATTCATTAGTCTTCTAAGATTAAACAACTGTTTGAAAGACAGGAAATTTACACTGGAAAGGCACCAACCACTTCTTCTTGGGAAGGCAATGGTACAATATTGATTGAAGAACAAATTTGGAGAAATAGACTTACATATTCCCACTTTTCCAATTACCTTCATAGCTTTAATGATAAACATATAAGTTTCAAATATAATACTTCATATACGACATAATAGACAGTAACTTTTGTTTTATCATTTCCTTTGCAGTTAATTTGTGACTTTTCAATACGGTACTTTTGACTCTAAACTGCTTGACAATGGAATCTGTCTTGATAAAAACCATGTGTTCTGGCTTCTTTTGTTTTCCAGCTGCTATTCACAGTGATGCATTATTAGACTAATTACAATGTTTATTACTGAGCAGTGTAGAGTGAAACAAGTAGGACAACAAACGATTGGGCCAAACAATTATTAAAATTGTACCCTTTTAGAAGTAAAACTCCATGCTGGTAGTTTCTAAAAATTTACAGCAGAATAAAGGAAAAAAAATGAGAACATTGGTGAAAAATGACTTGAAAGCCCTAGTAATGAAAGTTAAGGAAAATAATGAAAAAAATGGGACTAAGATTAAATATAAAGCCCAAACCAATGACAACAGGAACAACAACCAGACTTAAAATTGACAATGAGGGTACTGAAATAATATATAGATTAGGATGTTTGGATTGGCTATCATTATAAGGAACCAGTAGTCAAGATACATGGCTCAGATTAGCCCTTATTTCTGAGGCACTATAGCTCAAATTAACAAGAGAGACAAGAGTAAGAGGCAACTCAGCCCATAGTGTAAGACAAAGACGGTGAAGACAGCCCCTCCCTAATAATTCAGACAATAGAGTCTTCAGTCTGGCAGATTTTGCTATAGGTGTGAAACAATAAAGAACTCAGCTTGGAAGACTTACCATAGATCATTCTTGGTTTGGGTCCTGACATCAGTAGAGTAGTAATGAAGCTTTAAAAAAAAGATATGCAGATGCCAGGATTTTTCCTTACTTACAAAAACCAGTATATGCACATAAAAGTTTTTCCTGTGATACTCTACAAAAGTGATAGATGAATATTGATGGAGCCAGATAGAAAGAGTATTGCAATTTTTGAACTTCAGTGTTGGAGAAGTCCGGAGAGTACCATGGACAGGGATAAAATAAACAAATGGCTCTAAAACAAATGAATCTAGCGTTCTCACTCAAAGCACAAATGATCAGACTCAAATTTTCATATAGTTATATCATGCAAACACTAGGTCTGTTAAGAAGTATATATAGTATTGAGAAAAATGGGAGGAAAAAGAACAGGATGACCTATGTTAAGGTAGGTAGACTCAATTACAGTAGCATTGGAAGTATGATTGAAAGACCTGAAGGATCACATAGTCTAGGGGTATCAAACTACCAGCCCATGGACCGGATGTGGCACATGAAGGCTACGCCCACCCCAGCTCTACAAAGGCAAAAAAAATCATGATACATCATGATACATCACACGAAGCAATCGAATTTGACACCAATGACACAATTTCTCTAAGTAGTTTCTAAGAGTTTACACCAACTTGATGGCACATATCAATCAACCATCAACCAACAAAGCTCCTAACTAAACGGCACAGTACCTGTAGAGAACAGGAACTTGATGGAGATATGCAGTAATTGCTACCTTGGCAAAAGGGGCTGCAGCATTTTTTTTATCACACCAGGATATTATTCACAATCATTTTAGACAAATGCTTCCTTAATTCACTGAACTATACAAAAGAGATGGTGCAATACAATCGGACTTGCAAGATTCTAGCCAATTTTAGCCAACCTCAATAAAAAATAGTTTTAGCCTTCCACCTGAGGCTATGGTCTTGTCTAACTAATTGGATTTACAGCATGATAATAACAAGAAAAATGCCATATATCTATTCCCAGAAGTGCTTGCCAACTATACAATGCATCCAAAAAAGTACAACATTATGGTTTCCTAGTATGGGGAATTTATTACTGAATTTAAAAATTTCCATGCTTTGTCATTAATTTTTAATTAATTAATTTGTTTTTGAAAATTCTGAGGAGGCCTCTTGTATTTAACATTTTCCCTTCCACCCCCATAAAATTATCTAAAATAAGGATTTAAGGTGAGGATAAGAATGCCTTCCTCACAGGGATTTCCACTCCCATTCCTACTCTGAAATCAGACAGGCTTTTGCAACCATCTGGAAGATTTGCCCAGTTGTCTCCCTAATCAGCATCCATGAAGCATGTGGAAAGATATACTAGCAAGTAGCATCCTTTAAAAAAGGAAAATTTCATTTCATTTTCATTTCATTTTATTAAATTTATATGCCGCCCTTCTCCCTGAGGACTCAGGGTGGCTCACAACAATAAAAATAAAAAAAACATAGAGTAAAAAATTTAAAAGAGAATTAAACAATAAATACAAAATTACAAAACAATTTAACCCAATAAAAGCCTAATTAAAAATCATAACAAAAGGGGGTGGGGGAAAAACTCTACCAATGATACCCTATCTGGCTCCAGGATTCTGAATGGAATGTATGATACTAGCCCTCTCTTTAATGGTCACCCTCTTCTTCTACCACAGAGTCAGCATATAAAAGTTGGAGAGAAACCAAGCAACATTAGGTAATGCATCAGAAAGAAGCCATGTTGGAAGCTAAGAGCAATGGTAGGAGTGGCAACTGAAGCAGAAGACAAACTCCATCTGGGAGGCACCCTAAAGCTGAACACCCTGAGCACAGCCCAAGAACTGAGATTGAAAAGAAAGAAAGAAAGAAAGAAAGAAAGAAAGAAAGAAAGAAAGAAAGAAAGAAAGAAAGAAAGAAAGAAAGAAAGAAAGAAAGATAGATATATGCATTACAATCCAACTGGCATCTCTTCAATAAAAGAAAAATCTTCTAAACCTGGAGTGCTAGAATAGTAGGCAAGGGGAACACCAGTGCTAAGCATTGTGAAGGGGCACTTTGGAACCACCCCCAAAATCAAGGTGGAAGGGGTAATTAGAAACCAGTTTTAAGAAAACTGTATCAGTTGTGCTTGACACCAAGAAGCTACTTCAAACACCAGAGACACTTTTTCTTTAAATCTGTAAACACAAACAACTGCTTTACTGTTTGGTTCTTTAACACAAAAGACCAATTTTCTTTTAAGGGCCTTACAGGAAATAGCTGCTATATTTTTAGTTTCACAATACAAAGTAACAGCTTTCTTTGAGTTCTGCCAGCATAACTGTCTTCATATGCTATTAACTCTTCGGCAGTTGAAACTCAAGGGACAAAAGGACAAAGGTTATTGGTTTTTTTGCAGTTAGTTATTAAGAATGGTTTAAGTTCAAACTGGTCTGACAAAGTGGGTATTTTAAAAGTCAGGGAAGTTGTATCTACAAAAGAAATGGCACCTCTCATTTGTTAGGTTAGTTAAACATTCTCCCTATGGGTTATCATCCTTACAATAACTTATAATAAAAGGTAAAGGTTCCCCTGCACATGCGTGCTAGTCGTTTCCGACTCTAGGGGCCGGTGCTCATCTCTGTTTCAAAGCCGAAGAGCCAGCATTTGTCCGAGGACGTCTCCGTGGTCATGTGGCCAGCATGACTAGATGCCAAAGGCGCACGGAACGCTGTTACCATCCCATCGTAGTGGTCCCTATTTTTCTACTTGCATTTTTACGTGCTTTCAAACTGCTAGGTTGGCAGAAGCTGGGACGAGTAACAGGTGCTCACTCTGTTACGCGGCACTCGGGATTCGACCCGCCAAACTGCCGGCCATCTGATCGACAAGCTCAGCGTCCTAACCCACTGAGAAAAATAAATTCTGTAGCCAAAGGGGTCCTTAGAGAAGTCAACTTTATAAACACCTAAAGCAAAGAAAATATACAGATGGGGTTAGCATATATATCACTTCAGTGTGTTCTCCAATGGGGCACTGATAGATAATTCAGTAGAGCCTGTAGCTTTGTAAAAAGAAAGAGCGGTAATATCAGAAGATAGATTTGGGAACTTTATGCTTTGAAAGACAAGTTCTGACCTACCTATGATGTTAATTCTACTGGATTCTTCTGTTGGTTTTTCTCTTTGTAAAAAAAAAACAAAAAACCAATAAATGACTTCCTAAACTTCTCAGTGTGATTGATTTAAACCCCCAAAGTTGTATGTTCATCAATTTTGAGCCAGTGTTTGGGATAGAAATAATAATACAAAAAACCCTAGCAGGTTGCAAAAGGGAATTAACTTTCAAGATGCTTTTTTAAAAAGGTACAAAGCCTCTTCCTTATTGAAAGAACATGTAGTTCTCAGATGTTTACGGCAGAATCAGGGCAATGGAGTGGCAGCAAAAATGGTATGGAGTTCATTAGGTCAAGAAAGAAATAGAATGACAAGATGCTTCTCTCCAAAACTCCTTTCAGCAGGTTGAGTTGAATCAATATACCCTCAGGTAAACAAACATTAGCATTTTGAGTGGGCTTTTATTCACTGTTTCCATGAAGCCTAGGTTTGAATTACTACATTTCTCAAAAAGTGGAGAAAACAGGATTGAAATTTTCATAGGCATGCTGTCAGAATCCTCTTCACTGACTGACATTATAGCTTGAATTCTAAAGCTAATTTTAGATTTTATTCATACCTATGATGTACTGTAAGAAAAAGCAGGAAACAGTGCTTAAGGAAAATCTTAAAGTTTGCAAGAAAGATTAAAATGGCCTCAAACAAAAAGTGAAAGGAATGTTCAGGTTAGGCTTAATTCATCAAATCAAGTCTCTCAATAAATAAGAACTCTAAGCAGATTACAGTAAAAGTTATCTGTAAATATACTTATTCTGTTAAGAAGGGCATTATATGCATTTATAGCATGGTAATTATATGCTATACATTTGGTATTGTATTTATGGTATTACATGCATATGCATTTGGAAATATTTTTGTACACCATTTTATTTCTCAAATGGTTTGCACTTGCACTGTGTTGTATATTTTGGTAAAAAAAATATGTTGGCTTTATTTGAACAACAACTTTACTGCATCATTGTGAGAATGCTTAGTAGTCAACTGCAAAACATCTTAGGTAAAGGTAAAGGTAAAGGTTCCCCCGCACATGTGTGCTAGTCGTTTCCAACTCTAGGGGCCGGTGCTCATCTCCGTTTCAAAGCCGAAGAGCCAGCACTTGTCCGAGGACGTCTCTGTGGTCATGTGGCTGGCATGACTAGACGCCAAAGGCGCACGGAATGCTGTTACCTTCCCACCGTAGTGGTCCCTATTTTTCTACTTGCATTTTTATGTGCTTTTGAACTGCTAGGTTGGCAGAAGCAAAACATCTTAGTTGTAGCCAAACATTCCAAGGGGAGGTAAATTTAACTTCCAAATATCTAACTGCAGGTAACTAATTCCACCTGAATCATATTTACTTATGGTTACTTATAGTTAACCGTCTTTTCAGATCAAGATGTTTTTAAGAGATGTTTCATGAAAATAATAATATATAAATGTCTATATATATATTTCTTACCCATCATATTGGTAGTATGATTGGTGATCCCAATTATACTATTACAATTCTTTATTTTCACCCCTTATTGAGGGATGATGGTAGTGATGTAATAAATCTATGAGCTGTGGTGGCACAGTGGTTAGAATGCAGTATTGCAGGCTTGCAGGTTTCCGAATCCAATTCAATTAAAGCATTATATATCCTCTTTATATGTGCACAATTTAAATCTCTAATTTGTTTTACTAAATTTTGATCTGTAATTGTGATGCCAACCTTTTGGTCTAACTTCCACCTAGCTTTCAATTGGGTATATTGAAACCAAGAGTAACTTATGTTTTCTTGTCTTAACTCATCTAATGATTTAAGTTGCCAATCATTCCCTTGCAATCTAAGTAGTTCCTTATAAGAAACCATATCCATACTCACTCCCATAGATATGCCCTCTATCGCGTGTCCAGGAATTCCCCAAATCGGTATTTTATAATTTAACTTATAATAATACTTTTTCCAGACACGCTTATTGCGTTATTGAGCAGACTGGGATTCTTTGCCACTTATTATTCTTTGTCCTGGTTACAAAACACTTAATCTTCCAATATATTAGCATATGAATGTGTTTCTTTATTGGACAGATATCTGCACCACTATTCACTGAATACTGTGAATATTCTGCTATGAATTTATTGAACCAATTATCTGAAATACAAAAGCTTTGTAGTTTTGCAAAACTTTCATGGAAAGAATTGGTCATTTGTGTACTACATCCAATATTACTTTTTAATTTGTATTAGATTAAGTCTAAACACACCAAATAATGCAAAAAAAAAGGTTTATCCAGCAATGATCTTTAACCTTAAATGTAAAGCTGTCAAAGATGAAAGTGGCCAAAATCAATCCCATTACTTAGGTAAAATAATCCATTATTTAACAATTGAGTAAAGCTTTGTTACAGAACGAAAACAACATATAACTTTAAGCCTATTTCAATTAATTTTCTTCTTCATAGAAAGCACACTTTATTGTCCATTTGCAATAATTTTTTGTATGAAAATACTACTTATGCATGCGGCTTGATGGCAAAATTTGTCAGGCATTTGGGTTTCTTGTGAAAGAACCTAATAAAAATTGCTCTCCTTAACAGCAAGCTGTCTGCATGCTGAAATGAGTTTTGTGTTTAGTCAGATGATGAGGGTTAATGAGGTATACGGTGAGTTCTTGCTACAAACACACCCAAGCTGTACTCTTGATTACTGAAAAGACCTTAAGGGTACTTGCCACAGTCAGTTAGTGCTTCTCTCTCTGTCTGAATACATTTTATTCTTGTTTTCAAAATGATTCATTAGCATATATTTTTTTCAGCATGGTAACAGGAAATGTTCTATTGCTATATAGATCACACCAGAATTTTCAGTTCCTTTGGAAACTTTTTTTTTGTAAATAATCAGCCCTTTCAGAAAGTGAATGCTGGGCTGAAAAATCTATAGAGATATGGTGGATATATGGTGGATAGACTACTGCAACGCTCTCTACATGGGGCTGCCCTTGAGGACCCCTCGGAGGCTTCAGCTGGTGCAGAATGCGGCTGCACGAGTTGTGATGGGGGTTTCTCGATACTCCCATGTAACACCTCTTCTCCGTGAGCTGCATTGGCTTCCGGTTGCCCTCCGGGTGAGATTCAAGGTGCTGGTGATGACCTATAAAGCCCTAAATGATTGTTGGGGGCAATAAGCTGACTTTGTAATAATGCCGCTTGGGGGGGGGCGAAAGCCCTAATAAGCAGGCATATACATAGAATGAAGGCTATTGCTAAGCAGATTGATTTGTGCTTTAGATTGTAAGCCGCCCTGAGTCTTCGGAGAAGGGCGGGATATAAATGGGATTAAAATAAAAATAAAAATAAAAAAATGGCATGGGTCCGGACTATCTTTGGGAGCTCCTGCAGCCAGCATCAATTTCCCATCGTCCTGTGCGCTCCCACAGGGAGGGTCTCCTCAGGGTGCCGCCGGTCAGGGAGTGCCGGCTGGCGGCACCCAGGGGGAGAGCATTCTCGGTGGGCGCGCCTGCCCTTTGGAATCAGCTGCCGGTGGAACTCCGGATGGCCCCCGACCTTCGCTCGTTTCGCCGGGACCTAAAGACTTGGCTATTCAAGCTTGCCAGCCTGGACTGAGGGTTTTTAAGGTTTTGTTTTTTATTTTTTGGGGCTATTTAATTTAATTTTTATTTTAGCTTGTACATATTGTATTGTTTTAATCTGCCCTGTAAACCGCCCTGAGTCCTTCGGGAAAAGGGCAGTATATAAATCGAATAAATAAATAAATAAATAAATAAATAGGAAAACCAAACTGAAATGTTTCTATCAATGATTGCCAGGTAAGAAGTTTTTTTCCCCTGCTTCTGTATATCATTCATTCATTCATACATACATAAATACATACATACATACATACATTATATACATACATACAATCTCCTATTTCTAAACTGTCCATCTCACTCAGAGGGGCTCTAGATTAGATAGAAGACTGCTTGGGAAACAGAAAGGGAAAATATGAGTGTATACCTCTTACTGCCAAACCATGAAGTTAGGTTCTCAGTGCAAGTATGAATTACATTATCCTGACATAGGACCTTTGCAAAATGCAAAACAACATTTTTTTTTTCAAAATTTGATTTATTAGACCAATTATTTTTTGGAGACAAGATGATAAGGTGATTTCACTTGCAAGGTATTGAGAGGTAATTCTATGTCCTTCAGGAAGGCAATTAAGAAAACATGCACACGACTGAATATAGACAAAAACAAGTTCCACTGAGTTCACTGGAGCTTACTTTCAAATAAATAACATAGGAATGCACACATTTTAGTCACTCCACACTTTCTGTAGAAAAAAGTATTGTTTTGTGTTAAATCTAACAAGCACAGTGTGAATAATTTGACAATAGAGTGGAAAACGGAACTGTTACATTTTTATTCTTACAAAAATCACAGCACAGGTTTAATCCTCTCACCTGCAACACCATGATTTGTGTTAGTTACTTAATTATTATAAATAGTGACTCAAATTATGTAGGAAATAGAATACAAACTAACAGAGTTGGAAGGGTCTTTATAGGTTTTCTAATTCAACCCATTGCTCAAGCAAGAGACCTGATGCCATTCCAGACAAACAGCTGTCTATATCTGAAGGAAAATGAAAATCATTTGCATTTTAGCAAATTTACCATTCACTACTGTATACTTTTCTCTCCTCTCTTTGTTACTGGATCGAATTACAGGGCAATTTAGCTGAAATATTTATGGTGAAACGTCTATGGGCCAATATCCAAACAATTCTACACACCCAAATATATCAAATTTCTAAGCCATTTGAAAATCCACTTTTGAAATTTAAAAGTACTAAAAGATAAATGATTGGAAACATTTCTTCCTTTCACTTTTCTCCCAAATGAAAATGAAATTTTCAGCAAATTGTTTATGAATAAGACGTGGGATTTTTTGCAGCCATCCTCATTATGAAGCAGTCAGGAATCAGTGAGTGTATATTGCATTAACTGCACAATAATACCTCCAAGAAATTGTTGTCTCTCTCACTTCTCATAGCTGAATTTCTCAAGAGAAGACATTATGAATAAATTCCTCATTTGGGGATTTTTCAGCTGAAAGAAGATGGAAAGGAGGGTTGCAGAGTTATAAACAGATATTAGGGAAAAGTAACAATAAAAACAACCGTTAGCAGCCCACATCTCAAAAAGGAAAAAATACCTTGAAAACCTGGAAATCAGATTTTAGCTATTTTATATTCATTTATATATCATATTTATATCCTGCCCAAGTCAAAATGATGTGGCAGGGTTACGTACCTTAAAAATATGACTTGAAAATAACCTTGAAAAATATAATCTGTTCCATTCTTTTTTTTCATACTAGTGCATTTTAGTTGTGTTCCAAAATATCTAATTAATCAATTAACATGATTCCTAGAAACTATGGAAGTTGTAATCTGGATACAATAATCTTATAAAAATCGTCTACTTTTCTTCTTTCTTTAAAAACTGAAAACAAAACAAACCCACTGACTATCTCTCTTACCTCAAGTGCTCTAACATAATTGTTTAGGTTTAAGGTCTAAACTCCTTTGCCTTCCAAATTTATTTTCTAATACCGTATATACTTGAGTATAAGCCGAATTTTTCAGCCCACTTTTTGGGCTGAAAAATTCCACTTCGGCTTATACTCCAGTCAACAAAAAAACTTACCGAGGACTTGTGCGCGGCCGAGGCTTTGGTGCTTCCGGGATCGCCCGCACCTCTCCCAAGCCACCGCCGTCCGAGACCTGCCGAAGTTTGGGGAGGTTTGGGGAGGTGCGCGCGCACCTCCCCAAACTCCGCGCCTTGCCTGCCTGCTTCTTTCCACAGCGGAAAGAAGCAGGCAGGCAGGGCGCGGAGGAACGGAGACTTGCCGACGTTTGGGGAGGTTTGGGCGCCTCCCCAAACCTCGGCAGGTCTCCGTTCCTCCGCGCAGACCTGCCGACGTTTGGGGAGGTTTGGGCGCCTCCCCAAACCTCGGCAGGTCTCCGTTCCTCCTGCCGACCTTTGGGGAGGTTTGGGCGCCTCCCCAAACGTCCCCAAACCTCGGCAGGTCTCCGTTCCTGTTTGGGGAGGTTTGGGCGCCTCCCCAAACCTCCCCAAACCTCGGCAGGTCTCCGTTCCTCCACGCAGACCTGCCGACCTTTGGGGAGGTTTGGGCGCCTCCCCAAACGTCCCCAAACCTCGGCAGGTCTCCGTTCCTGTTTGGGGAGGTTTGGGCGCCTCCCCAAACCTCCCCAAACCTCGGCAGGTCTCCGTTCCTCCGCGCAGACCTGCCGACGTTTGGGGAGGTTTGGGCGCCTCCCCAAACCTCCCCAAACCTCGGCAGGTCTCCGTTCCTGTTTGGGGAGGTTTGGGCGCCTCCCCAAACCTCCCCAAACCTCGGCAGGTCTCCGTTCCTCCGCGCAGACCTGCCGACCTTTGGGGAGGTTTGGGCGCCTCCCCAAACGTCCCCAAACCTCGGCAGGTCTCCGTTCCTGTTTGGGGAGGTTTGGGCGCCTCCCCAAACCTCCCCAAACCTCGGCAGGTCTCCGTTCCTCCGCGCAGACCTGCCGACGTTTGGGGAGGTTTGGGCGCCTCCCCAAACCTCCCCAAACCTCGGCAGGTCTCCGTTCCTGTTTGGGGAGGTTTGGGCGCCTCCCCAAACCTCCCCAAACCTCGGCAGGTCTCCGTTCCTCCGCGCAGACCTGCCGACCTTTGGGGAGGTTTGGGCGCCTCCCCAAACGTCCCCAAACCTCGGCAGGTCTCCGTTCCTGTTTGGGGAGGTTTGGGCGCCTCCCCAAACCTCCCCAAACCTCGGCAGGTCTCCGTTCCTCCGCGCAGACCTGCCGACCTTTGGGGAGGTTTGGGCGCCTCCCCAAACGTCCCCAAACCTCGGCAGGTCTCCGTTCCTGTTTGGGGAGGTTTGGGCGCCTCCCCAAACGTCCCCAAACCTCGGCAGGTCTCCGTTCCTCCGCGCAGACCTGCCGACGTTTGGGGAGGTTTGGGGAGGCGCCCAAACCTCCCCAAAGGTCGGCAGGTCTGCGCGGAGGAACGGAGACCTGCCGAGGTTTGGGGAGGCGCCCAAACCTCCCCAAACAGGAACGGAGACCTGCCGAGGTTTGGGGAGGTTTGGGGAGGCGCCCAAACCTCCCCAAACGTCGGCAGGTCTGCGCGGAGGAACGGAGACCTGCCGAGGTTTGGGGAGGTTTGGGGAGGCGCCCAAACCTCCCCAAACAGGAACGGAGACCTGCCGAGGTTTGGGGACGTTTGGGGAGGCGCCCAAACCTCCCCAAAGGTCGGCAGGTCTGCGCGGAGGAACGGAGACCTGCCGAGGTTTGGGGAGGTTTGGGGAGGCGCCCAAACCTCCCCAAACAGGAACGGAGACCTGCCGAGGTTTGGGGACGTTTGGGGAGGCGCCCAAACCTCCCCAAAGGTCGGCAGGTCTGCGCGGAGGAACGGAGACCTGCCGAGGTTTGGGGAGGTTTGGGGAGGCGCCCAAACCTCCCCAAACAGGAACGGAGACCTGCCGAGGTTTGGGGACGTTTGGGGAGGCGCCCAAACCTCCCCAAAGGTCGGCAGGTCTGCGCGGAGGAACGGAGACCTGCCGAGGTTTGGGGAGGTTTGGGGAGGCGCCCAAACCTCCCCAAACAGGAACGGAGACCTGCCGAGGTTTGGGGAGGTTTGGGGAGGCGCCCAAACCTCCCCAAACGTCGGCAGGTCTGCGCGGAGGAACGGAGACCTGCCGAGGTTTGGGGAGGTTTGGGGAGGCGCCCAAACCTCCCCAAACAGGAACGGAGACCTGCCGAGGTTTGGGGACGTTTGGGGAGGCGCCCAAACCTCCCCAAAGGTCGGCAGGTCTGCGCGGAGGAACAGAGACCTGCCGAGGTTTGGGGAGGTTTGGGGAGGCGCCCAAACCTCCCCAAACAGGAACGGAGACCTGCCGAGGTTTGGGGACGTTTGGGGAGGCGCCCAAACCTCCCCAAAGGTCGGCAGGTCTGCGCGGAGGAACGGAGACCTGCCGAGGTTTGGGGAGGTTTGGGGAGGCGCCCAAACCTCCCCAAACAGGAACGGAGACCTGCCGAGGTTTGGGGAGGTTTGGGGAGGCGCCCAAACCTCCCCAAACGTCGGCAGGTCTGCGCGGAGGAACGGAGACCTGCCGAGGTTTGGGGAGGTTTGGGGAGGCGCCCAAACCTCCCCAAACAGGAACGGAGACCTGCCGAGGTTTGGGGACGTTTGGGGAGGCGCCCAAACCTCCCCAAACGTCGGCAGGTCTGCGCGGAGGAACGGAGACCTGCCGAGGTTTGGGGACGTTTGGGGAGGCGCCCAAACCTCCCCAAACAGGAACGGAGACCTGCCGAGGTTTGGGGACGTTTGGGGAGGCGCCCAAACCTCCCCAAAGGTCGGCAGGTCTGCGCGGAGGAACGGAGACCTGCCGAGGTTTGGGGAGGCGCCCAAACCTCCCCAAACAGGAACGGAGACCTGCCGAGGTTTGGGGACGTTTGGGGAGGCGCCCAAACCTCCCCAAAGGTCGGCAGGTCTGCGCGGAGGAACGGAGACCTGCCGAGGTTTGGGGAGGTTTGGGGAGGCGCCCAAACCTCCCCAAACAGGAACGGAGACCTGCCGAGGTTTGGGGAGGTTTGGGGAGGCGCCCAAACCTCCCCAAAGGTCGGCAGGTCTGCGCGGAGGAACGGAGACCTGCCGAGGTTTGGGGAGGTTTGGGGAGGCGCCCAAACCTCCCCAAACAGGAACGGAGACCTGCCGAGGTTTGGGGACGTTTGGGGAGGCGCCCAAACCTCCCCAAAGGTCGGCAGGTCTGCGCGGAGGAACGGAGACCTGCCGAGGTTTGGGGAGGTTTGGGGAGGCGCCCAAACCTCCCCAAACAGGAACGGAGACCTGCCGAGGTTTGGGGAGGTTTGGGGAGGCGCCCAAACCTCCCCAAACGTCGGCAGGTCTGCGCGGAGGAACGGAGACCTGCCGAGGTTTGGGGAGGTTTGGGGAGGCGCCCAAACCTCCCCAAACAGGAACGGAGACCTGCCGAGGTTTGGGGACGTTTGGGGAGGCGCCCAAACCTCCCCAAAGGTCGGCAGGTCTGCGCGGAGGAACGGAGACCTGCCGAGGTTTGGGGAGGTTTGGGGAGGCGCCCAAACCTCCCCAAACAGGAACGGAGACCTGCCGAGGTTTGGGGACGTTTGGGGAGGCGCCCAAACCTCCCCAAAGGTCGGCAGGTCTGCGCGGAGGAACGGAGACCTGCCGAGGTTTGGGGAGGTTTGGGGAGGCGCCCAAACCTCCCCAAACAGGAACGGAGACCTGCCGAGGTTTGGGGAGGTTTGGGGAGGCGCCCAAACCTCCCCAAACGTCGGCAGGTCTGCGCGGAGGAACGGAGACCTGCCGAGGTTTGGGGAGGTTTGGGGAGGCGCCCAAACCTCCCCAAACAGGAACGGAGACCTGCCGAGGTTTGGGGACGTTTGGGGAGGCGCCCAAACCTCCCCAAACGTCGGCAGGTCTGCGCGGAGGAACGGAGACCTGCCGAGGTTTGGGGACGTTTGGGGAGGCGCCCAAACCTCCCCAAACAGGAACGGAGACCTGCCGAGGTTTGGGGACGTTTGGGGAGGCGCCCAAACCTCCCCAAAGGTCGGCAGGTCTGCGCGGAGGAACGGAGACCTGCCGAGGTTTGGGGAGGCGCCCAAACCTCCCCAAACAGGAACGGAGACCTGCCGAGGTTTGGGGACGTTTGGGGAGGCGCCCAAACCTCCCCAAAGGTCGGCAGGTCTGCGCGGAGGAACGGAGACCTGCCGAGGTTTGGGGAGGTTTGGGGAGGCGCCCAAACCTCCCCAAACAGGAACGGAGACCTGCCGAGGTTTGGGGACGTTTGGGGAGGCGCCCAAACCTCCCCAAAGGTCGGCAGGTCTGCGCGGAGGAACGGAGACCTGCCGAGGTTTGGGGACGTTTGGGGAGGCGCCCAAACCTCCCCAAACAGGAACGGAGACCTGCCGAGGTTTGGGGACGTTTGGGGAGGCGCCCAAACCTCCCCAAAGGTCGGCAGGTCTGCGCGGAGGAACGGAGACCTGCCGAGGTTTGGGGAGGTTTGGGGAGGCGCCCAAACCTCCCCAAACAGGAACGGAGACCTGCCGAGGTTTGGGGACGTTTGGGGAGGCGCCCAAACCTCCCCAAAGGTCGGCAGGTCTGCGCGGAGGAACGGAGACCTGCCGAGGTTTGGGGAGGTTTGGGGAGGCGCCCAAACCTCCCCAAACAGGAACGGAGACCTGCCGAGGTTTGGGGAGGTTTGGGGAGGCGCCCAAACCTCCCCAAACGTCGGCAGGTCTGCGCGGAGGAACGGAGACCTGCCGAGGTTTGGGGAGGTTTGGGGAGGCGCCCAAACCTCCCCAAACAGGAACGGAGACCTGCCGAGGTTTGGGGACGTTTGGGGAGGCGCCCAAACCTCCCCAAAGGTCGGCAGGTCTGCGCGGAGGAACGGAGACCTGCCGAGGTTTGGGGAGGCGCCCAAACCTCCCCAAAGGTCGGCAGGAGGAACGGAGACCTGCCGAGGTTTGGGGAGGTTTGGGGAGGCGCCCAAACCTCCCCAAAGGTCGGCAGGAGGAACGGAGACCTGCCGAGGTTTGGGGAGGCGCCCAAACCTCCCCAAAGGTCGGCAGGAGGAACGGAGACCTGCCGAGGTTTGGGGAGGCGCCCAAACCTCCCCAAAGGTCGGCAGGAGGAACGGAGACCTGCCGAGGTTTGGGGAGGTTTGGGGAGGCGCCCAAACCTCCCCAAAGGTCGGCAGGAGGAACGGAGACCTGCCGAGGTTTGGGGAGGCGCCCAAACCTCCCCAAAGGTCGGCAGGAGGAACGGAGACCTGCCGAGGTTTGGGGAGGCGCCCAAACCTCCCCAAAGGTCGGCAGGAGGAACGGAGACCTGGGGAGGTTTGGGGAGGCGCCCAAACCTCCCCAAAGGTCGGCAGGAGGAACGGAGACCTGCCGACGTTTGGGGAGGTTTGGGGAGGCGCCCAAACCTCCCCAAAGGTCGGCAGGAGGAACGGAGACCTGCCGACGAGCCGCGGCCACACAGGGTATTCCTGTGTATTCAGGCTTGCAAAATGGCGGATCGAGCCTCTGCTGGCGGCAGAGGCTTGCAGAACGGCGGATCGGCTTATACTCGAGTCAATAACTTTTTCCAGTTTTGGGGGGTGAAATTGGGGGTCTCGGCTTATACTCGAGTCGGCTTATACTCAAGTATATACGGTAATTAAATTGAGCCCAATGTTAATAGAGAAAATGAATAGCTGCTGTAGATTAGTATTCTTTTTATTGGCCCTTAACATCATGAATCAAATTACGGTAACCTCTTGCATTCCTCAAATTATTTAGTGCCACATGCCTAAACCAATTTTCTGTTCCCTCCTGGATTCAATTGAAGAGTATCTCCCCAATCTCAAAACTAAGGGAAGTTGAAAAACTCAGAATATTCTGTGCCAAGAACATTTCAGATATTATAGACTAAAAACAAAGAACAAAACATGCAAAACACTCTTTTTCAATCTCAATTCGTTTCAATGTTATACAATGAGGTTTTTTTTAATCCTATAGCTAAAGAGACTTGAAGAGAGCATAGGAAAAAAAATCACATAGGCCAGTGGTGGCGAACCTATGGCACAGGTGCCAGAGGCGGCACTCAGAGCCCTCCCTGTGGGCACCCGCACCATGTCTCGGAGGTGACAACTGTCCCTCTTCAACCAGCTGCCCACCACAGGTGTCCCTCCCCATGAGTGCCATTGAGGTGACCACACCCACCTTGGCCACACCCACCCAATCTTCCATGATCACCACATCCACACCCACCCAGTAGGCCAGACCTACCTGGCACCCAGAGATAAATAAGTGGGTTTTGGGTTGCAGTTTGCGCACTTGGTCTCTAAAAGGTTCACCATCACTGACATAGGCACTCTTCCAATCCCTACTGGATAAGTAATAATCAGTCAAGATTGCATATTTTAACTTTAAGGATCTTTTGTTGTTCTTGTGTTTTGTTTGCTATTGCTTTCCCTCATGTTTCGTGTTTATGCTTTCTATTTTAGTCAGACTGCCAATTCTGCATATTTGTATTAACCAAGAGTCACTGCATTCTTGAGATTTATAGTTGCCAAATGGAAAAAAAGTGCTTTATTTGTTTGTTGAGCTTTACAAGTAGATTAAGAAAAATGCTAAAAACAGAATTGTTCCAAAGAGAGGTCTAGACAGATTGTACCACTCATCAGAGCTAAGGACAACGATGACACAGTGGGATCCAGTTGAGTCCAGTTCTTTATTTGTTTAGATCCAATTATTGCCAGATTAAAGCAATAATTTTCCAACTTAATAGATGTACCTTGGCAGATTCTAGAGTGTGGCTACCCCAAACCTTTTCCTCTCTCCCCCATAAAATTCAGGACTGCACCGTCTCTTATTTTAAGCCCCTGAGAAACTTGTAGTGCTATTGCCAACATTCCTCCCACACCTTCTCCAGATGCAAGTTCTATCACATCATCTCAGCGGTTTTATCTCTTGAGTTGTTGTTATTGAGTTTTATGAATACTTTGTTTTTATTTATATGTTTATATATTTATTTATATCACATTGACCTCCAAGATTTTTTTTAATAGCAAGAGCCATTTTGGCATAATGGTTAGAATGCAGTATTGCAGGCTAATCCTACTGACTGCAGACAGCCAGCAGCTCGACAGTTCGATTCTTACCAGCTCAAGATTGACTCAGCCTTCCATCCTTCCAAGGTCAGTAAAATGAAGACCCGGAATGTTGGGGGCAATATGCCGAGTCTGTAAACCACTTAGAAAGGGCTGTGTGAAGTACTGTGATGTGGTATATAAGTCTAAGTGCTATTGCTATCTTGGGCTGCATCAACAGACATGTAATATTGAGATTATAGGAAGTGAAAATTGAACTTTATGCTAGGCTGGTGCAATGTAGTGTCCAGTTCTGAACAGGATAGGATACATGTAATAATGCTGAGGGACTGGAAAGAATACAGAGAATAGTAAAAAAGATGGTGAAAGGTTTAGCGGCTTGACGCTATGAAAAATGTTTTAAAAAACTGGTTCTGTTTAATCTAAAGATAGGAAGGCTAAGAGGAGACATGTCTTCCAATACATGAAGGGATGTCAAAAAGAAGAGGGTGTTTATTTGCTTTTAATTCCTAAGAGTAGGACCAATATTAGAGACTATCCGTGAGACAGATTCAAATTCAAAATTCAAAATAAAGAAAAACTTCCTAACTGTGTGGATATTAAATATTCCCCTGGAACTGTGTGCTTTCTATCTGAGAAGCTGGACTAAAGTCTCTTCTAAACTTATGATTCTATATAGGTAGTCCTCGAATTACAACCAATCGTTTAGTGACCGTTCAAAGTTACAACAGCACTGAAGAAAATGACTTACGACCATTTTTCACAATTATGACCACTGCAGCATCTCTATGGTCACACAATCAAAATTCAGACACTTAGCAACTGACTCATATTTATGACAGTTGCAATGTCCTGGTGTCAGTGTGACCTTCTGACAAGCAAAGTCAATGGGAAGCTAGATTCATTTAACATCATTTTAGTAACTTAATAACTGTACTGATTCACTTAATTGTGACGAGAAAGGTTGTAAAATGGGGCAAAACTCACTTAACAACTATTTTACTTAGTAATATTAATTTTGGGTTCAATTGTAGTCATAAGTCGAAAACTACCTGTATACCTTTAGAGCTAATTTCCTTTATTTTCAGACATGTTCCTTCCTGGAACGTTTGCTCACATCACTCCACAACCTTTAGTTGCTATAATGCCAGCTTGGTTTAGTGGTTAAGACAACAGGCTAGAAACTGGAGACATGAGTTCTCATCCCTTGTTAGACATGAAAGCAAGCTACCATGTTTCCCTGAAAGTAAGGCCTATACCAACAATAAGCCCTATCTTGATTTTTTGGGGTGGGCCTAATATAAGTTCTATCCCAAAAATAAGCCCAGGTTTTGGGGCAAGGCACACACCTAAAAATCAAGCTAGGGTGGGGGTGGGTGGGTGGAGCTGCCCCACCTGCTCTGCACCCACTTACCTTGCAGCCAGGCCTCTCCTTGTCGGCCCACTTCTTCTGAGGCCTCTTCTACAGCCAGGCCTGCATTTCCAGTCACAGGGCTTTCCAGAAGGCCTGTGCAGCCAAGAACTGAGCTATGGATTCAATCCATAGCTTGATTCTGCAAGACCTCAGCAGCCGAGCACCAAGCTATGGATTGAATCCATAGCTTGGTACTCGGCTGCTTAGACCTTCTGGAAAGGCCTGACTGCAAAATGCAGGCCCGAATGCAGCTGCAGAACTTTTGCCCCAGAAGAAGTGGACTGGCTGGGTGGGGCTGTCAGTGCCGGAGGTGAGGTAAGGCCTACCCCGAAAATAAGACCTGGTGCCTCTTTTGGAGGCAAAAACAATAAATAAAAAGAAGACACTGTCTTATTTTGGGGGAAACACGGTAGCTGACCTGGGCCAATCATTCACTCTCTCAGCCAAGCTCCCCTCAAAGAGTTGTTATTATGGGGAAATAGATGAGAGAGTATTAGATATGTTCACAACGAATTGTTTATATAAATAAAAAAGGAGGGAAATAAATAAATATAGTGTCTTTGATTTCAGCAGACCAACTCCCTTGCTTTAAGCTGTTGTTACAGAATGTTCCCCATGGACACCTGTCTTGTTTACTTTAAATTCTTCTTCTCAAGACTTCATGGGAAAAAAGAAATCAATTCCTAATCCCAATACAAAATTGAAAATAGAAAAAATTATATATATTAAAAATGACCTTTGTAAATACCACACACAGTACAGTAATGGCATTATGTAATAAAATAATAATAATCAGGGCCTGCTTTTCATTGATGTTCAATTTGACATGTGTTGGGCAATTAAAAATGAAATAGTTTTGATAAATATTTGTGTGAGAAAGAGAAGCTAGGAGGAAATTATATTATTTCAATTATTTGAAATTATATTCTTTTTATTTAGCTATTAACTAATGTTCATCTGCAGAATTTTATTTTAGAATACAAAAGAAAATAATCTTGGGGGAAAAAGTAAAACTTGACAGGTGATGGAGGGATAAAACTGAATTCCTAAAGAGAAAATTGTAAACCAAGGCCATATCTTTAGAAACAAGTAGTGCATGATTACCATTTTATCGATTCTTATATACAAAAGGAGTTTCTGTCTTTTAAAGCTTTATAGAAATCAGAAATGCTTCAGAATAGTATTTAATTCCAACTTCTATAACTTAGATTAAAACAGAAAACAAAGTACTAACTATGTATAAATCTCTTATGGTAGAAGTCTGAATTGTTCTCATTCATTCTTTTCAGTTCAAAACCAACAACTTGGGAATGGTTCACAAGTCCAGCTCCCCACTTAAGACATACTCAGTCAAATGTGTGGAAAGAAGAATTCAAGACAATGTGGGCCTCAGACATGGCTTTTAGCTACAAGGGCCACATAATATAAAAAAGCTGTGTACTCCAAAAGTCAGGCAGCAGTTGCCATAGTCAAGGGCTATTCCAAGCTGAACTGTGTTGGCGGATAAATTAAAGATGCACCCAAGCAAATTAAAGCTTTTCTACAAAGAAAAGAAGAGAGAGCTGAAGGAGAAGAGGAATGTTTAAAATTAGAAACCCTTTTCAAAGCTGTTAACAGTTAAATATAAATGAGGAAATCTAGCAGATGACTCTTCTATGTTTTCAGTCCTGAAAGCCTGTTTTTTAAGCATAAATTCTAACATGGGCTACACAAATTGATGCTTGTTTAGAATTATCAAAAGATTAGGGTGGAGAAGCAGAAGGAAAAGTTAACGCTGACAATGCTAAGACTGGCATTTGAGCTATTCTATTTCATCAAATACAGTTTTATGTAATGCAGAATACAGTTTTATGTAATGCAGAATAGCTTGGCTGACTTCAGCAGAGGCCCCAAGTTTTTCTATAGTTATTGCTCAAGCAGGTTTGCTAATACTCCGTTTCACCTTTAAATGAACCAAAGTAAATAGATACTATCCAATTCTGAAGTTCTAATATATTTGCAAAATGCAAAGATGTACAGAATATTCTTCACCAGCCTACACTGTAGAATTATAAACTATAGTTTACATCTAATGCATAAATAAATACACCTAATGTATTCACTATTCTTATGCAGATATAGTTAGTTGTAGCTAGCAAAATTAAATGTAATTTTATCCTATAATATAAGACCACCAAGTAGAATTTTTGCTCAATGTAATTATTTGAAAAGCATGCCAACAACACTGGAAATGAGTATCTTTAAGGAAATTAAATCCCCATTTCAGCTAGTCCTCGACTTACAAACACAATTGAGCCCAGAATTCCTGTTGTTAAGTGAGACAGTTAAGTGAATTTTGCCCCATTTTATGATCTTTCCACAGTTGTTGAATGAATCACTGCAGTTGTTAATAGCATAGTTGTTAGGTGAATCTGACTTCCCCACTGATTTTAGGTGAAAGAACAGAATAGAGCTGGAAGGGACCTTGGAGGTCTTCTAGTCCAGCCCTCTTCTCAAGCAGAAAAACCTATACCATTTCAGACAAGTGACTGTCTAGTCTCTTCTTAAAAACCTCCAGTGATGGAGCGCTCACAACTTCTGGTGGCAAGCTGTTCCACTGGTTAATTGTCCTCACTGTTAGGAACTTTCTCCTTCATTCCCGTTTGCTTGTCTCTTTGGTCGGTTTCCAACCACTGTTTCTTGTCCTGCCCTCTGGCGCTTTGGAGAATAACGTGATCCCCCTCTTCTTTGTGGCAGACCCTCAAATACTGGAATACTGCTATCATGTCTCCCCTATTTCTTTTCTTTAGACTAGCCAAACCCAAGCCCTGCAGCTGTTCTTCATATGTTTTAGTCTCCAGGCCTTGGATCATCTTAATTGCTCTTCTCTGAACATTTTGCAAAGTCTCAACATCTTCTTTGTAGTTTTTGCCAGTCAGAAGGTCGCAAAAGGTGATCACACAACCCTGGGACACTGCAACCATCCTAAATATGAGTCAGTTCCCAAGTGTCTGAATTTTGATCACGTGACCCTGGGGATGCTGCAATGGTTGTAAGTGTGAAAAATGGTCTTAAGCCACTTTTTACAGTGCCATTGTAACTTCAAATGGTCACTAAATGAACTTTTGTAATTCAAGGACCAAGATTACTTCTAGATTTTTTTTAAGGGTTAGAGATGTAAATCAGCAAAGCAAGTATAAAGAATAAAATATTCCAGCATTCCAGTATAGACTACATGAGAAACACAGTATCAACAGTAAAGACTTTTCAGTTTATGGGTTCTTTTATCTCCCAGGACTTGAAATGGACACCTAACATTAGAACCATCATTAAGAAGACACAACAAAGAATGTTCTTCCTGCATCAATTCAGAAAGCTCAGATTGCCCAAGGATCTGCTGATGCAGTTCAACAGAGGAATTGTTGAATCTGTTATTTCTACTTCAATAACTATCTGGTTTGCCACAGCAACCAAACAGGACAGGTACAGATTTCAACAGATAGGTAGGACTGCAGAAAAAAATAATTGCAACCAACCTTCCACTGAGGATCTGTATACTGCATGAACCAGAAAGAGGTCTAAGAAACTATCTACAGACTCTTCACATGCACTGTTTCAACTTCTCCCCCTAGGATACCGCGATAGGGCACTGAATGCAAAAGCAACTAAAGATATTTCTTTTTCCCCGTGCCATCACCTCATTCCCACAGCACTGTCTTAGGCCTAAAGATATTTACCCATGTAGTAGGCAGCATTGGTATTATCCTTCTCATCTTCTCATCTTTCTCATTTCTCATCTTTTCTCATCCTTCCTACTATCTTGTCCTGTTGGCATCTTATGATTTATCACTTGTTGCTTGTATCTTATGATTAATGATTGTAACTATGATTATAATCTATGACCTATCACTTTGCTCTTTGTATGTACAATGAGAGCTTATGCACCGGAGATAAATTCCTTCTGTGTCCAATCACACTTAGCCAATAAAGAATAAGAATAAACAAGACTTGTATCATAAGTTATACTTGGTATTCAAAGTTCATTGTCTTTGGATTTGAAAAGATTCTAGTAATTTTCAAAGAAGGGCAGAGAAATATCCACTTCAGTACTTAGCCCAATTACACAAGACTGCAACTAAAATTATTTTAGTAAGGAACAGACATATTGTGATACTAATTAAACACTGTTCTTTATACAGTTTCAATGTTATACAAGTATAATGAATTCCTGCTGTTCTGCAAGTCTGAATGACCAGATGTGAGTTACTTCTAACACTAATAAAAAGACCAATACTTTCCAAAACAATGTATAGCTGAAAACCTAATGGAGCAAACCTCAACATCTTTATGTCTAAAAAGCAGGAGAGAAAAAACAAAAATGTTGCCACCCAAACTGGTCAATATAGAAATATCTCATTTAAAAGCAAGGAATCTGCTAGAATTATTGTGGTTGCAATCTGAACCTTCTTTCTAATAAATATCATTAATCAAAACTCCTAAAAAAATTTATTGTCCAGTCTAGAATGCAAGGGCAGAATTTGACAGCCCCTGCAGATGAAATCACACATTGCTAAGTCATCACAAGTTTTATGACTGAACAGATCAAACAACGTGAAGTGCATTGAACACCTTCACTTATTCTGTATGTTTTTACTGAGTAATTGCATTACACAAAACAAAGCAGGGGTAATATACTGCATAAATGTTAGCGTAGCATGTTTTGTGATAATGCACATAACATATGCAATTAGCTTACATATGTGTCAGCCTTAGAAAACCTGATGCTCATTGTGTCACTAATGAAGAGACCCTTGAAAATTGTGTTTCATTAATTGAGGCTATTCCCCTTTTATTTTTTTTGCTCTTTCATTGAGAAAATAGGGGCTGAAAATGTGCAGTGTTTTAAAAAAAAGCTAAGAGTAGAAGCAAACAAAAAAGTAACTCAGGTTGTACATACACACATAAACACACACACACATAAATATATAGTTATATACAGTGGTGGGATTCAGCTGGTTTGCACCAGTTTGGCAGAATCGGTAGCTACATTTTTTGTTGGCCAGGTATAGAATGGACTTCCGGAAGCAGCATCCACACAGAGAACTGGTTGTTCACATATTTGAATCCCACCAGTGGTTATATGTGTATGTACATATAACACACATATGTATGTATATGTGTATGTGTTTTAGCTTATTTCATTTCAAACAAGATACATAATCTTATTCCTTGGTATTAGCAGATGGTGTTTACTTTCTCACAGATTCTGGTGTGTGACTTACCATGACTAAATTGGAGAAAAAGATGATTGTTATACTTCTAAAGCTACAGCCATAATCTTGTTCCAATAAAATTGAAAGCTGGGTAACATTTAAATCTATGAAAATATACAAGATAGTGTATGAGCAGCCCCTGTAAATCTCTTTTTTCAGGCTGGTAATGCAACAACTGAGGGCTGGCAGGGAAGATGGAAAAAAAAAATCAAAGCTATTGTGAAGGCAAGTTTTGCATTTATACCATAACCTTCAGGCTAATTAATAAATGAATTGAAGCATATAATATGTCAACTGAAAATATTGACGATATCTACTATAGGGATAGGGATAGGGATAGGGATAGGGATAGGGATAGGGATAGGGATAGGGATAGGGATAGAATAGAATAGAATAGAATAGAATAGAATAGAATAGAATAGAATAGAATAGAATAGAATAGAATAGAATAGAATAGAATAGAACAGAACAAAACAGGATAGAATAGAATAGAATAGAATAGAATAGAATAGAATAGAATAGAATAGAATAGAATAGAATAGAATAGAATAGAACAGAACAAAACAGGATAGAATAGAATAGAATAGAATAGAATAGAATAGAATAGAATAGAATAGAATAGAATAGAATAGAATAGAATAGAATTCTTTATTGGCGTGATTGGACACAAGGATTTTTTTCGGTGCTTAAGCTCTCATACAACAACAAAGTGATATGTCATAGATCATAAAGCATAAGATACAATCATAAATCATATGATACAACACTCAGTGATAGTCATAGGAAACTAAATAATCAATCAACATAAATTATGAGATACAAACAACAAAGTTATAGTCATAAGAAGGTAGGGAAATAGGCAATCGGAAAGATGAGAAGGAGGACTTCCGGTCCTGCACAGCAGTGCAGCAGTCGAGGGGTTCGGGGCTCTGTGCCCTTCGGCTGAGTTTCTTCCTGTTCAGGGACCCTAAATGGGCCAGAAGCCACCCCGAAGAGGCAGCAAAGAAGGAAGAAAGTCCTGTGGACCACAGAGAGATGGCGGTCAACCTGATTGGTCCAGGAGAAGCCTTCCAGAAACCAGCAGCAGAAAGGCTAGCCTAACTTCAGAGTCTAGCCCAACCTGCAAGCAACCAAAGTCAAAAGCACCATTTTAAGCTAATTGTAAACAGCAAAAAACCTCCAAAAGTGAAGGAGGGGGATTTTTGCCTCACTCTTTTACTGATGGAAGCGGCGAATTAAACCCTTTATGGAGGACCAAAACGTATTGAAATGAAATGAAATTGCTATAAAACCTAAATTTGGATAAGTTTGAAATTACTGAATGGTTAAGATTCTCATTTTATAGGCAATTTGTTAATTTTGAAAATTTGAAAAATAAACCAGTGCTGACATCTAGTGGTGGATGAATACTATGACAACTATGGCTTTCATGCAGAACTTGGCAAAATCTGAAAAAAAACTAATTTCTACTTGTGACCTTCAAAGCTCTAACAATATAGGTGTGACAAAAAAGAAAACAATCTGGGCTGCAAAGTGACACTTATAAACTTTAGGGAACGGGAAAAAAAACTTTTTTGAATTTTCTGGATTACAAATATCTACTTAACTCTGATCCCAAAGATATTTGCAGAGAAAAGAAAATTTGGATTCTTGATTATTATTAAAAATCAGAGATTTTTAGAAAAAATTTATCAAGAAAAAATAAATACTTTTCAAGAAAAGACATATGATATGTTGCAACTAATTCAAATAACAATGATTTCAAACCACAAAGAAATCCAAAATAACTTTGAAAATATTAATCAATTCATCTCCAATTTAACTTTACAACAAACAAAAAAGTCAAAGGAAACAACAACAGAGAAGGAACAGATAAAACAGACAACTAAATACAAATTTGAGCATAGAGACTTAAAGATGAAACCTAACAAAACAAAGAAGTATGATTTAAACCAAGTAGGAAAAAAATTACAAGAAATATTGGATTTGGAAAAGACAACTTATACTTTAACACCACAAAACAAATTTGAGGATAAAAAAAAAGACTGGACAAAATGGACTGCAGAGATGCCGGGAAAAACACTGGAACTGGAAAGAAAAAAAAATGATAAGAGAAGCAGAGAGAAAAAGATTTTCAACAAAAGTGAATGGGCAACTGCCTCTTACAGAGATATTGTACTTGATTTACCTTTTATATCTACAGTAACCTCTTCAAGAATGTGGAAAGATTCTTTGACCCAGCAAAACACATTGATTAAGAAAGATACTGGGCAAAAGAAAAAGGCTAAAGTGAAAATTAAGAAAATAGATGATGGGACCTATCAGAGAGAATATTTAAAAAAGAAATGCCTGCTCGAATATGGTTAAAGAAATAAAAAGATTTTGGATATGAATTTTATTTTAAGAGGGAAGAGCCGCTGAAGTAACATAGTACTTTCTTTTTCTTCTTTCTTTTTATTTTATTTCTTGATATGAGTAATATAAAAGTGTTGGAATGGCTTATATAAAGGAAATATTTTAGATATCTAAAGGTGATTGATTTTAAGAAAATTACAATGGATTAAAAAATGTTTTGAGTAAGTGTTAAAAGACCAGAAGACTAGATTTATTAAATGGAATATTTAAAGATTAAATATATTTTTAATTATGGTAAAAAAGAACGAATTTTTTTGGAAATAAATATGTATTAGCTTATAGCAGGACCTTTCAACCAGTGGCACGGGTACCACCTGTGGTACATTGGCACCTGGCAAGTGGTACGCAACCATCCTAGAAAAGTAGTAGCGGAGGAGGGGAATGAGCTGAACCGGTGGCAGCACTGCACTGGCCTGAGCGAGAGATGGCTGGAGCTGCAGGACTGTCAGGGCTCAGTGGAAGTACCAGGATCAGCGCTTCTTCAGGGCTGTCAGGGCTCAGTGGAAGCATCAGGATCAGCGCCAAGCTCCAGCTGGAGCTTGGTGCTGATCCTGGCACTTCTGAGCCCAGAAGAAGCCCCGATCAGCTGCAATGTTACAGCATCTCCAGGGTCTTGTAAATTACATTCAGATGCTTGGCAACTGATTCATATTTATGATGGTCACAGTGTTCCAGGGTCATGTGAAGTGACCAAAACCTGCTGGAATCACCCAGCAGACGGGGGGGGGGAATAAAAACCAAACACCCACCCCACCCCACCCCCTCTGCCAATCCTCAACAGAAATGGTCACAACAATGAAAACCTCGGACAGGAGGAAGAGCACCACCGGGTGGGCAGGCAGGTGTCTTGCTCAGCTGTGGCTTGGGGGGCACTTTTTTCAGTGCCATTGTAACTTCGAAAAGTCACTAAGAGAACTGTTGTAAGTTGAGGACTACCTGTACTTCATCACTTTTTTCCTTTTTTGGGGGGATCATCAAGTTTTTGACACCTTGTTAGGCGACTTGTGGTACTTGGATGTTGCCATATTCTAAAAGTGGTACAAAGGGTGAAAAGGTTGAAAAGCCCTGGCTTATAGCAAATAGGGATTTTAAGTAGCATACTATCCTTTTATTTATCTTTATTCTTATTCTTCTTTTTTCTTTTTTTAGTCTTATTTATTCCTTAAGAAAGGTAAAAGTATTGGGTTAAGTTACATGAGAAAAAAAATAGACTTAAATATTCAAATGTAACTTTGAGAAAATCTAAACTAGAAAGAATGTTCTGAACATTGTGGGAAAAATAAATATAAACAAGAACTGCAAACAGGATCTATAATGAGACAACCAGAATGACTAGATAAAAATATTATAGTGATGTGATTATTATCTGTAGAAATATTAGAAAAATGTTTATACTCAATCGTCATTCACTAAAATAACAAGAATTGTGTTAAGGTTGGTAAAAAAGAACATTATGGGAAAAAGAGGAAATCAGGTAAAGTTATGTGCTTTATAGATTATGGAAATCCATTGTTAGTGAGTGTTTCTTAAATGTAAACCCAGGCAACACACTGTTTATCAAATATTAAGGCGATTGTGTTAAAAATTAATAAAACATAATTAAAAAAAAAGAAAGATGAGAAGTAATATAATACAACCCTACTAGGAGGTTTGACATCCCAGGACATAAGACAGTGTTGTGGGAATTATATTGTTTAGCAGAGTGACAGCTTGAATTGACTGTGTTCAATTCAAGATTGTTCTGGCTGCATCTCAGGACCAGTTGTTCAACTTCCTGTCTCTATGCAGATTCATCATTGTCTCAAATGAGATCAATCACTGTTGTATCATCTGTAAATGTCAGTAGTTTAACAGAGGGATCTTTTGAGATGCAGTCGGTGGTATAGATAAAAAAGAGTAATGGAGAGAGCACACAGCCCTGGGAGGTACTTGTGCTAATTGTACAGGTATCTGAAGTGATTTTGCCTAGCTTCACCTGCTGCTTCCTATCTGTTAGAAAGCTTATGATCCACTTATAAGTGTGGTCAGGCACAGCTAGCTGAGTCAGTTTAGTGAGAAAAACATCTGGAATGATGGTATTGAATGCTGAGCTGAAGTTTGCAAAGAGGACCCTTGCATAGGTCCTTGCAGAATCAAGATGTTTTAAGATATATATTAATAGCATCATCTGCCAATCTATTTGCTCAGTAGACAAATTGTAGGGGATCTAACAGCAGATACATGATGGTTTTCAGGTGGGCCAGCACAAGCCTTTCAAAGGTTTTCATAATTATGCATGTCAGAGTGACCAGTCTGTAATTATTCAGCTCCTTGATGGAGGGTTTCATCAGCACTGGGATGATAGTAGAGCATTTGAAGAAGGAACATGACACATCTTGAGCGATTTATTAAAGATGCAGGTGAAGATGGGGGCCAATTGGTCAGTGCAAACTTTCAAGCAAGGAGTTTCCTTGTCTGGGCCTGGTGCTTTTCAAGGCTTTTGTCTATGAAATAGACCTTGCACATCTTTTTTCTGTGATATCCAGTGATGGGGGTCACCCAGAAAGATGTTCTAGGAGATTTAGCTGTTGTTGGTGTATCTGAGATGGGGATGGTGGTGATAGTTGACAGTGGTTTCTTCTTAAACCTACAGTGAAATTCATTCAGGTCATCTGGCAGTTGTTGATTCTCTTCAGCATGGGAAGGAGGTTTGCTGTAGCCAGTGCTATTTTTAAGGGTTTTCCATGCATTTGTTGGTTCATTTGTTGACAGCTAATTCCTCAGCTTTTCAGAATAGCTTCTTTTTGATGCTCTGATCTCCCTTGTAATACATTCCTGACCTGATTGTACAGCATTTTATCTCCTTTCCTGTAGGCTTCCTCTTTGGCACAGTGCAGCTGCTTGGGATTAGCTATGAATCAAGGTTTGTTGTTACTGTGTATTCACAGGTCTTCACAAAAATTAATATATGATGTCACAGTATCTCTGAATTCATCCAAGCCTGCAGAGGTAGCTTCAAAAACATTCCAATCTTTCCAAGCCTGTAGCTTTAATTTTACCTCCTCAGTTTAACTTTCCTCCTTTAAATTTCTGGGAGTCTACCTCTGTGAAGATCTGACCTGGAAAGTTAATACAACCCAGGTGGCTAGAAAGGCCCAACAGAGGCTTCACTTTCTTAGGGTCTTGCGGAAGAACAGGGTAGAACAACAGCTAATGACCCTCTTTTACTGGTCTACTATAGAGTGTCCTCTCGTATGGTATTGTGGTTTGGTATGCTGGTCTGACAGCTGGGGACAGGAAAGTATTACAGAGGGTGGTGAGCACAGTACAAGACATTGTGGGCTGTCCCCTGACACCACTGGATGACATCGCCAGGGCTCGTTGCCTTGGAAGAGTGAGGAAAATTCTCAGGGATGACTCACACCCTGGATGGTATCTCTTTACTCTCCTACCATCGGGTAGGAGATATAGGGGTATAGCCAGCCGTACCAACAGGCTGAAAAACAGCTTTTATTCGTGGGCTGTTAGGCTTTTGAATGGGATATAATCTCTGTGAACTTATGCAGAATTGACTTGGGAGGCCAGTGTGTGGTGTAGTTGGTTCGCATGGTGTGGTAGGATGGAGGGTTTGTTGTCACTGTGTGTTGGGGGGAGGGAGCACGGGGAGAGGCTCAGCTAATCTCAATGTACACATGTTGTACTTTGACAATAAAGGTTTATTATTTATTCACTGATTTTATTGTTAGTTTTATGGTTTTAAGCCTTTGTGCATAAACAGGTTCAAGGTAAGTCATATACTGATCAGAGCGTCCCAAGCTGCTCATGGTAAAGACTGATAAGTATCTTGTGTAGCACTGGTTTAAAATATTCTTGCCTCTAGTCAGTTGACATGCTGTATGTATTTTAGTAGCTCTTGGCTTAAGTTAGCACTGTTGAAATCTCCTAATACAATGAGAAGGGAGTCTGTTCCATCTCTGACAGAATATGGTCAGTTAGAGTTTATAATACACTGTTTATGCAAGCTTGGGGTAGAATGTACACAGCAGCCAGAATTAATGAGAAAAACTTATGGACAATAATATGGTTTGCAACTGATAATTAAGTTCATATCACACAATTTCTTCAGTGTAGTTACAGTGCATTTTTACACTATCACTTGTTGCTATAAAAGCAGAGACCCTTTCTCTTCTTTTTACCGGATGTTTTTGCAGTTCTATCTGCTCTTTGAATCTGAAATCATGGGATTTACAAGCAGTTATCATTAATCAAATCATTCAGCCATCTTTCAATGAAGCAGAGGGCTGCCATTTTTTTTAAAAAGTCTAAGTTGTTCCTATTTAAAAGTAGCAGTTCGTCTTATTTATGATTTAGCAAAGATTAGTTAAATGCAGAGAGGAGAGTGCAAATTTGCTTACTCCATGCATCCTGAGCCTTTGTAATATGCCTCCTCTCTTGCCCTCTTCCTCCTTCTTTTGTTCTTCTTCTGCTTCTTTCTTTCTGCCATGGCGAAAGAGATAGTTGCCAATCTCTCAGTCAAAATTTCTTCGGCATTTGAAAAGGAGGAAGGAATAGTGCCCGAAAGATGCTTGTTATTTAAAGTCCATTGTTTGATATTCAAAAGTTCAATTCTTGAGTGTAAAATTCTCAGTCACAGAAAATAATATAAAACATCAAAATTACAAGAAAGCATTTCACCGAGGCTGCCATTAGTGGGGCTATTGTAAGGCGAAGATAGAAACAGAAACATGATAATGCCTAATATTCAAATTTTGATTGATAAAAGTCATATGTTTTGCTATATAGTAACTACAGGTAACCAACTCCCACTATATCAGATTATACTATATATGTTGTCCTGGAGATCATTGCTTGCACTTTTATATTCTTGAAAGTGTAAATCTGCAGTTCTAGAGATGCAGCTGAAAAAAATATTTGAGCTTGTGGGTATTCAAAAGTTGTGAGTCTCTTCGGAATGCAACCACCATAATTAGTGGAGGTAGGTATCTATTATAGATCTCTATATATACAAAGTGAAGAATTGGTCCGTCATAATAAAAGTATACTTTTAGATCAAACTGCCATATACAATCATGTACGTTTAAAATATTATACATGAATAATAAGATGATTAAAGGAGCTGGTCAAAATAACATGCAACTTACATCTTGTGATGGTAATTCTTTTCTGATACTTATACTTTCAACTTAACTTTATACAGGTATTAAAAACATATAGATCAAAGAATTACTACCTTACTTTTTTCATACATTTTTTTTCTAAATTTGCATTATTTTTGCCTTTTCATTTTGCACACAGCAAAAAAGAAATTTGGGGATTCAAACAAGTATTGTCAGGATCCCAAAGCACATATACATTTTGAAGCCTACAAAATAGTGGTTTTGTGGAAACTGCTAAAAATGTTATTGCACACAACCACCACCCATCTGCTAACTGAAACAATTTGCATCAAAAATTCAGATGGTAGCAGCAATATTTGGTTTGAGAAAGTAATGAAAAAACATCTTTTCAGCACCAGTTCTATGCTTTTGTTTTAAATTGAACTGCTTATTTTCTCACTTTTAAAAAAGTGTCAGGACATATATTTTTTAATTATTTTTTTTAGCAACACATTCATGAACGCAGCATGGCTACTTTAGCAGAACAGCAACTACTATTAAGGATCACACTACATTTTCCCATGTTAAACATTCAGTCCTAGTATACTTAGATCCTCTTTAGTGTCATCAATCTCTTCAGCACAAAAACATTAACGTAATTTCCTGGGGTTGAATCAGTTCCACAAAAAGGGCTAGCCTTTGATTACACTCCTGTTTACCACCATCCAAAGAGTATGCTGCACAAACATTCATTCTGATTTGTTTTCCAAACATGAAAAAAAAATAATTAAATAAATAAATAGTGAATATCAGATGCATTTCATTTTCAAAAACACAAACTTGTGAGCAGATAGCCATTCATTTAATGGTTTACTACCAGTAGTCCTTTGTCTACTCTTAAACAATATGTATAGTCTTAGAATCAGCATATAAAGTCACATTCTCATTCAATAATAACTGCAGGACCATTCACAATTAGAAAACATGTGGGTACAAACAATATTTCCTAATTACAAAGATCAGAAACCCCTCACCCCAAAAAAGAATAAAAATGGGAAAGTCTCCCAAAAAGAGATTTCTGCTTTTCTTGGCATGAATATTTCTCAAGCAAAGCAAAGAATGTCTTGCTTCTCTGCAAATAAGGAATTTATTGAGAGAGAGAGAGAGAGAGAGAGAGAGAGAGAGAGAGAGAGAGAGAGAGAGAGAGAGAGAGAGAGAGAGAGAGAGAGAGAATGGAGAAGCTGAAGTAATCACTTTTGTGGCTACCAAATGTAGAAGAGAAAGAAGCCTCTTTTACAACCATCAATTATCTTCCTCTACTAAGTTGCAAAAAGCAATTTAAAATACTGCAGCTAGAATTAACATCAGGATACATACACAGAAAGAATATTTACAGGATAGTGCATTTCATATATTATATTAACTTGGTCACAACAATCTCCCAGAATATCATTTCACAGTTCCCTATAAACCCTTAAAAGAGAAAAAAAAAGTTCATCAAGCAAATGGTACAGATCACTCTTGATTTATGACTTTTCACAGCCACTAAAATGAATGGTAATATAAGTTGAAGAGCACCTGTAGATGGTTTCTTCATAAAAGTCAGGTGGGAAAACAACAAGGAACCTCAGGTAAAGTTGCTTACCGTAAGTCTTTAATGTCCTTTCTTTAAACAAATTACTTCTCCAGGGAGAAGGAAGGAAGGAAGGATTTTATACTGGCTGTTTGACATAATAACAGGAAAAACGGAAAAGTAATCTGCACCCATTGTTTATGGTAATAAATAACTCATAGTTATTTAATATTTATGTCCTTAATGGCATTTTGAGGCTGCCTAATTCCTTGAAAACTTTGGAAAGCTTACAAATAAAAACAATACATATAATAAAAAATAATCTGACCATAAGAACTGAACATCAGCTATAAACCAACTATAACATAAATGGCTGTTATAGATCTTTAATGATTTCTGAAAGAAGAAAGGTGAAAGCCACATTGACATGCTTCCTGGGTCCTAGAAGTTGATAGTCCTTACATGATGAGACTCATGGTGCATCCACCCTTCTTGCCTTTACTGGGTGGGCAGAAACAATTGGAGATATATGCTCCCTCAGACATCCATGCTCTACTCCATGTAGGGCTTTAAAGATGATAATCAGTGCCTTGAATTGCACTCAGAAGCCAACTGGTTGCCACTAAAACTGCTATAGATTCTAGATTATTCCATATATCCTCAAGAAATAGTCCATATATGTAGAACAAAAATGAGATGACCAAAGCATGAGCAACTGCTTGAAAGGCCTCTCAGTGCT
The DNA here is from genome assembly GCF_964194415.1 of Vipera berus. NCBI lineage: Eukaryota > Metazoa > Chordata > Lepidosauria > Squamata > Viperidae > Vipera > Vipera berus. The sequence goes on along the minus strand of NC_138208.1, from coordinate 16,802,596 downwards.
CTTCAAGCAGGAGATGGAAGTCCAAGAGGATCCCAGAACCTCTTGGATCCAATTGGGCAAGTGCAACACATACTCTGTATACCTCATGTTTCTAAATTGCCTTATAGTCAACTGACTGATGAGGCATAGGAGATGTAAGATTTTTAGACAGTTGTAAATACATGTAGATATCTACACCCGAATACACTAATATATACAGAAAATACCAAGACAAATAATTAGGGCTACAGAGCAAAGTTTTTGTTCTACCCTCTGTGTTATTCCATTGTCACTAACGTATTTGCATTAGAACTGGTTTTTTTCCTGTTATAATATTCAGCAAGAGACTATTCTGAATCTTAAAAACAATTTCCTACTTAATTCTTGAATGTATCTCTTTTTTAAGATAGAAGATAGCCACGTTTGCTTTTTCTCACATTTATCATACTTTTATTTTTTTTAAAAAAAACTTAATTTGCATGTCAATTACATGATGTAACTCTCAAGTCATGCTAAATTCATGATTTTTTTTTCTGTTGCATTTTTTCTGCACCTGGAAAACATAATTTTCCTCTAGTAAACTGACCCAGTTGCAAGATCCTTCAAAGATCATAAGATTTCCAAAGGCTTCTTTCTTTCTGCTTGAGCATTTTTTTTTTGTTAAGTAAGGTCTGTTAGATAATGAGTACTTGCTGTCCTGAATTATTTGACTTTCTGCCCAGCTTTGCATCCTCTCCCATCTTATCCAGCCAGGCTGAATGGAAAAGGTTTATATTAACATAGGGGTCTTCAAACTCAACCCTGCCTGAGTAATTCTGGGAATTGAAGTCCATGAGTCATAAAAGGGCCGGGTTTGAAAATCCCTGTGCTAACAGCAGATAAAAATATGAATCATTGAATGTGTGTACAGTATGCCTATATGTGAATATGTATTGTGTTCCAGTGTCGCTCCTTTGCTAATCCTACTCAGTGCAGGTGTACATTTTTACCAAGCTTGAACAGCAAGAAAGGGGAAGACAGATAGTTCTGTGAATTGTTCAGTTTCAGATCAGTTAAAGATCAAAATTTTGCTGACAACTTCTGAGGAGTCAGGACTAAACAAAGTAAAACCCAACTGGGAGTGATATCATACCATCTCTAAAGTATTTGCTTTTTAATGTGCTACTGATAGGATTGGATAGTTTGGGACACTTTGTATCGTACCACAAGATACAGAATCTGAAATCCAAAATTTCTAAGCAATCCTCAGCAAAATAATTAAGGTTGTTTACATTTTAGTTAACTTAAAAAAACCCTTTATTTCTTTTTGTCTATTCTTGAGGAAATTTGAAATCTTTTAACTACTTAAAATATAAATGAATTAAGAAAGATTCTAATTCAAACCAGGTATCTTATCATATGATTATGATCGGCATATACATCCCATTAATACAATAATAGTTCTCTTAATTCTAACTGTGGCTTTGTGTATGTACTAATAGGCTACTCTTACTCATGACAGAATTAATGCATCAAAAGAAATAGGTTATATAGGCATTCATAGTCCTTGTTTACTGACTAGTAAAAATCATGTGACTGCACTGGACCTACATTGTCATTTCCATTTCTATTGTTAATTGAATAAGACATCATGGGACAATTTACAAGTTCACTCCTATATCCATTAATTTTGCTTGTTGGAAGCTGGTTGTGAGATACCCAAATAGAAATCACATAACTTTGCAAACTTATAGTAAGCTTCTTCCTGTGCTAAAAAAAATTCTAATTATTTCAGAAAACCCTAAATTATTTGCTTTCTGCATGCACTATGGCTATGCAGTGTAATTCAAGGGTTTCCAAATTTATTCCATTAAACTGTGGGATCCCCTGAAATGAAATACAGCCTGTTTGACAGGATTCTGTAAGTGACGAAGGACAAAATAAAGTCCCAAAATACAGCCAGTTTTTCTACCCGTTAGAGCTTTGCTCCTTGAGCAGGGATTCTGGGAAATTTGATTTTAACTAAGAGGTCCTATGGCCTGAAAAACCTTTTAACAAACTGGTACACAACACAGTTTGTTCAAAGTTAGTGCATGTTGTAATTGTATCAGCATCAGAAAACAGCTAAAGAGGAAAACCTCAATACAAACCAAAAGTGCTAGTGAGTCCTAAGACTTGAAAAGCGAAATAAGTAATTGTCAGACAGATATATCGTATTATTCTAAAACCTAAAAGAGTCAGTTATTAGAAGAATGCTTCCATGGTATAAAATACATTTGCTCTTCTAAATAATTCAAACGGCTGTGGGCAAAATACTGAAATCATGATTAGAAAAACAAACACACCCCTACCAATAGAATACACTGAGCAGTGAAACATAAACAACCGTGGATAACTTAAATGTTTATAATTCTAGTAATATGTAAAACTGTGGTTTTTTTTTAACAAGTATAACATCTTAACCCAGGAACAGTGCTTATACAATAAAACAAGTTCTCTTCATTAACATAATATTATCTCTAGTGTAGCATTAAATGCATTATCTTAATACAAAACTAATTTCTAAAATAACAGGAATGAGAAATGCAATCAACAGTAAGCATAAATAAACCCAAAATCAGCTTTCATAAGGAGTTTCAACTGTGGACTTAGTATTTTTCCCGCCTTTTTTTTTGACTGGCTTTTTATGGCAAAGGAAATAAAAAATTACTGATACAAATACCACTAATTTAAAGTGGTTTAAAGGCTTGGTTTGGATATATCCAACTAGGTTCCCTGTTTTGCTTGTTAATAAACAGGGATTCTCTGATTTCAATAAATGTGTCCTTCCTTCTCTTTTCAAAAAAAAAAAAGCCTTCACACAACTGAAGACTTCCTGGTTAATCAAAGTAGTTATGTGTTCAGGATCGAAGCAAACAAGTACTTTAATGCAACTTCAGCACAGCTATTGATTCACCTCATGGTTTCATTTTTTTAAATCTTTCCTATTTGACCAATCTCCTACTCTTGTAAAAAAAAAACAACCAGCATAAGGATAAAGCTGTGTTATGAATAACAAGACTTCTTAATTTCAAAAAAGAAAAAAAAAGAAGGAAAAAAGAAACTGTAGACTAGACAGGATTAGTTCCAGTGTGCAAATATAAACATGATATGAGGCTGAAGAGAAAAGAACATTTCTTTGAATCCCAAACAGCAATTTGATAGATAAAATTCAGGATGCAACATTGTAATTGTACACCAAGCTTGCTAAACAGAATTTTTAGAAGATAAGTAAGTATAATTGGATTCTAAACGGTTACATTAATTGTAAACTATTTAGTATTCCACTGTGAAGAAGATACAATGTGGATGAGCTGAAACATTCTGCATAAAAATAAGCATATTTCTATGCAATACAGAATCCATTTAATCCATTTTAATGTGATTGAAACTAAAACATTTTACAGTTCTGTACCAGCAGTAAATCTCTGGCTGATTTCTACATAGGCCAATAGAAATATTGGCTTCCTGTGTATTCTTTTTAATCCATTTTGCACCCAACTCCTGTGCTTGTGCTCAGTAATGAATAATAACCAGATATCCAAGGAACACAGACAGCTTGAATTTTTCATATTTTTCATATTATTCTAATTACATAGTTTTTTAAAGAAACTATGTAATTAAAGAATTCCAATAAATGACCATGATGCAACTGATTTTGAATGTTTGAAAAAGCTTGGGAGCAATTCCTGTTGTCTTCTGGAAGGCTTTCTTCAAGATATAAAATGGAGGCTACCGCTCACATTTAAGATCACGGACAGACAACTTGGCTTTGCAGTTCAACATCAGCACCCACAGGGGCCATGTAAAAGTAAGATGGCAGCCAAAATCATGTGATCAAAGCTCTGCTCTTTTAAATTATATATGCATTTAAAACGAATGCAGGCATAAAAGACTAATGCTTTGACTACGTAGTTACACTCTCCCTTTTGTTTTCTTTACCGTTTCAACATCTGCCACACCAACAGTCACAGCCAATGTCAAGGAACTGGGCTGGTTACAGTCCAAAATACAAAAGGGATATATCAATTATCTGAAACTGAGGGGGGAAAATATAAATAATAAAATTAGATACCTATTTTTGTTTTTAATTTAGTGGATAATTGCTTGATTATGTGCCATCAAGTTGTTTTTGACTCCTAGTGATTACATAGATTTTCTCCAAGACAATTTATCCTAATCTGCTCTTCCAGGTCTCCCAATGGTGTCCTCATCACCACTAACTAAATCCATCAATCTTTTCCTTCCACCCTTCCCAGAATTACAGCTTTTTCCAGAGAACTGGGCCTTCACACAATGTGTCCAAAGTTATCAAGTAATTAAGCATATTAATTAAAATTAAAAGTCTTAATACCTTCTTTGATACAATAGGGAGGCTGTTATAATAAATCTTTACATGATTAAACAGTACTTATTAGATCAGCAGGAAGGGAACATGGATTCTAAGTTTGACTAGCTACTGAAATTCATAGTGTAATAATAACAGTATGCAACAGCACAACTATTATTATTAAGGAACTATTAATTACTAACAGTTAAGGAGCTGTTAAATACTAACTAATATGTATGGAAGATGCTACAGGGAAGAAATTAGTTCTTTTACGAGTGTTAAAATTAAATCTATAGTAATTAGGTTACATTAGTTAACTAAAAATAACTAGGTATCTGAAAATGATTGAAAACCAACCCCTCTTAACAGAACATTTCAGGTAGTCCTTGACATACGACTGTAATGGAGCTTGCCCATTACAGTCACGTGTCACAACAGTCATTAAAAGCCTACTTTAATGATTGTATTCCCTGTTCTACCTGATGCAAACATTAAATGAATGGAAAAGTTGTGAAAAGCAGCACAGGATGTCTTGTGGGTGGAGAAGTCCTCAGAGACCTACACAGGCCCATGGTTGTCTGTCTCAGGCCTCCCAAAGCTATCCCCACCCTGTGCTCCACTTTTCATCCCTGTAGTCCTTCAAGCTTCCTTCCCACTCAGCAAGCAAGAGCGCACAGAGTCTAGAAACTCCAGCAAGAAAGGGGAGATCCCACCCAAAGACTTGCAGGACTCAACAGGGTCTAGCAATCCCCAACTTATTCAGAGGTTCACTGGAAAAGAAGCTGGAGGCTTGCAAACTCAAGCTGATTCTAGCCCACTACAGCCACCTGATGTCCATTGGCTGGATAAGTGGCTACAGGGACCCAGCAGGTAGGATGAGTGAGTGGGTGAGTGCTGCAGCATCCCTACAATTGGTCATAAGACTGAATAACTCGCAGGGTTTTGCAGCCATTGTAATTTTGAAACAGGGTCGCAAGTAGCTTTTGGGGAATCTGTGGTATCTTTGAATGGTTGCTAATGACCTGTCATCACCTTTATTAAACTTCCATCTTAGCTGGGGGGGTTTTGGCCAGACTGATTAATTCCTAATCCAAATCGTCTTTATGCCAAAAGAAATTTGAAAATCAACAATGTTTTTCTAAAAATACAGTTTAAACATCATTATTTCTGTTTGTAAAACAGTTTATTTAAGGTTGAACAACTAAAGAGAAATTCCTACAATATGTGTCATATGATCACTGAAAATCAGCGTGATTTGTACAGGTAGTGCCCAACTGAAAAAAATCACTTTTTCAGTTCTGTTGTAACTTTGAATGGTTACTACACAAATAACTCCAGGACCACCTGTACTGACAAGTATCTTAGATTTGTCTGGATAAACAGACTGGCTATGATCTTAACTCAGTTTTGTTGTTTGTTGTCCCTTTGGCTGTTTGAGACAGTCTATATGTATGTCCTTCAAATAATCTCAATTTATCAGAAAATCATTTGCCTTGCTCAAAACCATTTACTGCTCAACCAGCCCCATTTTTACATTGATCTAACCCCAGTTCAAAGTCCTTGTTTGACAAACAGTACAACACAACCTTGGTAACTGGTACTTTGTACTTTTGATGATAATCTGTCATATGAAAAACTATTGGTTTGTGCTTAGTCTTGGACCACAAATAAATTTTGATTGATTTGGATGTGCATAACCTTTTGGAAGCAGCTACTTGGAAATCTGCAGCAGAAAAATGGCTTAAAGATTTTCAAGAAGGTAAAAAGAAGAAAGCAAAACACAAACTGAAATGATGTTTCTCAAAACAATTATTTTAAAAAGGTGCCTTTTTATGTTTTATAATATAAAAAGACTGGTCATATTCCCCTCTTACTAGAAATGTACAGCACCGAAAAGGAACTGACTGTGAGAAATATTTTTGGCAAAATCAACTCCACATTTCAAATATCTATCAACTCCAGGATTATATAAAGAAATTACATTATTTGATAAATATGAAAAATCCAAATCTGTTATAATTTCTGACAATATAGTCTTTGTTAATGTTAATGTACTATAAATGCTGCCAAAGATACATGCCAGGATTACCCATATTTAAAGAATTTATCTATGGAAGTAAACATTATGGGGAAAGAGAAGGAGGCATACATACAAAAATACCTTAATTAACCAGAAGGATGCAACAGCTCCATGGAAACAGCTCTTTAAAATAGTCTTTTGTACTTCCAGAAATCTCTTTATTTTCAAAATATTTGCTTTTAAATAATCTACCTAAATATTCATTTTTCTTACAGAGTAATTACAAAGAAAAATGTATGCATTTTCAAAAAGAATGGAGGATTATTTTGAGTTGCAAGCCGATTAGTTACAACACTGCACATCTTTAATTATCTAACTAACAATTTCTATATAGGATTTATGATTCCTATGTTAACATACAATGAGATAAAAAAACAGAAAATAAAATCATAATATTAACTTATTATCTCTGTATGTACATCATTATCTTTTAAGTATTATGAATGTGGAAGAAAACCTATATTTTCTTAAGCATATTAATTCTGTTGACAATACAGTTAGTCCTTGGGCTACAACAGCAATTGTGATTGGAATTCCTATTGCAGCTGTAATGCACAATATGTGATTGTATCACTTAACAATGGCAATAACCGAAGTACCAGTTATCTAGGACTGTGTGGCTCATTAAGTGGGATGAGCAGAAGTCCCAGTAAAGCAAGTTGGCATGTGAGAACTGTGGGTGAGAGCTACTGGTAGGCAGGCTGATGCCATGAGATGGTGCTGCAAATAGGTGCTATGGCGCATGAGTAGGTGTGCAGGTGCCATAGGCAAGAGCTATGGGCTTATGCAACTTATACATAAGTATCATACATCAGATGTTGCTGCTAACTGCAATGCTGAAGTGATGGCACAATCATAGACATCATCATTTTGATATTATTATGACTTATTATAGATGCTACTGATCTTAATTCCTTAAGACTAATAAATATAATCTCCCTTTCAAATTTTGGCCATGTCACTTTCCAACCAAAGAGAAAGCATATTGTCATTGTAAGGTAAGCATGTTGTCATTGTCAGATAAAAGAAAGAATATTCTGATGTCTTGTTATTCAAGAGAAAATGAATACTGGTGGAAAACATCAATATGTTGTTTGTACTTATGTACCTATTTTCTTAAAGATATATTAAAGCAATTATCCAGTTAAATAATTATTTTCTTAATTATTATGTCTCATAAAATCTAACATAAAATATGATCTGAAAATTGATACATGTAGACTATAATCAGTACTGTTAATCAAATTTGATATAAACAGAATGAGACTTAGCAAAGCTACTTTAATTTAAAATTACTAATACTCATCATAACTTGGCCAATGCTTTGTGATGTGGGATATAGACCTTTGATTTTATTTATAATGGTTGGAATACTTGAAAAAGTAAACAAGATAGATTTTGTTTTGGCAAATGAAAAGAAGTATGTGGAGAAAGGAGAGAAAGATAGAAGAGGTCTTGATTAATAGAAGGGAAGGTTTGTAATTCTTTTTAATTTATTAAGTTTATATGCCACAAATCTTGCCTATAAGTGACTCTGGGTAGCTTAATCATTATATAGTATGGTATGACATGAACACACACGATAGGAAGCATTTCTGAGCCAAAACTAACTCACAAATTTTGCTCTGCAACCCAGAAACCTTTATGCTACAGAGTAGACTAGAGCCTTCCAAAAGGCAACTGGAATTTCAATTTCTAATTTTTACTAATACTACATCATGATTCACTGACCTCACCATTAAAAGACTACCAATTTTGTGCTGACTGGAATAAGAACTCAGGTTAATCAATGCTACTTATATAGTTATAAGTTTTTTCTACATTCACATGTAGTATGTTTTTGCTTTATTGATCAGGTAATCGCTTTAAGAATCAAATTCATATTATTGTGCCAATTTGTGTTTACTAATTGCTTGCAGGACTTGCACTTTGAGAGTTGGTTCACAGCATGAAGACTTTGTTAAGATGCCTAGAGTCACTACAGAAAAATGGGGGCCAAAAATGGAAGTAACAGTAACAAGAAATTCATTATCTCTTTTCCTTCTAGAATAAAGTAGATTGTCTAAACAAGGAGAGCAGTATGTGCAATCTTGATTTAAGTTCTATATCAAATTTGTGATGTTTCATTTCCTGGAATGCATCTGTATATTATAAAGAATCCCTATATTTCCCTTGTTAGGTATCTTGTTTCCTTATTCACTGCAAACATCTCTTTATACATTTGTGATCTTATACATGCATGCTTGGTCAAAATATTATAAAAGCCCCCTCACAGAGTTGTGGAGAAAATATGAGGCAAGGAATATTAGACATGCTTGCTCCCATGAGTTATATATAAAAAGGCAGAATAAAAATATAATTATGAGAATAGCAGCTACAAAACTTTGGTCTCTTATTTTTTTTTCCAGAATGCAAAAGACCAGTTACTGTAAATTACTAGTTTGGGACAAATAATGATCATTTGGACACTATCCAGCTGTAGGTACTTTTTGTTAAGTTATTTTTGTCATGTCATATTGTTAGGAGGAGGAGGAGGAGATGGGATTAATACAGAGGAAAACCAAGAAAAGTCACTGCAAACAATAGGAACAACACCCCTTCTTACTGCTGAGAAAACACAACACAATGGTCAATTTAAAAAGGAGATTTACAAAGTCATATTAAAATCAAACTTAAACACTGTAGGTCAGGGGTGTCAAACTCAATTTCATTGAGGGCCGCATCAGCATTGCGGTTGCCCTCAGGGGGCCGGGTGGGTATGGCCAGGGTGGGCGTGCCCTACTGGGTGGGCGTGGCTAGACTGTGTATGGCCTACTGGGTGGGCATGGCCAGCTCTACATTGTTCACATCAAGGGTGCCTATGAGGCCCTGGGCAGGAGTGGGACAGATCTGAGGGTCTCTGGCAGAAGGAGGGTCTCTGGGCCAGGGCCAAGGCAGTGGGGGCCGTTCCCTCACTGTTTCCAGGATGCCTTCGTGGGCCACATGAAACCACTTCGTGGGCCAGATCTGGCCCCCGGGCCTTGTGTTTGACATGTCTGCTGTAGGTAAAGACAATGGTCTTGGCCCTTTTCCTAAGAGCAGGAATAGCAAGGACCTAATACAACACTTAAAGGAACATTATAATGTGTGGACTTCCTGAATTTCCCAGCCAGCATGTTTGAGAATTTTGGGAGTTGAAGACCTCGTATTTTAAAGTTGGCATGGTTGAGAAATACTGCATTAACTGCTCCTATGTACCTAACAAGCAAACTTTGAGTTGTTACTAAATCTTCTAGACAAATTAATACCAAGATAAAAAAACACCTCATCTATTATTTGTTTGTTTTACTGAACAATATTTATAGCCTATATAAAGTCCTCTGGCTAAGGAACAGCAAAGCTAATTTCATTACATGAAATTTATATAAATTTATAATCCCAGACATTCAAACCAATTAAGAACTAAAAGTGTATATAAATAAATGTATAAGCTTTAACTTACTTACAAGTCTTTTGCTCCTTTTTACCCACCACTAATGTTAAAATCTCATGTTCAAAAGGTTTTGCCCATCACTGATTTAATTGACTGTTGCAATGGTCTTGTGATTATAGTGTGGGTAGATATATTTGCAGAGGTATTAATCAATAAGCCTAATTCTAGCCCATTTGGCAGGGGCAAAAAAATACAACAGCCAAATAAGCAGACATGAAAGGTGTGGGAAACATATTATCAGACTTCCTTTGAGGGCAAGTTCTTTACAAAATGTAAGGCATGTTTCTAAGGCTCTTTCTAGGGGACAGGCCTAAGCTTCCCTTGAGGGGCAGGGAGAAGACCTATGTGCTACATGCCTAGCTGTTTGAGGCCTCCCATCCCAGGTTTTCATGCCGTGTAACGGCCACTGTATTTCTGGGGTTGGGGTGGGAGGGAAGAGTTATCCATAAATAAGGGCTGCCAGAGAGAAGGATTGTTATATGCTCCATGAGTCATATAACTTATGAGGGGATGGGAGAGAATTTTCAGAAAACCCAATTTCCACAAGCAAATTAGGTTCAGGTCCTGCAAAATGTGGTACAGATAATCCTCAGCTTACGACCACAATTGAGCCCAAAATTTCTGATGCTAAGCAAGGCAATTGTTAAGTGAGTTTTGCCTGATTTTACGACCTTTCTTGACACATTTAAGTAAATCACCACAATTTTTAAGTTAGCAACACAATTGTTCAGTGAATTTGGCTTCCCTATTGACTGTCAGAAGATCGCAAAAAGTGATCATATAATGGGGACATGAAAAGAGCCTTTATGGGCATCCCCCAGGCACCGGTAATGTCACCAGCTAATCTTTTCAACCTGGAAGCACCTTAATTGGTGACACTGACAGAAACGGAAATGGGATCTCTATCCTATCTACAGGTAGTTCTTGACTTATGACTGTTCATTGAATGATCATCTGAAATGATCATCATCAATGGCACTGAATAAAGATTCATATATGCCCCTCCTGAAATTCCAACTTTTGCATGGCACCGTCACAATGACAGTTTTGGCACATGGTAGTGTACAGACTACAGGAGCATTGGAAGTCCCTGCACAGTGGCCATTATACCATTGCCAACTAGGTCACCTGGCATATGAAAACCTGGTTGGGAGGCCTTGAACAGCTAGGCCCACCAGCATGTAGGTCTTCTCCCTGCCCCACCATTCTCATGTGAAGCTTAGGCCTCTCCCCTAGAAAGAGCCTTAGAAACATCACAAGATGAGCACCAGCACTTATGTTGTTCTGAGGCTGTTTCTACCTTTGGACATACTGCATTGGCTAGCCTCATACAGTAACAGTAACTTGCATTGGCTGGGCATGATTACAGCTGTGAGGAAAGAGAAAGGAAGTGGACAATTAAGTGGGTAGAAGGCCCAAGCCTTCTGGAAGAGTGATGAGACGGGGAGAAGGCCTGAGACTTCTGATAGTGGTGGAGAGGTGAGATGGTCCAAAACTTCCTGGAGTGCAGAGGCAAGGAGAAGGGCCAAGCATTCTGGGAATGGTGGAAAGGGGAAAGGCCCAAGTTTTAGCACTGGGGTAAAGAAAGGTCAGTGTCAGTGGGCCTGGCTGGCTGAAGAATCCTGTTTTGCACCAGGTCTTCAAGCACCTTCCAGGACCACCCTGAGGCACAACCACAATAGGGAAACTGAGATTGCAGATGTTGAGTGACATGGTCATGTGGGTGTCTTGCTTAATGACCACAAGGACTTACAACCCAAATTGCAGGCTCAATTGTGGTTGTAAGTCAAGGGCTACCTGCACTTCTTCCATGATTAAATACCTGACTGTATTCTGGAGATTACCTTTGTACAAGATCCCAGTAGTGAACCTTTTCTAAATAAAGCCTAGCTTAAAACATTGGCTTTAAGGGGGAAAAAAGTATTCAGCACTGAAATATGAGTAAATGTTCTTGAGAGTCTTTGGTATTCTCTTCTCATTCTTCAAGGTTTTTTTCCTTCTAAAAATGGTTTAGAAGTATTCTTAGGTTTTAACAGAGGTAATGGCTATTTCCATATTTTCCCTATGGTAACCTAATTTATGTTTGCAAGGGGATAAACGTTTAAAGTTAAGAAGCCTTAGTATTTGTTTTTCTGACTTTTAATTAGAATTTGATAGAGATATTGTGTTACTTTCAATAAACTACTTCTAAAGACTACAAAGCTGTCTGTTCAGAACTTCAGAGCAAAAGTAAATGTTTAATCTTTTCCAGTATTTAATTCCCATTCAATTTCCCATAAATTGGTTAATTCATTTAAAAATTAACAATTTTTAAAAGCAAAATTAGGCCTGCTAGAAATAATCGCGTGAATATCTACAGAACCTATCATGACCTGTTCTTTATCTTTATTATTTTAAATTTTGCAAATATGAAAATTATCCACAGATATGGCTCTTAGAACCTGGGAAATACATTAAGATATGTTTACAGGTATTTGACTCCTTCCTTTATTTTAACTAAATTACAGGTGAAACTGGATTAATTCATTAATATAGATTAATACATATTAACAATACTGAAGCAAATACAGATATAGTTTTTGATGATAGGAAAGATGATTACATTTCTCTTACAGTCACCTTTTTCCACAGGGAGAAAAATATATAATGGCTAAGCCTTTTTCACATGCCCGTATGCTCAAAGATACCATCTACCTATCTATATCTTTCAGTATTTCACAGCTGCAGTTAATTTTTTTCATGTAAATATTTTCGTTCTCTAAAATGACACAAACTATAAAGGAAAAAGCTAAAACAGATCATCATAAAAAAGCTGAATTAAATGAGGTGAACTAATTTACAAATGGGCTAGTAATCCATCAAAGCAAACCAGAGTCAGCAAAGGAGCTATCACATCTACAGTGAGGAAGAAAAGGATATTTAAGTGGAATATAGAATAAATCTATGTTGTATACCTGATTTGAAATGACACATTTAAAATGATTACTGTTTTGTAAAGAACTTCAGCGTAGCATGTTCTAGGCCAGGGGTGTCAAACTCAATTTCATTGAGGGCCGCATCAGCATTGCGGTTGCCCTCAGGGGGCCGGGTGGGTGTGGCCAGGGTGGGCGTGGCCTGCTGGGTGGGCGTGGCTAGAGTGCATACGGCCTGCTGGGTGGGTGTGGCCAGCTCTACATCGTTGGCATCAAGGGTGCCTATGGGGGCCTGGGCAGGAGTGGGACAGATCTGAGGGTCTCTGGCAGAAGGAGGGTCTCTGGGCCAGGGCCAAGGCAGTGGGGGCCGTTCCCTCACTGTTTCCAGGATGGCTTCGCAGGCCAAATGAAACCACTTCGCGGGCCGGATCCGGTGCCCGGGCCTTGTGTTTGACATGTCTGTTGTAGGCTAAAGTGTCAATCAAAGTGTGCACATAAAATGTGATTAGCTGGTTATTAAATAATTTATTTTTTTTCCCTTGAAAACATTTTTTCTTTTATTAGAAAGCACACTAATGGTGGTGGGTTCTTCTTCTAATATTGAAACCTTGCCATAGAACCAAAGGAACCTTGCCATGGAAACAAATGGTACATGTAATAAAAATTGTGAACAGATGCTTTCATTTCTACCAGTTATCCTTTTTACAGGATTGCCCTACATGTAGTCCTCACTTAATGACATTTAACTGGAATCGGAAATAATTAAGCAACATGGTACTAAGTCAAAAATCCACCTGACTGCACTGCTTAGCAATAGATGCTTACCCAGATGTTCCAGAAGACGATATGGGTCCTTATGTGACTGTAATGTCTTCCTTCTCCATCAGATGAGACAGGAAACCCGACTAGATAAGTTGATTCTACTTTATTGTAAGACTTCACAGACAGAATCTTGCAAATCTCCAGGCACCTCTTTTACAACCAGGTAAGTTAGAAAGGTTCTTTTGTGTTTCTTTCTCCGCCTGTTATGTAACTGCCAGCTACACTACTTGTTCCCTAGGCCAGGGGTCTCCAACCTGTGATCTGCAGCCCACTACCAGGCTGTAGCCTCTTGGCCACAGGGCGGTGTGAATGGCTAGCTAGTGCCACCCTGAGCATCGTGCAGGCATTAGCCCTGCTCTCAGCATCACGTGGGTGCTAGCCCCACCCCCAGTGCTGCATGGACACTGGCTCCACCCCCAGCATCACATATGCACTCACACTGCCCCCATTTGCATTGTGGGCATGCACACTGCCCCATGCTTGCCCCTTCCTTTCTCTCCAGGCTGCCAACCTAGAAAGGTTGGGAACCTCTGCCCTAGGCAGTATCTCTTCCCTTGTCTCTCCGGATCATTTCCACATACCATTACACCTCCTGCTGGCTGCTCCATTTACTTTGCTTGTAGAAGGTTGCAAATTTTGATCACATGACCACAGAGATGTTGCAACAGTCACAATTATGAGGTTCAGTCGTTACTACTACTTGTTCAGTGTTATTAATTCAAGTGGTCACTGAACAAGTGGTCCTGAAAACAGCACCAGTGCAATTAAGCATATCGGTAGTCAGTGCTTTTTTTGTAAAAGAAAAAGGTGCCGGAACTCACACATGTCATACAACCTGCCTTGCCTACCCTACAAGGTTCCATCCAAAAAATGTGCCGGAACTCCGTTCTGAGCGTTCTATGAGAAAAAAAGCCCTGTCGGTAGTTAAACATTTTTAACATAGCTACACCTAATCTAATGGTAATATATACAAGGGGTAATTCATCAACATTAGAATTTTACAGAAGCAGGGATATGATACCTGGAGGAAGAGAATAGGAAGAAAGAAATTGTTTTGATTTTTTTTCCTTCCCTTGGAGTATTTTCAAGGTTATTTCTTCCAAAGCTTTCTAATGAAAGGTAAACATCTGAAAACCTACCAGGGAAAAAATCCTGTGAAATATCTGTTTAGGAATCAGTTAAGTACTATGAAATACTTTAAAGCAAAGTTTCTAATTTTTCTTGTTTACTAGAAACTGGGTAACCCTTTTTAAAGTCTGCCTTCCTCTTTGCTTATCAGATAACTGAAATTTAAGATAAATGTGCTTAATAAACATAGAGTTTTGTTTTTATAAAACAACAAAAACAACGATGATGATGATGATGATGATGATGATGATGATGATGATGATGATGATGATGTTGGAAGGGATCTTAGAGGTCTTCTAGTCCAACCTCCTGCTCAGGCAGGAAACCCTGTACTATTTCAAACAAATGGTTGTCCAGTCTCTTCTTAAAAACTTTCAGTGTTGGAGCATTCACAGCTTCTGATTCAATATGAGCTACCCTTAACAAAGAATTCCCTAATAAATAGAGGAGATAAGATATGCAGAATAAACATATCCTAACTAGGAAAGAAAACAACATGAAGTAGATATAAATGCACGTACACACACATTCAATTTGCCATTTGTTTCCATGGGGAGGAGAATTAATTATGGAGTGGGTTAATGTATTCCAATTAGCGATTACTGTTTAAACAGTAGCTCTGAACCCTAAAGATAGAGTTGGATTCCAAAAACACAAAATGCCTCTTTTCCATCCTATTTGAGAGTACATAAATACCAGAAGGGTGTATACCTGTATTTGCTCTGTGAACATAAGGAGAGTTTCCAAGATCTACATAAGTACTACATCATTGGAGAGAAATCTGTCATACTTTAACCTCCTCTAGAGCATCCGGAGATAATAGCATTTGCCGAAGTTTCATAAACATGCCAGATAATACAAAATGCATATCCTAAATTATAAATGGCCTTCTTTATGTTGCTAGAACTTGGTAGAGTAGCAACAAATACCTTGGAACATTCAGATACTGTGACGTGTCTATTCCTAGAAAAATCAGAATTGTGCACCAGGCAACAGTCTTTCTTCTGTGGAAATGACTTGCATCCCGAAGAAGCAGAATATAAAGAATATTGACACTACTGAATTTTAGTGGAAGGTTCCTAAGATGCCCACGATTAATAAGGAAACAAATGGATTCTAGAACAAATCAATCCAGAATTCTTACTTGAGGCACAAATTGTATTTCATCCTATCATGTGAAGTCTCAGCTCTTATGAGAAGTTTATAATGCTTGGAAAGGTGAAAGGGAAGAGAAGAAGGAATTTATTTAATTTATATGCTGCTCAACTCCCAACAACTCTAGGCAGTTGGAAGTCCACTTTTACTGAATAGATAAGCATCAGCTTATATATATATCCTGATTTTTTTTTAAAAAAAATAGGTATTTAAAAGTTTCTACAATGCATTCCTTAATGAAGACAAACAGAATGTTCATTAAGAAGCCACAAGCTCCCAAATGTTTAGAAGGCTGGCTGGGATGGTGGGAGATTTCTCCCATGTTTCCTCCCTGTAATTGTTATTCTGCCCAATTACTTATTTGTGACTTTTCCAGCCTGCCTCTTTCCAATCAAATTTGTGCATGCTCTGTTCCTGTATGTAGAACTCATATGAACCAGGAAGACAAAAACTTTATCTTTGTTTGTGTGTGCGTGCATGTTTGTGTGTGTGTCTGTCTCTGTGTGAAGGAAGAAGGAATGAAGGAGATAAAGAATAGGATTAAGGGTTTGATCAAAGCAGAAGGATGAAAGGAATAAAATGACAGCTTTGATTATGTTGGTATATAACCATAGTGATTTGGTATGACTTGATTTGACAGCTTTAACAATGCATAATATATAACTCTCAAATCATGTAGCTTTCACAATTAGAAACTTTTCCCATTACTCCTCTGCAGACCCTCAATCAAAACCAGAAGCTGCAGATTTTCCAACTACTCTTGAATAGGGGCATTTAGAGACCAACTCTTAGGAACCTCCTGGTGGTTAAGCAAAGCATCTGTTCCTAATCACACTGATTAAAAGTTTATTGTGACATCACGATAGTAGATTCACTCTTACATAGTTGTGTTAAGTGCAATATAAAAGGGTTGGAATTTGCATTACCATTTATTTTGTCAGATGCTCCTGGCCCTTTTTTCCTATCATTATTATAAAAGATTAGCAATTACATTGCTTAAGATTATGATAATTTTCTTATGGCTGGGTTATATGCATTGTTTTCCTAATTGATTCAAGAATCTTCCATTGTTGGAAACATTATATTAAAAATAGTATAAGAAGAACAATTAAGATTTTAAAAAAATGATGCCTCAGCTGAAGAATATCAATAGTTGTGTTATTGCTTTTGTCTTTACCAATTAATCTCATTATGTAGTTTAACAGAGAATCAATGCATAAATGTGTTATAGCCATCAACAAAATCTACCAAAATTTTAAATAAGCAATGCAGATCAATATTTGTAAGGTAACCAATTTATATTTTATGTATTATAAAAAAGAAAAGACAGGAAGAAATACTGATCTATCTGTACAATAATCATTACTTCATTGCGTATTTTATACAATCTATTTAGTTAATCCTATGGACTCATATTCTGCAGTAGAAGGGCAGCATTGCAATTAACCATGAAATAAGTTAATATATAAAATTTTCCTAGTAACATTCTTTACAGTATAAATAACTTCAACAACTACATCTGGTCCGACTGCAAATTTTAGAACATGACAGAGTTTATATTTTTGCTGTTTCTTACAATTCAGAACTGGAAACAAAGATCTAGAAATAATGATCATCCACACTAACATACCATTTTATCATTCTAATTCAGGCCCCAAAGAGTGTGCTTATTAGAGACAAAAAAGTCCTGTTATACTAGTAATTACTTTTTATCCACCTATTCTGACATTCACCATAGTAAAATAATGTCTAGATTATTGTTTGTATGGGGACATCACTGAAGAATATTCAGGAGCTACAATTGGGAGCGTGATTGCAACATTTTGCCTTGCATCATCTCCAATTATGTAACCTGCATCTAAAATTTATATTGGTAAAGCATGTATTTATTTTATTACAACATTTTGACAATAAATTGCAATTGTGAGCGACACAACCCTTTTTCCTTTATATTTCATTCAAATTGAAAATAGAAACAATGTTCAAAAGGATATTTTTCTTATTTATTGAGCATTATGCAATAAAAGGCTTGTCTTATCCTCCCTAGGACAATGTATTATCTAATACTGATAGCCAATAAATTATTTAAAAGGACTTGATAAAATCTGCCCAGAGAGAAAAAGACTTTGTTAAGCATTACAGTTCAAAAATCTAATCAAATTTGGAATTTATACCAGTGTAATTTAAAATTCAGATGGTCTTGGTTTTAATATGTTACAAATTGTTCAGGATTCAGTTCATTTCAGTTTTACACGTTCAGACAAACATATTTAAATTTGTCTCCCATTAATGTTCTCAAATAAGCTTTGATAACATAAGTCAATCATAGTACCAAGGTAATACTGCACTACTACCCAGGACTGCTAAAATAACTTTTAAAATGTAATTCAGATTTGCATTGCTTCTAGAGGTAACTATCTTTAGTTTTATATGAAAAGTTAAAATTCTGTTATATCCCAAAGCATCAATCAATCTCCATTTTCGTTAATAACTGGATGCTTGTTCCACTTTGATCATCAAAGACTTAGTATTACCATGATGTTTTGTACTACAGTTCCATTTGTTTCCTATTTCAAAATATCAGGAAACAATGCCACCAGTTTTTTTACCCCAAAATTACCAAATCTAAATGATGGCTGGGTTCGTTAAATTTTATTAGTAATTTAAGGTTACTTTTAACGTAAAATATTGTCTATAGAAACAAGATGACTCATTTTTCATACATACTCAAATAAAATGTGAGCCAAAGATAAAGTTAAATAGATTTCAGAATTATAATCCAATTGTTCTGCTTTATTTTTTTCCATTGTTAGAATGATAGTAATAACAATATTCTGCAATGTGATGGCACTTATCTTATAATTCTTTTAGTGATACAACAGGAAAGTGAGCAGAACAGAAAAAGCTGGTAAAATGTATATAAAGACATTCATCTTTTGTTTATTTTCTTAATGTTCCACTACATCATTTTTATATCCTATTAACAGTTTTTTGTAAGATATAATTTAGTATTTTAAAAATGATTTCTCTCTATTGATTGCACAGCAACACTACTAAATATTAGACATTTTAACTTATTCATTTGATTTTGGTACAAAATCATGCAATCATGTTTTAAATAGTCTATATAATACTAAAACTCTTGTCATGATGTTTACTTGGACAAAATGGTGCATCATAGGGCAATAATGTTTTTAACCAAGTACCTCAAATAGGTTAACTTACAGAACTGGGCCAAAAACCAGTATCCATGACTCCCTAGGGCAGGGGTCAGCAACCTGAAACAGTGAAAGAGCCACTCGGAACCGGTTCCCTCACAAAAGGAAAAACTGGGAGCCGCAAAAAATGTGTGCACGTGTGCGTAGATGCGCGAATGTGCAGAACAGGGTTTGACTGAAAAGTGGAGCCAAGGCGAGATATGCACCTACCCTGGATATTTGAATTGATTGGTTGAACTTTTTTAGTCCCACTTTTTTTTTTGGGACTGCACATGGCAGAGGACTGGGAGCCGCAGGAGATGGCTGAAAGAGCCGCATGCGGCTCTGGAGCCGTGGGTTGAAGACCTGTGCCCTAGGGGATGAAATTTGGGGGAGTTGCGGCTACTTCAGTACTATTGGCTGCTGCTGTGTTGCTGTAGTCACGTGATTTTCAAAATTCAAAATTTTGTGACAGTTTTCAAGCCAGTCTTGCAATCCCTCACTCTTTCCCCCACTCAGCAGCAAGGAGTGGATTCATCATGTGATTCTTAAGAAGCAATAACTTTAACATACTTGAACAAAGGACAGGATACTAACCTCATGAAGCACTACATAGAACAGAGATGCTATTGGAAGGTAAATGGATGATGTAATGTTACTTATTGATATTTGAAAAAGAGGGACTTAAGATAAAGACAAGAGAACAATTAGCGATGGTTTTGTTTGTGACTATTTTAATTATTATATATATTTTTAAATATTTAAACTTGTTAAAAGTTTTGTTTTCACAGGAGTTAAAACTGAATTGGATATCATTTATGTTCTCGAGATGACCACTTGATTGCTAAAGTATATAAAATGTTACTCAAGATGAACCTGGAAGACAAATATGTACACAGTAAAATAGGCAAAAAATGGTATAATAAAATACTAGATAAATGGGATAATGTATGGACTAATGGACTAACTACTTTGAATTATACTTTGAATTTTTTTATAAAATTATGTATCATTGGTATTTGACTCCACATAGATTAGCAAAAATGAATAGAGGAACTTCCAATAAGTGTTAGAAATGTAATCAAAATCCAGATACATTTTATCATATGTAGTGGTCTTGCAATATGTGAAAACATTCAGGATAAACATTATAACGATGATGCATAAAATATTTAAGATACAAATTGTCAGAGTCCTTACCATGCTCGTTCTGTATCTGTTAGCTTACAGGAGGTGTAGGCAGAGGGCTGTAACGTCCCTTGGTTGTTCCTCTGGAGTAACACTGCTCCCACCGTGACGTTGCTGGAGTCGGCTTGGACGATGAATGGCAAGTCAGGATTCGGATGCAGTAGAACTGGCTCCTTAGCAAAGAGGGCCTCCAGGTCCTCAAAGGCCT
This sequence comes from Vipera berus, assembly GCF_964194415.1. Classification (NCBI taxonomy): domain Eukaryota; kingdom Metazoa; phylum Chordata; class Lepidosauria; order Squamata; family Viperidae; genus Vipera; species Vipera berus. The sequence goes on along the minus strand of NC_138208.1, from coordinate 16,782,107 downwards.
TTTGGAAGGCCAACAGCCATGACAGAGGTTGACTGGGGCATGGCTTGGCCACAGCATGTCGAGTACGGAGCAGGTCCATTAGGGGTAAGGCAACGGCAGCAAAGGAGGGGATAAACTGCTGGTAAAAATTGGCAAACCCCAAGAAGCTTTGCAGCTGATGGCGGGTTCTTGGGGCCTGCCATTCCAACACAGCCCTGACTTTACCTGGGTCCATCTCCACCCCCTCCCCCAATATTCGGTACCCTAGGTAATCCAACCGAGTTTGGTGGAACTCACATTTGGACAGCTTCAGCATGCAGCCAGGAGCCTCAGCTGCTCGGAGGTCGGGCAGAGGGATTCCTCAGGCAAAGGGAAATTCCCCTCCCTTTCCCTTCCTGACACAAATATTAATAAAACCTGAAGCTTTTCTTTTAGGTATTATGGATAAATAAATCAAAAAAACTATTTGGGATGCTATTTCTTTACATGGCGACTGCTACAAAGATTGTACTTGTTAAGCAGTGGAAAGAGAAGGAGATGTCTACTGTTGAAGTAATGGATTTTAAAATTGACTAAATTAGCAGAAATGGCAAAATTAACTGCCTTGATTAGAGATAATGGACTAGACAGCTTCATAAGAGACTGGAAGCTGTTTGTGGACTTTCTGCATGTTAAGTACAATAACAGATGGTTAACAGAGGGAGTTGAAGACTAATATTTGGGCTAACCTGTTGACTTAATTTTTTATTTTCATATATATATATATATATATATATATATATATATATATATATATATATATATATATATATATATATATATATATATATATATATATATATATATATATATATATATATATATATATATATATATATATATATATATATATATATATACAAACAAACAAACACTGGGATAGAATTAAAAACTAAAACAGTTTTTATTGCTGAAAAATCAAGCTTTCGTTGGCCAACTGCCAATGTTGTCAGGATGGAGATGCTGGGGTGGGGAGATTCCGTTTATACTGTTGGTGTCTGCACTTTGTTCATGGAGTGCGCTCAGATCTGTTTGTTGAAGTCTGCCATATTTCTTTGAGTTGTTGCACATCCGTTTTTGGGATGTATTTGTCTCTGGGTATCTGTTGTTAAAAGTGAATTGTTTATAGCTCCATGTGTTGTAGCCATAACTCTGGTCATTGTCCGTGTTCTCATGCCAAAGATCTTAAATGGTTGTTGCTCTTCTTCCTTGTGTTCGACATTGCAGAGTGGTTGTGTGCTGGTGCAATCTTGGATTTGATGCAATGAGGTAATTTGTGAATTCTTGCGCTGTTTGTCTTCATGTCGCGCACGTCGTTCCTCTTCCCAATTTCTTAGTCCCTGGTATGCAGGGGGGAGGTCTATATGCCGGTTGATGGAGGAGTGGTTTGAAAACCAAGCTTTCTTAAACAAGCGGCCGCCTTTAGTGTTGTTGCTGGCAATTGCCTCAGTCCCTGCTAGATTAAAGGCATGGTTATGTGTAGCCATGTGTGTCCACACCTGTGAACGTTGTTCTTGTCTTCTAATAGCAAGCTTGTGTTCATGCACCCTAGTCCTCAGTCATTTTGCTGTCTCCCCAATGTAATTGCAATTGCAATTCTGGCATGATATCTTGTATAGGACCGAGGCTTTTTCTTCATTGGGGAGTGGATCTTTAGGGCGCATGACACAAGCTCGTAAGGTCCGATCAGGTCTGTGGGCAACACTGACTTTGTGAGGGGTTAGTATGCACGCTGTGGCCTCAGATACACCATGGATATAAGGCAGTGTTATTCGCGATGTTAAGGCGTTGTCACATTCATGGCGGGTAGGTTCACTTGGCCTTCTGTATTGTCTGATGAAGTTAGACGGGTACGAAAGCTTGATTTTTCAGCAATAAAAACTGTTTTAGTTTTTAATTCTATCCCAGTGTTCGTTTTGTTTGTTAATTTTAACATGCCTGGGATTTGTATTTTTATTATATAGCGATCTCTTCATCTGAAATATTTGTTTATATAATATATTCTTGTTAAATAAGGATGAGAAAGTTTATAACTATTTACAGACCCATTAGGTAAAGGGAGGAGTATTTATCTGATTTTTAAATTTTTCTTTTCAGCATCCAGTCAGGGTAGATTTTTTTTATATGTTTAATATTGGATATTTGGGTCCTTTTTTTGGTGTTGTTACAGTTAGATGTATGTTTTTTATTCCTATTGCTAAAACATTATAAATATGTACATGAAACAAAAAGGTTCGGATATTTTTATTGCTTTATGTGCCTTTTCTCCAATGGTGGGAGTCAGCCAGTTCGCACCACTTCAGCAAAACCAGTAGCTACTTTTTTATTGCCCAGGCCCAGAATGGACTTCTAGAAGCGGCATCCACCCAGAGAACCAGTTGTTCACGTATTTGAATCCCACCACTGCCTTTCTCTGAATGCAAACATGCACATATATCTATATCCCATCTCTGTTCAGGAACTCAAGCCAAATGCATAGTACTTCATATTCCTACACTTCTACACAATAAACCTGTGAGTTCCCAAGTGAGCAGCTGTGGCTGCATTTGGATCTCTTTGGTGTCAATCAAATATATTAGCCACTACATCTTAATACTTGTCCATTCTGTTTCTTTTTCAGCTGCTTCCTACTCTGAAACTGTTTTATTTTATCAATAAAACAATTGATAAAAATACAATAAAATATTGTCAGCATAATTATGCTGGGAAAGAAAGGGGGAATGGTCAAGAGATGACACCAAACATCATTGGAATGTGGCAAGAGGAGAGATGAAGAAACAAAGGATGTAAGAACTGCTCAACTCCAAAGTCACAAGGAGAGGTATAGAATGAGAATACAAGAAAAAGATGGAGGAAAAGGAAGGTCAATTTGGGAATGAATTACTGTGAGAATTCATTAACACAACAATACCTGCCTTCAGCAACAAGACCTCAAGACTGATAGTGAGGCACAGTGCATGACTTGTACAATAGTTGGTGCCATGGCCAATGTCATGTGTTCCAATTTTCTGGAGAAATCATCAATGTCTGCTGTATGAAGGGAAAAGTCAGGATAGGTAATGAAATCTTCAATTTATTGCAAACAGGTTCAGGAAGAATACGATACAATGCAACTAACCTCTTCCAAATGACATCTTTTGGCACCAAAGAAGTCCTTCCAACAAGAAACAGATGGAATCCTTCTTAGTTTATTTGATTGTTCAAGGGTAAATCCATCATTGCAGCAGACATTTAATGGCAGATCCCAACTGATAATTTAATTTAAATTAAATTAAATCCAAATTTAATTTATGGATCCTCAAGGTACCATAGAATTGATAAAGGATATGCTCCAGAATAATGTAATTCAACATGATATTATCGCATTATTGGAGAAACTACTATGACAACAAAATCTGTAAATTGTGTCTCAATTTACAAAATAATAAATTTGAGACATGCCAGAAGCTTCCATTGTCACTGATGCTAACTGGAGACCAGCATTTGAACACAACAGATTTAATGTATGAATTGCCAATGAAGTGGCCACCATTATGCCAAATAATGGTATATTGCTATTGCTATCATCAACTCCAAATGAAAAATAATAAGGAACTAACAGCAATATTTTTCTATGAGAGGAAGGGGAGTGGAGGGGAAGGAAGGAAAGGAAGGAAGGAAGGAAGGAAGGAAGGAAGGAAGGAAGGAAGGAAGGAAGGAAGGAAGGAAGGAAGGAAGGAAGGAAGGAAGACAGATTTTGGATACTGTCTGCCATATTCCTAAAAGGAAACTCAATGGGGAAACTGGCATGAATTTGGAAGTATAGTAACTCCTACTGCTTTTTGTCACCTGTAGTCATTCTGTTTCTCTTTAAGTAAGGAAATATCTACAAAACAAGGGGCTAGCAAAGCATGGGTGGTCTCATAATAATAAATACTCCACATGAATTTAAGTGGGAATTTTTATTTAAAAGATATTGTTCTATTTTAATTTTTGTTTTGTTTTTTTGGCATTAGTGAATTAGAATGTATACTGGGTATTTAAAAATGCTATAAAATCAATACTCTGATATTATTTGTTTAAAAATGGATTTTTTCCCCTAAATCTTGCCAAACCTTATGCAGATGGGCAAGCTCAAATAAGCAATAACCACACAGTTTTCGGCAAGCATTCATTAATGCTAGTTTGGTATAGATATATTTTAAAAAAAATGTAAAAGGAATTTCCCTGCCTCATTTACAGTGAGTTCATTAAAGACAATATTTCCCACAATTTCTCACATAGCCTCCAGGCCTTGCAGTCTCTTGTATAATGTCTAGAGTGCTGATGGTTGACAAACCTTTATGAATAAGGCTTCAGTTTTGTGATAGAGGTCTGAAAACAAAGAGAAAATTAGCAAAAAAAAGTTCCTACAGAGCCTCTTAGAATTCTAATTAAGAATCAAACAGAATTCCAAGTTATCATGTGATAATTTGTTATTTCTTCTGGATTGCCAATGGGTTTAGCTAAATACATCAAGATGTTTTCTAGTTTTTGTATGTTTTTATATTCAAATTTGTTTGCATTGCCTATTCTTCTCTTAGCAAGCCAGACTCATACTGGAGATTATTTCTGGGTTATTTAAGAGAAAATAAATATGATTTTCCTGGTGTGCATGGAATATTAAACGATATGCAGAAATATATGTCTTTATCAAATTGCTTCCAGTTTTGACATCATCAGAAAATGATTTATAATCTCCACAATAATTGATTCTAATTTTACACAATTCTGTATAAACTTTATAAATCTGATCATCTACGGGCAAGTGAAACACAGAAATGTACTGGTCATTGTTTATGTTCCATTGATTTTAATAGGAATCAAGTACAACAAATTTAGATTTATTAGAATTGTCTACTATTACAATTGTCTTTTTTCTGACTTAGAAGGAAGTCCTCAAGATGCCATACACTGAATACCATAACAATCTCAAAAGTGGCACCTGGCTGTTTGTGCTTCCTAACATTTATTCACAGTTTACTAATTTCCATGTGGAATATATTCTCAAGAAAGAGGAATTAGCTACAAATCTGTGGACAGAACTGGCATCTATAGGAAATGCTAAAAACCAGCATATTATGGAAAGACAGTTGCAGTCCAAGCTCTGTTTTTTTTAATGTGTCTGTAACTTCAGTGGATGCTCAAAAAAATTGGGCCTTGCATCAGAATGTTCTATATACCATTTTATGATTTTTACTGATTTTTACTCCTTACCCCTCTAATACATAAGAAATGAAATGTTAAAAAACACTAATATAAGTTTATAATGAGTAGCAAACGGAGCATGGCATTAAAGTTAGGAAGATACCCAGTGGTGGGATTCAAATATGTGAACAACCAGTTCTCTGTGTAGATGCCACTTCTGGAAGTCCATTCTGGGTTTGGGCAACCAACAAAAAATTAGCTACTGGTTCTGCCAAAGTGGTGTGAACCAGCTGAATCCCACCACTGACTAAAACAAAAGATTACACACATACAGAGATATAAACACACTTATCTGGCCCATTACTATTTTTACAGTAAATTCAAGATGACACTGCCTTTTAAAACAGACATGTCAAACACAAGGCCCGGGGGCCAGATCCGGCCCGTGAAGTGGTTTCATGTGGCCCACGAAGCCATCCTGGAAACAGTGAGGGAACGGTCCCCACTGCCTTGGCTCTGGCCCAGAGACCCTCCTTCTGCCAGAGACCCTCAGATCTGTCCCACTCCTGCCCACATAGGCACCCTTGAGGCGAACGATGTAGAGCTGGCCATGCCCACCCAGTAGGCCATATGCACTATAGCCACGCCCACCCAGTAGGCCATGCCCACCCTGGCCATACCCACCCGGCCCCTTGATGCGGCCCTCAATGAAATTGAGTTTGACACCCCTGTTTTAAAAGGTCACATTTCAAGAAGAAATCATAGTCTCTAGATTTCAGACAAATGTAATACTTCTAATATGGTGATATAATTTGAGTAATTTTTGTATAGATATTTTCTGAATATAAATATTATTCTTGTTTGTGATTGTTACTGCAAATGATTCCAACAGCAAACTCTACTAACAAGAGTTCACATAACAAAGCTTAATTAAATAATTAAACACAAAATATAGAGAGAATAAAGCAAATCATATCATCTGATTTACAGCCTGACACAAAATGAAAATTGCCACTTCAAATTCCATGCTTGATGTTATGGCATTTTAAAACTTAATCACAAGAACTTGTATTTTCACTCTATAGTGATGGAAACCAGCATAACATTTTAATGTGAAAATTTATGCAAATAAGACTTGTTTATTATCACACATTATGGAAGTGAGACATTTGCATTGAAGTAAATTCAAATCTGTAAATGAATAAAAACATTTTCCTCAGGTCTAATATATTACTTTCTCATCCTTAAATTTCATATTTCAGATCTTAAACAATACCTGCAGTATTTTAACATTTACACCTTATGGCAAACATCATTAATATAAGTCCATGATTATTATTCCAGCAACCCTCAAAAATACATAATTTATATGAGATTTGCTACTTCCTCCCAATACAGCCTCTGGCAAAGGCTAAATGAGACAGAGATTTGATTAAATGGTTGCAAAGGCCCAGCGAGCTATATTTGCATTGCAGTTCTTTAAAGTTGCAATGAAAAGCTGAGCACCTCCAGGACCTGTTCAGATGGGCCCAAGCAAGATTGTACTGGATTTAAACTCTTCTTCTCTCATTCTTCTCTCCCTCCTGAGAATCATCATTCATACATTTGATTAGCAATACTGTAAAAAGAGAATCAGATCAATACATTGGAGAATTTCCAAGTTTATAGAAAACTCAAAAGTAGGCTGTGCCATAAACTGGAGATCTTAATACATGAGCATTTCCCAGTCAAAATTTGCCTTTGGTGAAAAATGTTTCTTTAATTGTTGACCAAGAAGTATTTTCAGAATAGAAAACACCTCCATCTCTGTGCAATGTCTGGTCATGTAGTTGCAAAAAAACCTTTATTCATTCATCTCTGACATCTTTGCCCAGGGGAATTTGCCTCTGGAGCAAGATACATTTCCTACTCCTACATAGATCAATTAAATCCAATAACTAAATTGTCCTCCTATTGTCAGCCCTTTATGGTAAGCCAAGTAAAAAAATAATCAGACAGATCAAAAATCTTGGAAATGCTAATTTACTGGGAGTGGCATACTGTTACTGCTAAGCTTGTAAGCCGCCCTGAGTCTTCGGAGAAGGGCGGGATATAAATGGAATTAAAATAAAATAAAAAATAAAAGTACTGTGTCAATTGCTCTCCTCCTGAACCACTTATATTAAAATCTTAGGATTTGAATTCTGAATTAAAAATTTCACTGGCTGGCAAGAATAATTGCTAGAGATTTCCAGCAAAGTACGTTCACAGAGAAGCAAAGGAATATAGTCATATCTGTAAGAGTCAGAAAGTGCTGAAATACAGAGATATATTGTGGAGTGGAAAAAATGGATTGATTATATTCAGAATAAATATGGGACTAAAAAGTTTCATCTAGCATTTGAATAAGTATTGATGTGATATTTATATTGCTTGTAGTTATTTTATAAGAGTTAAAGTGCGATAGATTTAATAGTTTATTGTTGTTTGCATAAGGTAGATTATGATTGTATTTTTATACCTTGTATTTAGCTCTGGGAAGTCGGGGAGGGGGGAGGGGGAAGGGAGGGAGGTGTTGGGGAGGGTTGGGGAGAGAGGAGGGGGTTGGGAGGGGTTTTGTTTTGTTAAAAATAAAATGTATTGTAAAACCTTTCAATAAAAAAAAGAAAGAAAGTGCTGAAATAGAATTTCTCTCAGAAATGAAGAAAAGGAAACAGAGGAGAGAGAATTCCAGAATACATAACTAAAAACTAAACATTGTTTTGGCTGAAATAAGATTGCTGATTAATTCCACAATTGTAATAGTTGATGGACTAGAACAAGCAAGTTTGGAAGGGACCTTAGAGGTCTTCTAGTCCAACCCCTCACTCGAGCAGGAGACCTCATTCTGGACAAATGGTTCTCCAATCTCTTCTTGAAAACCTCCAGTAATAGAGCACACACAATTTCTGGAGGCAAGTCTTTCCAATGACTAACTGTTCTCACTGTCAGGAAATTTCTCCTTAGTTCTAGGTTGGATCACTCTTTAATCATCTTCAACCTGTTATTTTATCCTGCCCCTTTTAGCTTTAGAAAATAGGTCAACCCCATCTGCCCTGTGACAGCTGTCAAGTACTGGCAAACTGCTATCCTGCCATCCCCAGTCCTTCTCTTTGTTAGATTAGACATACCTAGTTCTCCCAACAGTTTAGCCTCCAGAGCCCTTATCATCTTTGTTTCTCTTCTCTGTACTCTTTGTAGGGTCTCAACATCTTTTCTGTATCATGGTGTCCAGAACTACATGGGATTCCTGTTCTGTCTTCTATGGTAGGTTGTATTATTTGTTCCTTTTGTGTGAGGACAAATGCAAGAATCTTGTCTCTGCATTATGCTGAATTACAGTATGACATGATCACTCTGCCCCAAAGTTCTTGTAAGTCCAGCCTACTGTTTCATCTTAATTAATAAGAATTAAATCTAGTATAGCTGATCCTGTAGTTCCCTCCTCTACTTTTAGAATAACAAAGTTGTCAGGAACTTGTCTGATCTCCCACTTACTGCAGAATTTGTCTCACAGTTGATGTCAGGATAGTTATAGTCTACCATGGTGTGTTTCCTGCACATCCTAATTAACTGATTAGCAAAAGCATATTTGTTTCTTCTGCTTGGCTGGGTGACCTATAGTATACATCTATGTCAATGTCATTCTTTTTTATTAACCTTAATGCTTTCAAGAAGGCTTCCATTCTTTTTTTGTGCATTTCTGTAAACTAAACTGCTCAGTCAGCTAGGATTGTTATGACACTGCTATAAAAAAGGAGAGTGATCTTGAAAGAATTAGGAAAAAGATATTAAAAACATGAAATTGGAATTGGGTAATGTACAGGGCAGAAACAGAGGGAATAAGGCTTAGAGGCATCCAGGTGAATATAGAAAGAATGACTTATTATGATATCTTATTCTAAAAATTAATGAAGTGATGCCAGAAATGCAACTCACTGAGAAAGATATGGAGCATATCTATGGAATATACCGTACTAATCTTAGGCTCATAAGAATGCAAAGATCACAAGTTTTAATTGTAATATTTGTCAGGGCTTGGGTAAGAGATATGATTGTGTATTAGGCTCATGAGCTGGATGAAATAAAAGGGGGGAAGATAATATATCTTTTCCAGGATATAAGTCGGATAATACAAAGAAGGGAGAGATTTAAAACATCTCATTGAAGAACTTACAAAACAAAGTAATAAAACATAAGTGAGGGTTTCTACTTAAACTAATCATTTTCAAACCTCAAGCAAAGGTGATTATTTCTATTCTCTCTGAACTTTGGCAGCAGCATGAAAAATTGTTAAAAGGCAGCCTTGGCTACACAGAGAATTTTATTTATATCTCACCTTTTTATTTTTATAAATAAGGTGGCAAACGTATCTAATCCTCCTATTTGTCCCATAGCAATAACCCCCTGCAATGAGATGGCTTATGAAAAAATGACTGGCCCATAGTCCCCAGCCGGCTTTCATGTCATTGATGGTACATGTAGGTAAAAGGGGAGATTAAGTTAAATTTTTTCACAGTCACATTGGAGCTAATGTTTTTGAAAGTCAGCTTTACAACCCTACTATAATATTCCAAACCAGATTATATTGAGGCATGCGCTGAACTGTCCATGAACAGGTGCAAGGGTAGTTATAAATCTTTGCTAGGCAAATATGTTCCTCAAATGCCTCTAAAACCAGACATTTAGAGTTAAGACCACTCCACAAGTATGCGATTATCTTCTGTCTTCCAGGATTATATCACCACATCCAACACAAATTAAAATATATTTCCTGATATACCTGATAACATTTCTATCTTGCCAATTACTTATTAGAATGAACAATCCTTATATTTAAAAAGCAATGAAGAATTGTGAGGTATCACCATAAAGGTATCAGAAAACTAAGGCCTTCTTTACATTTTCTCGTAAGAGCTGACTATATTGCCCACTAAATGACTAAGATAAGATAACCTTTATTGCCATTTCATTATCAAAAATGAAATTTAGTTGCCCGCTCTCAAAGTGAAACACATACATGACACACACCTAAACACACTATATATAACATGTATAGATCCACACCCCTACATATACATAACAAATAAATATAAAATATTAAATACTGTCCATCTTAATATATAACGGAAGGAGGAAGCCTGAGAGTTCACAAGGTTAATGCTGTATGGAATGAAACTATGGCTGAATCTGGTTGTTCTGCTACAGATACCACAAAGCCTCCTCCCAGAAGGTAACAAGGAAAACAAGTCATGAAGAGGATGTGTAGTGTCCCAGATAATCTTACGGACCCTGCTCAAGCAACACTTCTGGGGTATGTCCTGGATGGAGGGGAGGGAACTGCCAATGATCTTTTCGGCCATCCTCACCACTCTCTGCACCGCCTTCCTGTCTGAAGCAGTGATGCTTCCAAACAGACTGTGATGCTGTATGACAGGATGCTCTCGATCGTCCACCTGTAGAAAGTGGTCAGGACAGGGGAAGGAAGATGTGCTTTTTATTTATTTATTTATTTATTTATTTAGTTGCATTTATATACCGCCCTTTCCCTGAGGACTCAGGGCGGTTTACAGGGAATTAAAAAATCCAACATACAAAAGTTAAAACCGAATTAAAAAATATTAAATTGACCCTGTACACAATTAAAACCCTAATTAAAAATTTCTCCTCAGCCTGGGCCCGAGAGCTCAAAGAGCCAGGTCTTCAGGCCCCGGCGGAATGATCGGAGGTCGGGGGCAGTCCTCAGCTCCACCGGCAGCTGGTTCCAGAGGGCAGGCGCTCCCACTGAGAAGGCCCTATCCCTGGGTGTCACCTGCCGGCAATCTCTCACCGGCGGAACCCTGAGCAGACCCTCCCTGTGGGAGCGCACTGGGCGAAGGGCATTTGATGCCGGCAGCAGGTGTTCCCTCAAATAACCCGGACCCAGGCCATGTAGGGCTTTATAGGTAATAACCAGCACCTTGAATTTCACCCGGAGGGCAACCGGAAGCCAATGCAGCTCGCGGAGTAGAGGTGTTACATGGGAGTATCGGGAAACCCCCATTACAACTCGCGCGGCCGCATTCTGCACCAGCTGAAGCCTCCGTGTGGTCTTCAAGGGCAGCCCCATGTAGAGAGCGTTACAGTAGTCCAAACGGGAGGTCACAAGCGCATGAGTAACTGTGCGTAGGGCGTCTCGGTCCAGATAGGGACGCAACTGGCGCACCAGGCGAACCTGTGCAAAAGCCCCCCTGGTCACGGCTCCTATATGGTCTTCAAAATTGAGCCGTGAATCCAGGAGGACGCCCAAGTTGCGAGCCCTATCAACGGGGGGTAACACCTCACCCCCCATCATTAAGGATGGAATAACTTGGTTAACCCGAGATGCCGATATGCACAGCCACTCAGTCTTGGCGGGATTGAGACGAAGCCTGTTTCTCCCCATCCAGACCTGAACCGCCTCCAGGCACCGGGACATCACGGAGAGGGCATCACTGGGTTGGTTCGGGGTGGAAAGAAAAAGTTGGGTATCATCAGCGTACTGGTGATACCCCACCCCAAAACCACGAATGATCTCGCCCAGCGGCTTCATATAGATGTTGAACAGGAGGGGCGAGAGAACCGACCCCTGAGGAACTCCACAAATGAGAGACCTCGGGGCGGATCTCTGCCCTCCTGTCAACACCGACTGCGAGCGGCCCTGGAGGTAGGAGGAGAACCACCGTAAAACGGTGCCTCCCACTCCCAGCCCCCTGAGACGTCGCAGCAAGATACCATGGTCGATGGTATCGAACGCCGCTGAGAGATCTAATAGGACCAGGACAGAGGAACAACCCCTGTCCCTGGCCCTCCAGAGATCATTCACCAGCGCGACCAATGCCGTCTCCGTGCTGTGTCCGGGCCTGAAGCCCGATTGGTACGGGTCCAGATAATCAGTTTCCTCCAGGAACAGAGGAAGCTGATGCGCCACCACACTCTCAACAACCTTCGCCAGAAAGCGAAGGTTGGAGACTGGACAATAGTTGTTTAAAACAGCCGGGTCCAAAGCAGGCTTCTTGAGAAGGGGTCTCACCACCGCCTCCTTCAAGGCGGCAGGAAAGACACCCTCCTTCAAGGAAGCAGTTATTACTGCATGGAACCAGCCTCGTGTTCCCTCCCGAGCCGCATAAGCTAGCCAGGAGGGGCACGGATCCAACAAACAGGTGGTGGTGCTCAGTCTCCCCATGATCCTGTCCACATCATCAGGGGAAACAGGGTCTTATTAAACGTGCTCAAGACCGCCTGATTCCTCCACCTCAGACTCTGCCCAGTCAGAGTCCAAGCCGGTCCGGATCCGAGCGATTTTGTCCGCCAGATGATGACTAAACTCCTCGGCTCGTCCCTGCAAGGGATCCTCTCTCACCTCCTGGTTAAGGAGGGAGCGAGTCACCCTAAACAGGGCGGCCGGGCGATTATCGGCGGACGCGATAAGGGCGGCAAAGTAGTTAGACTTCGCCGTCCTTATCGCCACAAGATAAGACCTTATAAAGGTTCTTAACTGCAATCGGTCGGATTCGGACCGGCTGGACCTCCAACCGCTCTCTAGACCTCGTCTCCGACGCTTCATCTCCCGGAGCTCCACAGAGAACCATGGGGCCCAACGGGATCTGCGACGGGTCAGAGGTCGCATGGGTACAACGCAGTCGAGTGCCCTGGTGGCAGCCGTTTCCCAGGCCTCCACCAGATCATCGACTGGGCTGTGGGTAAGGGTGATAGGTATAGGCCCAAGCGCCCTCTGGAACCGATCCGGGTCCATTAGGCGCCTGGGGCGGAACCACCTGGTCGGTTCCGCCGCCCAGCGGCGGGGGGTGGCATGATGGAAAACCAGCCTCAGGAGGTGATGATCTGTCCATGACAGAGGGGTGATAGACGGGGAGCCCCCTCCCAGATCATCCCAGGCAATGCAGAAAATGCAGGCACTCCTGTGCCAGCTTCACCAGTTTCTCACTATTGAGTAACCAAGCCAGCCTACTCGTTAGCTCCATACCCAGGAATTTGATGTTGGTAACCATCTCCACAGGTGAATCATTAATGCACAGAGAAGTGTGTCTGTGCCTGCCTTTTCTGAAATCGACAATGATCTCTTTGGTTTTTCTGGTATTTAAAACTAGGCTGTTTTCCTTACACCAGTTCACCAACCCCTCAACCTCCTTGCGGTAAGCTTCCACCTTGTCATCATGAATAAGGCCCACTACTGTTGTATCATCTGCAAACTTCACAATATGGTTGGTGGCAAACCTAGCACAACAGTCATGGGTCAACAGGGTGAACAGCAGCGGACTTAGGACGCAGCCCTGAGGAGAACCTGTGCTCAAGAAAATGGTATTAGAGGTATTTGTTCCAACTCGCACATATTGGGGCCTGTTGGTAAGAAAATCAAGAATCCAGTTGCACAGTATTTCTTTCCATTCCTTTGTCATTAAAACCAGAAAAAACGGAAGGGGAAAAGAGTGGCATCAATTCAGCATATGGACAGAAAGAAATGGGTAGTTAAATAAATCATTACCATGAAAATTTAATTGTTCACCATTAGTATCACTTAGTATCATGAAAGTCACAGGTTCTGGAACCCACAATGCATAGCAATGTAATTGCACAAATTATACATTTGGCATTGTTGTTCATCACAACTGATAAAATGGCATAATTTGCATCATTTATTTGATAATGTTTTGGCACACTTGATGCCACTGAAAGCGAACTTTACAGATCTAAATATTTTGGTAAATGGCTTATTTTTTACCTTTATTAATATTAATTTATTGGCTATTCTCTTCTTGCTCCATTCCTGGACATCATTCTGTACATACACTGTTGTACTATATAGAATTCTACTTCTATATTACTTTTTGTTATTAAATATATTTAGCTTGTAAGTGGAACAGGGAAGACAGAGAAATCTATAAAGACAGAACGCAGTAGCACTACAGATAGATAACTGAATATTTCCAGTTAAAGAAACTCTGGCAGAATAGTTTTTACTATAGCACTTTAAAATTATTTTTATTTATAACAGTAGGTTTCCTAAAGATGTTTCTGCCCCAGGCATTCCCTTAAAGCAGAGACATAATACATCTTAACAAAAGTCAGCTATGTCACATATTATTGGCAACACGTTCTTTGAAAAGTGTCACATTTAGAATAAAATCTGATGTTAGATTCATTTTTAAAAACTTCTAAAATAAGTTAGATAATTTTAGTTCATTTTCTGCATTCACATTAAAAGTGATGCTATCATTCATTTCAATCTCATTCCATAAAGGGAAGTCACTGATTGTTATACCAAAATTAAATATCTTCTTAAATACAATAGCTTCACTGAGATACTTTCCATAGGAAAAAAAAGCTTTCAGATAAAAGGCAATCATACCACAGTAGCTAGAGTGGGAAATGGGATATGGCATCATCCTAATGTTTGTATACTAGTGGTTTTTTTTATTTGTTCTTTTTGTGCACTTTGTAAAGAGGGAATATTGATTTTAAGGGCTTCTGAAAAAGGTCTTTTGTATCAAGTAATAAAGTTTCACATGTTGTTGAGCTACTAGTTGTTCTGATCACAAAATTATTTGCTATTCTGCTCATTGGATCTAGGAAAATTATCCTTCATAAAAGAATTATCGAAGAACATACTTTCTTGTCCTTTTCTTCTCTGCCTACAACACTTTCCCCATTAACAGGGAGCTAATTCAACAGTATAATTTTTAAAAGAATATTGTGTCATCTGAGGATAACAAACAGAGTGTGAAGAAATTAGGGCAGGAAAACATGAATGGGGAAATCTCAGGAAAGTGGCATTGTTGAAAATCAAAACTATGTGTTCTATGAGTGTCCAGGAACATCTGTAGAAAATAAGGAAAGCAGATATGTCTCCTGCATCAAATGTCTTACACTGAAGATGGATGCAGACACTGTACCTACATTAGTTTACTTTGCTTGTTCTGACCACATAAGAAAAAGGGTACATGGTTGGGAAGAGTGATTGGGAAAGTTACACTGTACAAAACAGTGTAGTCCTGAAAAAAATGACTTATGACCTTTTGTCACAGTTACAAGCTTTGCAACATTTGAATTTTGATCACATGATCCCCATGATCATGTGATCAAAATTCAAATGCTTGGGCACTGGTTCATATTTAGGACCGTTGCTGTGTCCCAAGGTCAGATGAACACCTTTTGTAACCCTCTGACAAGTAAAGTCAATGCGGAAGCCAGATTCACTTGTCAACTGCATTGATTCACTTAACAACCTAGGCGAGAAAGGTCATAAAATGGGGCAAAACTTACTTAACAAATGTCTCACTTAACAATAGAAATTTTGGGCTCAATTGTGGTCATACGTCGAGGACTACTTGTACTAAGTCCAACTCAGTTATATAAACTCACTGCATACTCACTGGGTCAATTCTTTTAAGTATTTTAATATCACAAGATTGCTGTTGAAAATGAAAAGAGATTACCCCATAAATTGCCTTGACAAAAGGTGGAATATACATCAGATAAATAAATAAATAAATAAATAAGAAGCATGCTTCTATTATGAGAAAAATGCTATAAAATAAAATGACTAAATACAATTGTTAATGGTTTTAAATATGTTTCAAAAAATCCCAGCAAAGTGGAAAATAAGATCTCATTTACGTGCACTTCATCTGTAAAATGGTTGTTTAGCCTTACTGATATATGAGTCATTCATTAAAATCATATTTATCATTAGTATTTTGTGTATATCTTGCCTGGAAAGAGTTGGATCCAGGTAAACATCCATAAAGTTATGCCTAATGAGAATGTGTAAATTCCATGTTTTTAAAAATATCTCAAAACTTTCGTTCCCTTAATTCAGTGTAATTTTAGAGCTTTCTTTTCTACCTGCAGAACAAAGTAATTCAATGAGTCATTCTCTCATAAATAACACTGTTATACCAACATTGTTGAACTAAGAAACATCTTTCATCACTTTGGAAATGTTATTGATGAATTATTCATCCAATAGATGTAAATAAATAAGCACTTGAAATTAATTGCTCTGTTATAAATAAAGTAGGCATTAGTCAATTCTACTGAGGGATACATGGTATGTTTTAGTGCAGGCCTAACACAGGAAGCTGAATTTAAAATGGGTTCAGCATTAAATAATTACTTAACTTTAAAGCAGTAAACAGAAAACGTGTAATTTCTATGGCTCTAGCATTGCAAGTATGTGTTTATTTAATTCTTATTTTAAATAATAATAATGTTCTGCTTTCAATAGAAGAAAACAGTTTTACAAGACAACCTAATAACATAGAAAACACAACAACCTATAAAAACTAATTGCACTCATTTTTCAAATATCTGGCAATGAAAATCATACTTGCTTTCCAGCTCAAATGCTAATATATATGTGTTGGGACAGTATCTCCCATACTGTAACATCATTCTCTAAATGAGATGCAACTGTTCAGAAATTTCACTCTCTGACTGCCACTGACATATCTGCAATAGCAAGAATATTTGCAATAAGAGTTGTAATGAACTTTCAATATAAATGACACTTCATGTACTGTAGCTAGATTCGAAATCTAGGAAAGGTGTTTAGGGTCTGAACCAAAAATCAACAGGAAATTACTGTAGTTTAAAGATAGGCAACTTATTTCCTATCTAAAGGTAAATCCATGTTGAGTTGAATGTACATTTTATTTCCATTATCACTAAAGTTCTCTTGCTGAAGACACACAATAATTTAGACAATGTGCAAGATACACAGTTTATTTATAATTAATATCCTGCATTTATTATTTTTACAAATAAGTCAAGATGGCATACATATCCAACACACCTTCCACCTCCTATTTTTCGCACCACAACAATCATAGAACAAGGTTTGAATGTATACGAGCCTAGTCATCTGAATAGTGAAAAGCTCCAATTGGAGACACAAGCCTTTTGAAAACATTTTGCCCTACGCTTCATTTTTTATATGTTTATTTGCTTATTTAGGTGTTCAGAAAAATATGCAAAAATATTAGTAGCTTATTTGGGAAAGACAAAAGATTAAGGTACTACAGAGTATTTAATGACAAAACAGTAAATGAAAGTTTGAATTGTGCATATCTTAATCCTGCTAACACTCACCAATTTCAGATTTTATTCTTTTCTGAAGGCTAGAAAATGCTTTGTATTAACTAGCACAAATAATACAAGCTACAGCTACAGCAAAGTAGAATGTCACAGCAGAAAACAAAACAAAATACTGGAATTATTATGTGTTACCAGTGCTTTTTTTCTAAAAAAAGGTGCCGGAACTCTCATCTTGGCGGGTACAGGAGGCGGGGTGGGGGGTGCAGTGCTGTTGCGGTCACGGGTGAGAGGGGTGTTGGTGGCAGGCTGCCCCCTGGGGCCAGAGCCGGCACGGCTGGTGCTGTGGGAGCAGCGGGGCCTGCTCTATACGGCGGGGCTGCGCGGAGCGGGCAGCGGACGCAGTGTGGGCCAGGCGATGCAGGGAAAAAGCCCTGCTTTTATGTTTTAATCTTATGATTTTAAAAAATATTGTAAGTTGCCCCAAACCTCGCCATGTGGATTTGCTACAAATATTATATAATCGGTTAATAAAGGTAGAACATATGTTAAATATACATCAAATGATAATATGCTTTCCTACAAAGTCAATTCTTGCTCAATGACAGACCAAGGAGTTAACTCGGAAAGGCAAGAGGAAAATCTAGAAGAGGTCTGTGCAACTTGTAGAAGGGAAAGGCCCACACTGATAAATTAAAAATCTTTGTGGTCTGCAAAGGAATGCTGGTTGGATAATTAATGATTTGGTGACTAGAGGAGCATCTACAGTGTTGGAGTTTGTGGTCATGGTAAGCCATGGAGGCACTAGGCAACATGACTTTCAGGGCAGCCGTGGTGATTTTATTACTTTTTTTTTTAAAAAAAAGTCTGTGCTCTGTCCAAGGGTGCTTGGTAGGCTGCATGTACAGGCCTGGTCTAGAATTTATTTTGGAGCATTCACCTATCTAGAGCAGGCATGTTAAACTCATTTTGTTTGAGGCAACTTTTTATAAAAGAATTGCCATTAATTTGTTTTAATAAAATAATTTAAATCAATTTTCACTTGATTTCAAATTAAATGAATTATATTGGTTGACAATGAGATTTTTTTTAGTACAATTGCCAAATGCAATAAACTGGTTTTAGGTATATATGTGCACTAATTATTTCAACACCAATACATTTTAACAACATATTCTATTTGTAAATGAATGCAAATGCAAATTATACAATTTTTTGTGCAAAAATAAAAGAAAATAACAGATTTAAGAGCTGTTATCATTAGTTATCCTTAGATAAAAAATAATTCCATCATCCAAAACTTTTGTTATACTGTTGCAGAGATATTAACATAGGAAATAGATTATTTTGTTATCTAATTTTACCTTCCAAAAGACAGAAGCAGATGAAAAATGTGAGGTTCTTTCCTGTTGGCTTTTTTTGAATTAACTATTTTACATTCTAAAAATTTAGTTCCTAAAGAAGTAATCCTGTAAATAATTTTAATGTCCTCTTCTAGTGCAGGCTCTTTTATGATTCAAGGACTTCAACTCCCAGAATTCCTGAGCCAGCATGGCTCAGCTTGGAAACCTCTCCCTTTTCCCTCAGCATGGCTGGCTCAGGAATTCTGGGAGTTGAAGTCCACGAGTCATAAAAAAGGGCCAAGATTGCCTAGCAATAGGCTTTCAGAGGGAGCTTTTTTTTTTTTTGCAAAAAAAGGTGCCAGAACGCTGTTCTGAGCGTTCTATGAGAAAAAAAAGCCCTGTGTGTTATTAAGAAAGAACTTAGAAGTCTGATGGAAAAGTGTTAATTAAATATCCAATTTTCAATATATATTTATTTATTAAACTTCTATGCCTCCCATTTCATCCTATAGGCAACTCTAGCCAGCTCACAAACAATATTACTATCAAGATATGAACACAATATAGGATTTAAACATTAGCTTGAAATTTTTAAAATGTGATTGGTGCATTGGTTTATAAATCATCCTATAAATGCACATCACCATATGTTATGTGGAAAGCTACATAAAATAGCAACTTAGTAGAACTAAAAACTCTTAAAACTTAGTGCCCTTAAGCTGAAACTTTTGCTAAATGTGACAACAAGCATTATGTACACAGTCAGCATTTTATATTTCAGGAGAAGTGGGAAATAGTAGTGGCAAAATGTGTCACTTTGTTAACAGCACATAAATTGAATTTTGACCTTATTACTGACTTTTACAATCACTAATCTGGAATTCAAGTTGCAGATTGCATTGCGAAGAAAGCCACATTAAGGCCAACAGTGCTTCAAAACAACTTGGAGAAAAATAACTGTACTGCAGGAGCGTAACTGATAGTAATATGCTCTAAATAATAAGAATAGCAATAAAAAGTATTACCGCCATATAGAAATGTGTTGCCTTAGTGTTTTGACGTGATAATGAATGACTATTGATGGTAGAAACTGTCTTAGGCCCAGTATTCTTTGATGTCTTCACCAACTGAATGGCATGTTAAATGTGGTAGGCACTCATTCAGCAAGCTAAGCATAATTTTCAAGAACAACCTCCCCCTATGCCTGGAGAGAAAATTTTTCAATCAGTGTGGGCTACCTGCTCTAACTTATGCTGGTGAAACACGCTCACAATCGATACAAAAGCTATGAGTCAGCATTACAAGAGAAGATAGAAAGACCTGCACATGGATTAGAGAACAAAAGAAAGTATACAATAACATCAAGAGAGTAAAACAATTGAAATGGAAATGGGCTGATCACATAGCAAGAACAATTGATGGCAGGTGGACCAAGGCAGTCATAGAGCGGATCCCACTTGATAAAAAGAGACCTAAATCAAGATGGATCAAAAGAGACCTAAAACAAGATTGATTGAAGACATCAGCAAGTATTGTGGGCCCAATTGGTAAAAGAAAGCTCAGGATCTTATTGAAAACATGAGGAAGAGGCCTTCACCCTGCAGTTGACAATAATGATGATGATGATGATGATGATGATGATGATGATGATGATGATGATGATGATTATGATATAGAAGGGAAACTTGTCAAATTTGCAGACAATACCAAACCGGTAGGAAAAGCCAACACTCTGGAAGATAGTCTGAAGATACAAAAGGATCCTGACAGACTTGAACACTGGACCGTATCTAACAAAATGAAATTCAATAATGAAAAAAGTAAAATTTTACAATTAGGCAAGAAAAACCAAATAGCTGATACTCATCTCAATAGTAGTAACTGTGAGATGGATAGAACTTAAATATGAGCCAGCAGTGTTCTGCAGCTGCCAAAAATGCCAACACAGCCATAGGATGCATTAACAGAGGGATAGAATCAAGATCAGTGCCATTTTGTAATGTTTTGGTAAGACCACACTTGGAATATTGCATCCAGTTTTGGTCACAATATTGGTCACAATTAATACCACAATATTAAAAAAAAGACTAGAAAGAGTGTAGAGAAGATCAACAAACATGATTAGGGGCTGAAGCTAAACTGTACACTAAATGGTTGTAAGAACTAGGTATGTCTAGTTTAATGAAAAGAAGGACAGGGGATGAAGCAGTGTTGCAATATTTGCAATGTCACAAAGAAGAGGTGGGGAAGTCAACCTATATTCCAAAGCGCCTGAAGGCAGAACAAGAACCAATGATGAAAATTAATCAAGGAGAGAACCAACCTAGAAATAAAGAGAAATTTCCTGACAGTGAGAACAATTTAATCAGTGAAACAAAATGCCTTCAGTGCTCTTCAATATCTTCATTAATGATTTGGATGAGGGGATAGATGGGGAACTCATCAAATTTGCAGATGACACCAAGCTGGCAGGAATAGCCAATTCTCCAGAAGATAGGCTTAAGATACAGAAGGATCTGGACAGACTCGAACACTGGGCACTATCTAACAAAATGAAATTCAATGGTGAAAAAAGTAAGGTTCTACACTTAGGCAGGAAAAATCAAATGCATAGGTATAGTATAGGTGGTACCTTGCTCGATAGTACTAACTGTGAGAGGAATCTCGGAGTCTTAGTAGACAATCACTTCAATATGAGCCAGCAGTGTGCTGCAGCTGCCAAAAAAGCCAACACAGTGCTAGGCTGCATTAACAGAGGGATAGAATCAAGATCAAGTGAAGTACTAATACAATGCTTTGGTAAGGCCACACCTGGAATACTGCATCCAGTTTTGGTCACCACGATGTAAAAAAGATGTCGAGACTCTAGAAAGGGTACAGAGAAGAGCAACAAAGATGATTAGGGGGCTGGAGGCTAAAACATATAGGGAACGGTTGCTGGAATTGGGTATGTGTAGTTTAATGAAGAGAAGGGTGAGGGGCGACATGATAGCAGTGTTCCAATATCTCAGGGGCTGCCACAAAGAAGAGGGAGTCAAGCTATTCTCCAAAGGACCTGAAAGCAGGACAAGAAGCAACGGATGGAAACTAGTCAAGGAAAGAAGCAACCTAGAACTAAGGAAACTTCCTGACAGTTAGAACAATTAACCAGTGGAACAACCTGCTTCCAGAGGTGGTGAATGCTCCAACACTGGAGGTTTTTAAGAAGAGACTGGACAGCCATTTGTCTGAAATGGTATAAGGTTTCCTGCCTGAGCAGGGGGTTGGACTAGATGACCTCCAAGGTCCCTTCCAACTTTATTATTATTATTATTATTATTATTATTATTATTATTATTATTATTATTATTATTATTATTATTATTATTATTATTATTTTGTGGGTGCTCCATCACTGGAGGTTTCAAAGAAGAAATTGGACAACAATTTATTTGAAATGGTAGGGTCTGAGCAGGGGATTGGAATAGAAGACAACCAACGTCCTTTCCAACTTTGTTATTCTGATGCTGTGATATTGTATTATATTACTGCACTTACTGTATTTACACAAAACAATTGGATGTGCATATATATGTGGATAGCCTTGACCATCATTTAAAATATTGAATATACTGAAAATACTGCTAATCATAAACATATATAAATCTTGCTAGTTAGAACAAATCTCCACCTTTGTCCAGACATCTACAGTATTTCTATCAGTTCTATCACTCTCTCTGTCTCCCTCCCTCTTTCCCTCCATACTAATTTAGAATGGTTCAACAACAACAAAAAAGAGCTTTGATACATTCCCCCTTATACTGGAAGTATAGTGGATATGATAGAATCAAAACAGATTCCCTGAAAATCCCAGTAATTTTTAGAAATGTCATCACTTCTTTCTCAATTTTGAAAACATATTTAGTTTTAATCTTGCCATGACCTCATACTATAAAGAGTAACATCCCCATTACTGACCACCTTTTCTGTAATTTTGCTTTAGTGTTTATTAAGTGCTTTATACATTTGTTACAGTATGTTATTTATGAAACTGCTACAGATGTTCAGTATTTTAATATGCTGCTTTTCTTCTAATTGAATATTGCTTTAAGGTAAAAGAGGCATACAAATAGAGTAAAGAAATAAACACATAACATATGCCAGGGAATATGCCAGGGATAACTAAAATTAATTGACTGATTGGTATCCTCTTTTTGGTTTCATCCTACCCTTATTCTTCTTCAGTATCACACAAGTGGGCTAATAACAAATCTAATCAGATAATTTCAAAAGTGTTATATAAATAGACAGCTGTACCCGACGTAGCAACCACACCACACAGCAAAATTATATTTGGTTAAGAGAACCAAGGCCTGCCTAAGCAAAGAAGTCTCAAGTCAAAAAGAAGATAAGAAGTTGACAACTTAAGCCAAAATTACTAGATGTGGTTACATCGCAGCCATTTTTCTTGTTTCAATTAAATAACCTCTATCAGTTTGGACATATAGGAAACCTTCCCCATCTGCCTCACTGGTACAGAGGCATTAATTCATGTATTTTCATAAATCAACCAGCAATTTCAATTAAGTCAGAAACAACTTGGCAACAAATGCAGTCTTTGCACAGTATGCAGAATATATTTATGTATGTTTCTGAACACTTCTTCCAAAAATAGCCTTAGTAGAACAAATTGCAATATCACCATTACATCAGGAATTATATCATGAATCCAAAGTATGAAAATATTATGTGCTTAATTTATAACAGATTCTCACTCATCATTATGCTCTATCAATTATCTCTACCCATTTTCCAATTTTATGGGTATTGATAATACACACATAGATACAGATTTATGAGGAAGAGTATATATGTACATGTTTGTATGTGCACATAACATATGCACACATGTACACATATACTCTCCAATTCAAATATCCTCCATTTCCTGATCTAAACTGATGCATCTCTCTCTCTCTCTCTCTCTCTCTCTCTCCAGATAGATATGATATAGATAGATATGGAAAGACAGAGAGAGATGAATAAACAGAAAGACAGATTGATATTTTGCAACATTATTTTGAGAGTCCACTGTCTTCAGAAGATAGGGAGTATAGAAAAATACGATAGAGGAAATACAAAATGCTTATTATAGATCAGGTGGAATATATAAAATGCATGACATCTCATCTATACCACTGGTTAAATGGCCCATATAACACAGCAAGTTATAACATGAACCATGGAAACATTTGAGTAAATTTTTGCTGCAAATATTTGTCTCTCTCATTTCAGTAAAGCTTTTCCAGAAACTCTAATGATCTACTGGATCATTATGCTATTTTTAGGTAAAATAGTATAACCTTTAGGCAAGGTTATACACTGTATGTGGTTTTTTTTCAAAACTTATTAGTAGGGGTGTATATCATATTCAACCAAAGCCCAGTTAACAAGATGAAATGGGATAATTTTGAAATGATACTCATTCCCCTGGCATGTAGAGGGCATGCCCTGTTCTGAGCTTTTTCAAAACACCAGTTCTGATTAAAGCTCTGAAAAGCTTGGCAAAAACAAAACAACAAAACTGTCATTGTTTCTTTAAGACACAACTGTTTTATTTAAAGCCATTTAGACCTATTGGAGTTAGTGCAGTGAGGGCCCAAATATCCAACTGCAGCCATAACTATTTCATGGGTCACAGTAATAGTGCATTAATTTAATTATGTATTACTCTTATTTTTTATTTACAATGCACCATATTTTATATTGCTTCTTACAAAGACTAATATTAAAAAAACTGAAAAGTAAACCAGGCTGTTTGTTTGTTGTAACAGGCTCATACATCACAATTCAATTAATAATCGGTTTTGACTTATAGTTCCTTGTAGGTTTTCAAAACTAACACAGCAAGAAATAAATAAAGCTATTGAGTGGAACTAATGTTGTCTCTACAGTACTCTGGTCTTATGTTTATAAATTAAATAAAAATGAGTGTTAGATGAAGGTATGACATTCTCAGCCTCCCTAAATAAACCAGATACAAAATCTGTGCTATATCTCCTCAGCTTTTTATAATGCAATGAATTTGACAATTGGCAGCAAGAGAAAAACAACTAACAGCAAGAAAGCCATCAATTCAAATGTGTGAAATACAACACAAATATTTCAATAAAACCTATTCACAGTTTCCAACAGATACTCAGATCCCCCAAGTTCAAGTACATGGCCACATATTCTGGACCATAAAAAAAGCTGAGACATCTTGACCCCTGGAGATGTTGCCTTCCATCCTTCCAAGGTCAGTAAAACGATCACTGGGACCAATATGCTGACTCTGTGAACCACTTATAGAGGGGCTGTAAAGCACTGTGATTGAAACTTAACATTAAGAAAACGAAGATCATTGAAACTTAACATTAAGAAAACCAAGATCATGGCATCCGGCCCTCTCAATTCCTGGCAAATAGATGGGGAAGAAATGGAGGTAGTGACAGATTTTATTTTCCTGGGCTCCAAGATCACCGCAGACAGGGACTGCAGCCAAGAAATTAAAAGACGCTTGCTCCTCGCGAGGAAAGCCATGGCAAATCTAGACAGCACATTATAAAGCAGAGACATCACCCTGTCAACAAAAGTGCGTATAGTCAAGGCTATGATCTTCCCAGTTGCAATGTATGGCAGTGAAAGTTGGACCATAAAAAAGGCCGAGCGCCAAAGAATTGAGGCCTTTGAACTATGGTGCTGGAGAAGACTCCTGCGAGTCCCTTGGACTGCAAGGCGATCAAACTGGTCAGTCCTAGAGGAGATCAACCCTGACTGCTCTTTAGAAGGCCAGATCCTGAAGCTAAAACTCAAATACTTTGGCCACCTAATGAGAAGGAAAGACTCACTGGAGAAGAGCCTAATGCTGGGAAAGATTGAGGGCAATAGAAGAAGGGGATGACAGAGAATGCGGTGGCTGGATGGAGTCACTGAAGCAGTAGGCGTGAGCTTAAATGGACTCCAGCAGATGGTAGAGGACAGGAAGGCCTGGAGGAACGTTGTCCATGGGGTCGCGATGGGTCAGACACGACTTCGCAGTTAACAACAACAACAAAGCAGTGTGAAGCAATATATAAGTCACAGTTTTATTGCTATTGCTATCTATTTTAGTATTTCTTGAGCTTGGACTTGATGAAAAATAATTTGAAAACACTATTCAATACATTCAGTGAATAATTGTTCATATTTATAAACCCTTATACTAATAATATAAAAATAATATAAAAATAATATAAAAACCTGGAGGAAGCTGAATATCTAGATCCGTACCAATCGGGTTTCAGACCCGGGCACAGCACGGAGACGGCATTGGTCGCGCTGGTGAATGATCTCTGGCGGGCCCGAGATAGAGGTTATTCCTCTGTCCTGGTCCTATTAGATCTATCAGCAGCTTTTGATACCATCGACCATGGTATCTTACTGCGTCGTCTTGAGGGGCTGGGAGTGGGAGGCACCGTTTTGCGGTGGTTCTCCTCCTACCTCTCGGACCGTTTGCAGACGGTGTTGGCAGGAGGGCAGAGGTCAAGCCCTAGGCCTCTTAAGTGTGGAGTGCCTCAGGGTTCGGTGCTCTCGCCCCTCCTGTTCAACATCTATATGAAGCCGCTGGGAGAGATCATCCGTAGCTTCGGGGTGAAATATCATCAATATGCTGATGATACCCAGCTATTCATCTCCACCCCGAATCAACCCAGTGATGCCCTCGATGTGATGTCCCGTTGCCTGGAAGCGGTACAGATTTGGATGGGAGAAAACAGGCTTCGACTTAACCCGGCCAAGACTGAGTGGCTGTACATACCGTCATCTCGTTTAGTCCAAAAGGTTCCATCTCTGACTATTGGAGGAGAGATGTTACCTCCCATTGATAGAGCACGCAATCTGGGCGTCCTCCTAGATTCACGACTCAGTTTTGAAGATCATATTGGAGCCATGGCTAGGGGGGCATTTGCACAGATTCGTCTTATATACCAGTTGCGCCCCTTTTTAGACCGAGATGCCCTACGTACAGTCACCCACGCACTCGTTACCTCCCGTATTGATTACTGTAATGCTCTCTACATGGGGCTGCCCTTGAAGACCACCCGGAGGCTTCAGCTGGTGCAGAATGCAGCTGCACGGGTTGTGATGGGAGCTCCCCGATACTCCCATATTACACCCCTCCTGCGTGAGCTGCATTGGCTACCAGTTGCCCTCCGGGTGAGATTTAAGGTGCTGGTACTTACCTTTAAAGCCCTACATGGCTTAGGTCCGGGATACTTGCAGGACCATCTGCTGCCGGGAACAAATCCCCATCGTCCAGTACGCTCGCACAGAGAAGGCCTCCTCAGGGTACCGTCAGCTAGGCAATGTCGACTGGCGACCCCCAGGGGGAGGGCCTTCTCTGTGGGAGCGCCAGCCCTATGGAATCAGCTCCCCCCTGAACTTCGGATGGCCCAAAACCTCCAATCCTTTCGCCGCGGCCTCAAAACACTCCTGTTCCACCAGGCCGACCTAGACTGACAGGCATCTTATTTAATTTATATTTAGTATTTTTAATTTATCTCCTAAATTCTCTAATTTAATTTATTGCACAGACGTTCTCAATTTTATTTCTATCTTGATCTCTGTACTTATTATATGTTTTGCTGTTAGCCGCCCTGAGTCCTTCGGGAGATAGGGCGGGATATAAATCCCATCAATAAATAAATAAATAAATAATAATACTTACATTTTATTAAATATTGTTTTTATAATAACACCAAAATTCTCTTTGCAATGATCATAACTACCTCAAATGTTCTCAAATACAGATGTAATTGCCAGTGTCCAAAGGGCAGGTGCTACAGCAGAAAAGACCTGGGATCCTGCAGAACAAACTCTTTAGAAATGATCCCACAATCCATCTCTTCTGCTGGGATAAGCAGATGCAATTGGGTGGCAGCTATCCTCAGATAACCTGGCCCCATGCCACTTATTCAACATAAGTAGTTCCAAAATTAGAGAGATAACCTTTATTGTAATTTTTTTCCTCTGGGCACAATGGCACACATTAAAAATGAAATTTAGTTGCTTCCTCTCAAAGTTTACGCATACATAACACACATTTCAAACACACTATATACAACATATGTATAGACCTACACCCTTACATATAAAATTATAAATATATGATGAGTTATGTTCCCCATACCTATTATCTGCATTTCTAGAGTAAAGATTTGCAAGAGTTTCAAAACTAATCTATTCAGTAGAGAAAAGCTGGATATATATTATTCAGCTCAGAAAATTATTTTCATTGAATGTAGGATGTCATGGAAAGGAGAATGATTAAACATACCAAAGTAAAATGTGATGGAGAATTCAAATAGCAAGCAGAAAATCAACGATTGAAAGCAAAACACAAAAATAGATTAAATAATATTTTATATTTAACTACTGGTAGGTGGGCCAGCAATGAAGTACCCTTCATATTGCTTTTGATGGCAGGGGAGTCAAATTTTGATGAAATATTAGAGAAATCTCAGCACTTTTCATAAAAACATGGTTCAGGCATGAGTCATTTAAAGGAAATCAGAAATTATTTTCTTATAGAATGGTATTTTTTTCTTTGCTCTGAATCCTATTTCAAAGCACACTATTTTTAATGTCATGTATTTTAACAAAACTCTTGTTTATTTTCTTTTAATTGGAATTTGAATGTTTGTTAATACATCTTCATTAGCATGTCTGCATTACTCTGCTCCACTGGAACAGAACAGCTATTTGAGACATAAAAAATGAATTTAAAGTGAAATATCTTCCTCCCCCCCCCCACATCAGCATTTTTGAAGCTGCAGGCAACGCACTGCATCTGCAGTGAATCATACAGAATGACATCTTAAATGAAGGAATGGATAGCAGAAATAAAAGGTATGACATAACAGTTCCATTCTAATATCATTAGTACTGTTCTAGCTTCTCTCCACCAACACACAAACTTTCAGGCAGGAATGCTCACACTGATATGATTAACATTATCATAAAGACTGAAGAGCATTGTACTTCAGCAATGCTGATGACTACATGCAAATACTGGCCTTAAACGAAATGAGAGAAAACCACTTAACAAACTTTAGGTATAATACTTCAAAAATACTGCAATGCAGGATGACCATTTTTCACACCGTAACAAAACCGATTTTTGTAAATTCTGGCCCAACAAACAATCAAACAAACAAAAGACAGTGGTATTCTACTCTGCTCTTTGGGGATCACAGCATGCAATGATTAAAAAGCTGATCTATATCCAATTTGTCAATGTGGTTGCACTGAGAAAATGACGTAACATTTCTCAATTTCAACATTTGACAGAACAAGCTAAAGCCTTTATACCAGAAAACAAACTAAAGAGTTGTCAAATGTTGGCAGCAGCAAGAATTTCAAACATCCTCTTTGCATTAAAGCACTCAATGGTTTACAATATGATCAGCTAAACCACTTGATAGCTAGTTCCATTTTAAATGAATTCTAAGTTAAGTTATACTTCAATTCTTACCATCTACACATGCTGGTCTTGCCCTTGTAGTACCGGCAATCTGTCCTTTTTTACATGCACAACGAGCTGTTTGTCGGGCTATAGTTCTTCGAGGCTGACTGCTGTCTCTGTCCAAAGTAACAATTTCACATGTACCTGCAGCCAACTGACCTGGGGGAAAAAACAGAAACAGGTATCATAGTCAATAACTATTGTAATCCAAAAGAGTCATGGCCCATTGTTGCAACAGACTCTTCTCAATAAATGGAAATTCAGTGGAGAAGTATAGATATTGATATTTGTAACAAAACAAAGGTAACATTTTTCTCATGTTTCATCTTGAAGGAACTGGTGTTTAAAAAACAAGCTGGTTCTAGAAATTATTTCAAGTTAACAGTCATGATGATATGCACCCCAGAATTAGGAAGAAGCAAACTGTAGTACTGAACATCTTGACTCATCACCCATTAGTTTTTCTAGAAATGTGTCAATGACTGATAAAGTTCCTTTTCAAACAATTACCAGTAAAATATTTATTGATTGGTTTAATTTATATTCCAAATGTCTTCAAAAGCTGAAGAAGTTTTAAATTCTTCCTTTTTTTTCCTACTTTGGAGTAGGTTTGTCTGATGGACTAGAAGACCTCCAAGGTCCCTTCCAACTGTTATTCTGTTTACTGACCAACTTCACTCAGCATGTAGTCCTCACATGGAACTACATCTGCATGGATAGCATGTAGTAGGGTACCACAAGGTTCTGTCTTAGGCCCACATTTTCATAAATGATTTAGACAAGGTGATAGAAGGGTAACTCATCAAATTTGCAGATGATATCAAGCTGGGGGGAATAGCCAACACTTTAGAAAATAGCCTCAAGATACAAAAGGATCTTGACAGCTTTAGACACTGTGCTCTATCCTGCAAAATGAAATTCAATGTAAAGAAAAGTAAGGGTTTACACTTAGGCAAGAAAAAACAAATGGACACATATAAAGTAGGTGGTACCTGGCTCAACAGCAGTAACTGTTGACTGGAGGTTTTAAAGAACAGATTGGGCATCAATTTGTCCAGAATGGTATTAAGTCACCTGCTTGAATCAGGGGTTGGACTAGAACATCACCAAGGTGCCTGCCAACTATGTTATTCTGTATTCTTTAATTAAAATGATGGACAGACATTAGTGAGATGCTGAAGCTAATACATCCATGGCCAGAAAAGCTCTATGAGTGACTTTGGAAGAGTTACTCTCGCTCTGCCCTATCAATCTCATGGAATTGTTATAGGAAAAAAACAAAAAACAAAGGTAGCACTGTGGACACTGCTTTAAGCAGAAAGAGAAATTTAAATCTAGTAATGTAACATAAGATAAATTAAAATAAAATAAAATAAAGCAGTATACAGAAAGCAGGATTTCTTAACTATTGAAGGCTCAAAAATGTTCAAACGTGTTTATCAGAGAATGAGAATCACTACATTAGAATAACATATGTAGGTTTGTATTTATTTTTCAGCCCAAGACCATTTTTTCTTTAGTACTTTCTTTGTAGTCCATCTTTTATTCAATTTCCCTTCACCCTTTCTTTCAAAAAATATTTATTTATTTACTAAATTTATATGCTACCCATGTCAGTATTGAGTATCTTCCTTCCTTCCTTCCTTCCTTCCTTCCTTCCTTCCTTCCTTCCTTCTTTCCTTCCTCCCTCCCTCCCTCCCTTCCCCACATATTTCTGTGTATTTATTTCATTATCAAAAAATGAAGAATCTTTATAAATGGTAAATGAGATATGCAACCAATTAAAATATTAAAATTATTTTAACAATTATTAATAAAGTATAAAATATTTAATGGAACCTTACAAAAAATTACATACTTTTTTTTAACCTCTTCATGGTACTCTTTTTTTCTTAAAAGCAAAGATCAATTCAAAATAGATTTTACATAAAAAAATGCAAAAGTTTAAATGTGTTTAACAATTTTTAAAAAAAAAACACACTTATTCTTGTAGCCTTCCAAAAATATCCCCAAAATTCTGGTTCCAAGGTGTGGATAAGTTCAATGGAACTAAGTGGGAAGCCATATTATCACACATAAGAAGTCTAAAAATAAGCATAAGATATCACTGTAAAAAAGGTAATAAAACTAGCATAATGGAGTGGTTCAAGAACTGAAGCATAAATCAGTATTGTTCCAGTCATAAAACTTATATGATCTAAGGAAATCCATCATTCTACACTCAGTTTGCAATAAAAACATAATAAACAATCTACTTCTTATGACTAATACAAGCATTCTAAAAATATACACAAGAAACGTTTAATTTATGTGAACCTTTTAAAGAAATCATTGTAATCATCATCATCATCATCATCATCATCATCATCATCATCATCATCTCCAAAAATACATCTCCCCCCATTGGCAACAATTCATTTTTTATGCCCAGTTTAAAACACCCAGCTTGAATTTATCTCTGGTGATTAAGAAGCTCCATCTCATTTTATACAAATCTGCTTGACTCCATTTGAGATCCTGGGTTTTAGGTCTGAAAGAAACATTTAATTTGGGGGTAACATATTCTCAGCTGAGTAACTCTACTTTTTTTGTTACTGTAAACAAAAGCCTTAAAGATAAACTTGTTTTAGTTCAGATAATGTGATTATGTACCACATAAATTATTGTTTCAATTGTGGCTGGTAATTCAAACCCTGGTTTTTATAATAAGTTAATAAAACATTTATATGATAGTTTAATAATTAGTAAAGTTATTATGTGCTTTTAATGATCACTGTTTAATCTGTAAGGTATACACATACACATACATACACACCAATCAGACCTATAAATATTTATGTAGTATTCTGAACATTTTTTATTGTAAAGATATTGCACATTAAATTTTTCAAAGAAGATAACAGATAAAAGCTTGGATTAAGCATCAAAGTCTTTTTAAAATTAAAGCTGTTTCTGATATATTTAGCTCCCTTCAGTTAGAGAAAGACTGCTCTGTATGACCATTACATTACTAATAAGGTGAATCACTCTAGCTTATAATGACTTTCTAATGAAAACCAGGGTTAAGTCACATGTTCTTATGAACAGCAGCATCTGCAGAGAGTCTAAATGCATAATTGGTGGCACATGAGAAGATTGCTTGAGGAAGCCAAAGCATTATTTCTGCTATCAAGCAAATCTCCATCCATGGAAGTGACAATTTTCAAAACAAAACAAAACATTATATTTTATATGACACAATTCATTCAAATTACTTTGTGACCTGACATTCAAGCCAATTTGGTATCAAAGTGCAGTTAAAATGCTACTTCTTTCATAGCTGCTTGATTCTCCGAATTCAATAATACCTTAGAAATGTTATATAATAAATGGCTTGGGAATGTTTTATAATTGGAAAAGTAAAAAAAATGCATACAGTTTAAAATATGAAACAAAAGTACAAAAATAAATTTTGTATTAAAAACAATAATATTCTATAAACCTGTATCTGGCTGTTTCTTCCTGACAGTAGAAGTAAACAAAGATAAAAACCAAATGCCACTGAAGAGTTCAAGAATGCCACCGGCATTGTTTGGGAAATGCAAATACGAGTAATCATATAACAGCATTAGTGCTCTTGCTTGTTTATCATAATAAATATTCAGAATTCTAAGTCCCCTTCAAGCAAAACACAATATATTTGATAAAATATTCCAATTCATCTCACACCCTTCACATAACTGATTTCAATGATGAGGCTATTAGAAAAGATAAAAATTGTTACTTCACATTGAATGACTGAATATCATTCTACTAGCACTACCCGATATTTAGCAAATGTTTATTTTCAAAACTGGGTTGTTTTCAGTGGCATGCAGTTGATTACTTGCTACTAGTTCCTACAGCCTTGATTCATTCTATCTCTATCATGCATCCCCATCATCATCATCTCTCTTTCTTTATCTCTCTCTCTCTCTTTCTCTCTCCAAGGATATCTTGGCTATTTTTTGATTAAAGAAAAATATAGAATATATTATTATTGAAAGCAACTTCTGGACACCAAAGACAAGAACTAACAAATAAACATCTGAAACACACTAAAGTTACATTTTCAGGAAAAAAAATCCAATGAAATTGATAAATTACAATTTCCTGTGATATTCATCTGCCTTCTTTGCACTGTTTCTTTGTTTCTTTAGGGCCTTAACTGCAGGAAATATAGACTTTAAGGGAAAGCAACAACCAGGCAAAATAATTTAATAAATGAAAGACTAAAACCCTTAGATTTAAATAAATATGCAAACATACCTCATTGACCCAAAGATAGTAAAATTGTTTCACAATATGACTTTAAGATTGTGATACCTGCACAAAATAGCAGCACCTTTTTAATTTAAGTATGATCAATTACACCTGAATTATAAGTATGATCAATATTTGAGCCGGTTTCATTGATATAGAAAACAGTTACTTATTCAAGGAAATTCTCAGTTTGTTGAACTACAAGATTTCAGACTACTCCTGGCTGTTGTCAGATCTTCAGGGAAGCCAAGGTACATATTGCATTTTTCTAGTTTTTCTATAAGCTATGTCATATTCTTGAGTGTGAAGTCCTATGAGAGATAAGATGAAGCTTTTGGTTGCTAAGAAAGCCTCTGCTATTTATCTCAAGCTTTAACTGAGTACAAGCAATAATCACTATTGCGTAAAATATACTGGACTGAAAAGTATATGGGACCATTCATGAGAGTTCATCAGCATTCAGGAGGCAAACAGCACAACTGCAGTAAGTGAATACAGTCTACTGACTTTAATCTCCATCTCATTCATTCAGCCTTTACTTTTGGCACAGCTGTATGATAAACATTCTTACACACTGCAGTCATGGGATTCCTTAAGAGGGTGAACAAGCAAGAATGCAGTCTTAATGTATTTAAAAATATATTGCATGTATTAATAGGTGGGGGAGCAGATCAGTAAAAGATCACACATACTTTGTATTCATACAAAGAAAAAAACATGAAATCAGCCATATATTAAACAAATGAATGGACAAATTTAAATTAAGTAAAATGGTGGCATTTTGATAAGAAATATTAACACAGAAATCAGTGGGGAATATTTAGCCTGCAGAAGAGGTTACTGATGGGAAATATCAATCTTTAAATATCAGAAAGGTTACCTTATAGATAGTGCAGTTGATTTGTTCTGTGTGGACTGGAGGGCAGGATTGGACCCAATGGGTTCAAACTCTAGGGAAGTAGATTCAGATTAGATATTAGGAGGAATATCCTGATTGCAGGAGTTTTCAACTATATGTTTTGTGGTATGTACTTCTCTGCTGGAAATCCTTAAGCAGAGGCTAAGATACACACCTGCATGATTGAATTTGTTTATTTAGGCCCCAAAAGCAAAATAATCAATTTTTAGTGAAATACCTGATACTTAGTTTGCAAATTATTTGCAAATTGTCTGTGATCCTATAAAACTATAAATTTGATTTAAATTATCTGAAGTTGAAACAGGTGCATGGGCTTACATTGGTTAAAATTACTCATTTTCGCCACAGTTTGAGTTCTTTCCTTATAGAAGACAATTTCAGATCAGTATGGTTCAGGATCATCTCCCAAAAACTTCAGTGTCTTGGCTCCTCTTAATGATGCGGTATGAGTGTGCACTCAGTCTATTTAAACAACATATCAAAGACCTGGAAGCTCAACAAGATTAGTTCTGCTCTGTTTTTTTCTTTCTTTCTGAGCAGTCAAACTCCTCTTTCCAAAGCATTGAGGTATTTACATCATATAATTGACTCCATCCATCCATACATACATACATACATCTTACTACATTGTATATTCTAAAAGGATTCAAGGACCCACTTTGTTCTATCTATCTATCTATCTATCTATCTATCTATCTATCTATCTATCTATCTATCTATCTATCTATCTATCCATTCACCCATCCAAATTTATTGGCGGCTCCATTTTTTTTTATTGAAAAGTTTTAAAATACATTTTATCTTTAACAATCCCCCCCTCCCCCTCCCCTACCTATCCCTCCCTACCCCTCCCCCCCTTTCCCCCCTCCCCCCCGACTTCCCAGAGCTAAGTACAGGGTATAAAAAACAAAGAACAATCATAAGCATCCATATGCTACCAACAATAAATTCTTAAATCTATCACTCTCTAGCTCATATAAGATAACTACAAGCAATACTAATATTTCATATAGAAAAAAAAGAAAATAGAAAGGAAGACTTATTCAAATGCTAAATGAAACTTTTTAGTCCCATATTTGTTCTGGATATATTCAATCCACTTTTTCCACTCCATAATATAACGTTCTTGCGAATGATCTTTCAAATAAGCCGAGATCTTTGCCATTTCTGCCAGGTCAGAAACCTTTAAAGTCCATTCTTCTATAGTCGGCAGTTCCTCCTTCTTCCAATATTGACCTATTAAAAGTCTTGCTGCTGTAATTAAATTCAACATCAACTTAGTGTCCACAACAGTAGCATCTGTAATTATACCCAACAAAAAGAATTGCGGACAAAACTTTATCCTTTGCTTAAAGATCTTCTGCATATTCCACCAAATTTTTATCCAAAAAGCCTTGACCTTTTTACAGGTCCACCATATGTGAAAATATGTTGCATCTTCGCCACCACACCTCCAGCATTTTGGCTGATAATTCGGATACATACTTGCAAGCTTTTTAGGATCTAAATGCCATCTATAAAACATTTTATAAAAGTTTTCTCTTAGATTTTGAGCTTGTGTAAATTTTACGTTCCTCACCCAGATCTTTTCCCACGTGTCCATTGTAATAACTTCTTGGATATTCTGGGCCCATTTTATCATACAATCTTTAACAAGTTCTGTTTCTGAGTCGATTTCTATCAATGCAAGATATATCCGTTTAATATGTGCTGGACCCTGATTTCTAATTTGCTTTATCAAATTTTCATCAGTCATTGCAAAACCAGTTTTCTGATCTTCTTTCCACCTGGCCCGTAACTGAGTATATTGAAACCAGGTTTGAACAATCTTCTCATCTCGCAAGAGGTTATACGATTTTAAACACCATACACTTCTTTCCAAGCTTAAGATCTCCTTATACGTAGTCACGTCATGTTTGAAACCAACATTTATGTTTTCTATTGCGTGTTTTGGAATTGCCCACAATGGCATCTTACAGTCTAACTTATGTCTATACTTCTTCCAAACTCTCAACAATGCCTGTCTTAAAATATGCACTTTAAACACATTATCTACCTTCTTATCATACAACATCTTGTAATTGGCCGCTCCATTTTTATGTACAATTGCTATTATCAGATCAGTATGATACAGTAGTCACTTTGAATGTAACTAAATTTTGTAATACCGTCTGCAAAATTAGGCAGACCTTGACTGCCCACTGACAATCCACCATTAATTGTATTATATTATCTTTTCTTTATTATTATTTTTAATACTTTTTATTTGTAATGGTGGACTGTGACCATAATAAAAATTACTATTATAATTTAGTATCAATGTTGAATTGTGGTTTACAGATAAAACCTACCAAACAGACTTCTGAGTTACAGAGTATAAATGGGACAGGACATTAAAAGAAAAGAAAAAGGTTAATTCTGACATTTTAAAAAATAATGCATTCAATCTTACAATTTTATGGGTAAATCTTTGATGCAGTAGTCTAAAAATCTGGGCCTATCATATCTGAAATGCAAATAGAAATACCTAACTCTCTGATGCCATCTAGTGGTCATCTGGGTTTCTGCACCAAAGTATGAAAAGTCTATTAAATCCTATCATCTGCTAAATTTATCTGATTTTCCTTATCATTCTCTTATTTAATAAATTTTAGATACTCACAAACATGAGAAAAATCAAGTTAAAACTTTACATAGTGTACATATTGTACATATAATGTATATATTGTTCCTCTATAAATATATTTGTGTATAGAATATTTTATATAAATATAGATTTAATTTTAAGGGTTAGTTGTAGAAATCTATATTTCTGTTATAAGAGCAAAAGGCTATGTTGGTTATAAAAACTGTCATATATATCTGTTGTAAGAGCAAAAGGCTATGTTGGTTATAAAAACCATCGCACCGGCCCCTAGAGTCGGAAACGACTAGCACACATGTGCGGGGGAACCTTTACCTTTTTTTATATTTGTACATTCAAATATTACAATTCATTTTCCTGGACTGACATAAAATACTGCCTTGTTAATACATACAAGCAAAGTATGTATAAATTAGGCGAGATTACAATTCTAGTTTCTTATGAATTTTCCCACCAGAAATTCTTTCCTTTAGGTTTCAAAATGCAAGTACATTAGCTTTTATCTAGGGGTGTTCATAATCAAGTAAACACTATGTTTTAAGTTCAGAATGATTGTGTTGCCTACATTCAAAACATCCTTAATTCATGCTGATTCTCAGAACATGGACTTTTTGGTTGGAACACACCAAAGTGCCTATTTTAAGGTTGTCTTCTATGATGAAAACACAAAACATCTGAAATGTTGCAATTCACAATGGCTAAGTTGTGTTTCATTTCAGACTCGTCACACTGAAAACAACAATTCCAATTATGACAGGGTTTGCATCCAAACTATTCTGACCACCCTACTCTGAACCAACAGGTCAGTATTTCATTTATGGCACAGGAATAACTAGAGATAAGTTTTCAATTTACAACCGTTCATTTATTCACCGTTCAAAGTTACCATGGCACTGGAAAAAAATAACTTATGACTGTTTTTTACACTGTTGCAGCATCCCCATGGTTTAAATGCAAACTCTCTCCCATGGACATGTCATCAAAATTCAGATGCTTGGCAATTGTCATGTATTTATGACAGCTGGAGTGTCCCGAGGTCATGCAATCACCTTTTGTGACCTTCTGATAAGCAAAGTCAATGAGGAAGTCAGATTCACTTAACCACTATACTACTAACTTAGCATCCTCAAGGATTCACTTAACAACTGTGCCACGGCATGCCAGCAACTGGTCTGCACAAACAAGCAAAGCCCCATCCATGGGATGCAGGCAGCACACAAAACTATGCAGTCTCCAGTCCGTAGAAAAAACTGTCTCCACGGAAATGGTCCCTGGTGCCCAAGAGGTTGGGGACCTCTGCCCTAGACCAAATTATTCTAAGGGGGGGTATAGTTCAGCGTTTTCAAGAAATGATTCTATTGAGTCCTGTACAATATAGGTTTAGTTTAGGGACAAACCACTGCTGGGATATCTCAAACTGCTTCAATTTCCAAAGATTTACTTCCTGAAATTGACAAACTAACCCCCAGAGCAGCAGAATCTAGAGGAGGTTTGCCATGGTCTGAAATAAAAGCAGAACATTTCAAAGTTATCCAGAGCTGAATTTGGGAGTTTTACATCCCTAAAATTTTGCTGGTTTTTTTTAAATATGCTTGTTAATGAATAGGAGAAGGGGAAAAAATAGAATATACGGTATGTACATTACATTGAACTGATGCAAACAATGGGAATTTTAATTTATTATAAATCATCTGGAGTTAGGACTAAGTAATATACAATTGGATTTACTCAAATAGCAAATTGTTCAGAATTGTAAATTGGAAAAAAAAATGTGAAAAATTCCAAAAAGATGTTTCCAGACATGAAAAAGGGCCTTACAAGACAAATGCAGGACAATGTAAGCAAGTGCAAAACGAACTTTACTGGCTCTGAAACCCCAAATTTTAGATATACATCCATGGCGTGTGGCTTGATAATATTTAATTTCAAAAAAGTCTATCACAATTAACAGTTTAAAGACTATGTCTATGTACCAAGCTATAAAAAAGCACATTCCACGCAAGGAAGATAACTGAAAATAAATTATAAATATGGCAATGCCTTATATAAATCTACAATCTGATTCCACTTTTTGTAAGTATAGTACTGGTCACTGTAGATAAAAAAAAGAGAGATTGTAGATCTGGAAAAAAATAAATGGAAAGTAAACGAAAAGGCAAGTAGAATAATTAGGGATTTATAGCCAGTTTGCAAAGAACAAGATTGCAATATTTGGGCTGTTTAGCTTAAAACAAAAGAGAACAAGCACAACAGAGATATAACTGAGGCAACTAAAATAATAATGAACAATAGTGGTAAAGGATTATCACTTTTCTACATATACAGTATATTTTTGAGCTTCATAAATACATGCGATTGGCACGATATGGTGCAAGCTCTGTTCAGGCAATACACACAGATGCACATGAGATGGGTTGAACAACCTGATTCCATCATGTAGCATTAACTGACTTCCACAAATACAATATGTCTGTTAGCAACATGTAAAGTTTCAGTGCAGAATTTTAAACACACAGCATCCACGTGAGTTGGAACCATGAGAGCACAGGCTTCAGGATTACATGGAAGTTTTCACATGCAAAACTTTACATGCAAAGAAAATCTCTAGATGCAAAGGCTACCTTGCCAAGACAAACATGCTTTTCTTGTGGAAAACTGACAATCTAGTGCAAATTGATAGATGAGAATTCATTTCTACTTGAATGCTACATGGAAAGATTATCTCAATGAATGTTAGATTGTGATACACAGTCTGATCCAGCAGAGCTTTTACAGACCACTACTCTATGCATAATTAATTTCATTAGCAGTTGGAATGTATTATAGAGAAAAACTTTGCCAGTAAAAGAAAAAAATGGTTGAAGATTATAAAAAGACAGAGAGACAGATAATTTGCTGGAATGTGTACTGTTGACAGAAATAACTTGCTTTGCTGTTTAACTAAACTCCACTTTTATGAGTACCACATGGCTTGGATGGGCACTTGCTATCCATGCTGTTATGGCACAACTAATTAGATATAAATATTTTCAAGGGAAAGGTATAATTGTGTACTTTCACAAAGATTTATGAAAAATAAGCAAAAGTGTTAAAACATATAGGAGATATATGGACTGTGAAATTATGCATATCACATAGTGCAAAACCAATGTGTCATTGATGTAATCCTATTTATATCTGTTTAGAAGTAATTCTGTATTCAGTGGGCTATTCTGCAGCTTTAATCAGATGTATTTTAAGAACAAATTTAAGCTCATAAAGTTATTAGCAGTTATTTTTAAGCAATCACTGAAATTATTAAGATTTCAAGAAATCAGCAAGTAAAATTCTAATAGAAATATTTCTTCCTTCTAGGTCGCTATGTTGTTTTAACATATTAAAATGATGTATTACCATCCCAGAGAAAGAGAGAAGGATATTTTAAACAAAAATATAACACAATCTATAGCAGGCCTGACCAATATATGGCCCACAGGCTACATCTGACCTGCCAAGCAGCCTTTTTTAAATGTAAATTTACAGTTCACTCTGCCGCTTTTGTACCTTTATCACTCCACTAGCCATGGAACAGCTGATCAGTATATTTCTTTGTAGCACACAAGGCTTTAAAAAATATATCAACATGTCCCTTTCCCTGCATAAGTTGGGCAGTATGATATTTCACAAGGAACAGTAAAACAGCAACCAATCTTTTTCCAACTTTAATTAACTAGTAATACTTTTCAGGTTTTTTTTTTAATTTCATTTTCTTTTAAAATAATTTTGGCCTTTATTGTCAGGATAGTTTCCTAAGGTGTCTTTTTGGGGAGAAGCAGGGTGCCTTTTGAATCAAGCTAGACTTCTGGCAACTTCCCACACAAGTCAGTTTTCTTGACCATATCTCAAAAGCGGGTTGACACTGCCTTCTTCCCAAGGCCAAAAGAGAAGGACTGGCCCAAGATCACCCTTGCTGGCTTTCTGCCTAAGGAAGGACTAGAACTCCTAGTTTTCAATCTTAACTACTACACCAAAGTAGTTCTCCTCTAAGGTGGTACTGAAAGATTATTGGTCATGACCTAGGGACTTTCATTATTTATTTATTTTAAAATTTTCTATGCTTCTCATTTAAACTGATCTCAAAGCAATTTACAATTCAAAGTAATAATTACAATTCAAAGAACCAATTTAACTATATACACAGAGATTAATAAAAAGCAGTATTTTGAGCAATGGTAAATTCTCAGAATATGTATGTTTCAACATAAGCTCTTTATATTATAGATAGCCTGCCATAGACAGGTAAGGCTGAGCTGAGGGTAGAGATAAATAGCTTGAATGTGAACCACAGTGCAGCCTTGACTTGTATAGTGTTCTGTTAACCCGGAATAGTCTCGACATGCTTAGCTTTAATAAATCCAAGAGAAGCTGAAGATACTAGAACTCAAAAAGAGAGGAAAGGAAACGTCATAAATTTTATTTTTTTTCTCCTACCAACATGCAACAAGATAATTAAATTATGAGATTTTGAAACTGATCCTTAACACAATTTAGAATGTTAATAAAATCATTGCTTTAATCAAAAATGCTACACGCCAATGAACTATAATAAATGAAAATATATCTGTTAAAATATCGTGGCACAGGAACATACAAAAAAAAATGCAATGTCATCTTGTAATTTGTTTATGAATATGCTGAAATTCAGTTTGAACATGAATATGCCAGAATAAACCACTGGAGAAAAGACAAAATGACAATAGCTATTATTAATTATAACCAGGAGGTAATCAGCCCATGGAGTATGGATAAAGTAATATCCTGTGATCTCCTCCTTTCCCATTTCTTTTAAATGACCCTCAGTTGTTGACACTGACAGCACCAGCAAGAGCTATAACACAACAGCAAAAAGGAGATTTAAGAGAGTTTTCCCCCCTCCCTTATTTGGAACTGAGGTGATATGGCGGAGTTCACTTCATTCAGGAGGCTAGAGAGGTACTGTATAAATGCATTCACAATGAACTGGAGTGTTGAAAGCTAAGTATTCTGAAGACCCAAAGAATGAGATAAGGGACAGGAAAAAGAGCAGACCAGCAGAGCTTGCCTGCAGCTACAGGAAAGAAGAAGAAAAAGCAATGGGGAAAACAGACCAATGGCAACGGAACAGCAAATCCTGGATGACACAGCAGGAACAGACATCCAAACATCACGATCAAAACTATGGAGGAAGCCAAAAGCACCTGAGCATGGGAAGCCATTTAAGAGATCCTTGTAGCAATATGTTGTGCAACAACTGAGACCCCCAACCCCCCCCCAAAAAAATCCCAACAGGACCAGGATCCCCACCAGCTGAAACTCACAAACAAGTCACAAAGGCAATGATCCATGTCATAAAACACTCAGCACAAAGTGTCAGTTCAAACAAGCTAAGACTTGGTTAGCAAAGAGTCCTAGAAGACTGTTGTGTGAGGTAAGAGTGATGTTTACCTCAGATAGCATCTCCCTGGCTGACAAAGGTTCCAGAAAGTTATCTGCAAACTGCTCACTCTGACTTTGTTAAATATGCTGACATTACAACTGAGGGGGGAAAAAAGATTGATTTCAAGAGTCTCTAGGGAGCAATTTAGGGAGGAAAAACTGCTAACCAATTATATCCCAATTGCTAATAAATATCCAGTTCTCAGAATTGCTCAATTTATTAATCTAATGCCACAAGATGTATTCATGCCAGTTGGAAATTTATCTAAGGTATAAGACTACACATATTTACAATACTATTTTCCCACCATGTTTTTTGACCCCTGCTAGGAATGTATTGTAAATCTACTCTAAATTATCCACGCATCCTTTCCCAGAAATCCAAGCTGACCGTATCCTACATAAAGCAAAGTAAGAGCAAGGACAGAATACTAACTTATCCCAGTAAGCAGCAGCTATAAACTCTGAACATCAGTAATTTAATGTAGAATTACAGAATTAAGCAATCAAAAAATTAAGCAGATAAGATATAAAACCCTTGTTTCAAAATAAAATCACATTTTATTCCTAATATCTTTGAATTCATATTCTGCCAATGTACATTTTTCTTGCCTTTGTATGCAATCTGTTTTAATGAAACATTTTTTAAAAAATAAATAAATGTGGATCTCTCAGTTGTGCCCATAATATTTACAATATATATCTAATAGAAAGCTGGATAATTATTTTAGTTTCACTATTTTGCATTGTGTCTAATATAGAAAATAAACAGGACAAAGGCAAGAATAAAACGGCAGGTTTTAATTTACTAATAAGAAATTTTAAGAATTTTATTACATAATAGGCTTAATCAAGAGAAGGAGGAAATGTTGCCATCTACAAACTTTCTTTCTTGAATATGTTATTTGC
The DNA here is from genome assembly GCF_964194415.1 of Vipera berus. Classification (NCBI taxonomy): domain Eukaryota; kingdom Metazoa; phylum Chordata; class Lepidosauria; order Squamata; family Viperidae; genus Vipera; species Vipera berus. The sequence continues at coordinate 16,738,761 of NC_138208.1, read as the reverse complement.
AATTTTACATATATGACTTGCCTGTAGTTACTTACAAGCCTCTACTAAATGCTTGCAATCTGTGTGAGTTTCTATGTGTCTGTGTAGTCTTACTATAGAAATTAAGAAATTGAAACAGAATGTGTAAAATTATATGACAAAGTACTTGGAGATTTTTCAGTTATTATAACAGTGGCTCTTATTTATTCCAATTTAATCTTCAAAAAAGGTAATGTGAATAAATTACTGCTTGGCCAATGCAATGCAGATCAGTTTATTTTCAAGGTTTGGGATCCAGCTGCTAAGCAGACTGAATAGCACCATGATATATAACAACGGCTACTCTAAACTTGAGAAAGCAGGACATACGTAAGCAAAAGCATTTCTAAAAGCAAATGAAAATCAATGTTCTGTTTCCATTGTATTTTCATTCCTCTGATTAAATTGTATGGGTTGGATTCATGGAATCAAGCAATTTGTTTTACATGCTGAAAGAACATTGGGTTTTTCTTTTAAATTAGTCACCACTTCACTTAGCTTTTAAAACTCTGGCCAGTGTGAAAAGCAATGATATAATATCACAATGTAAAAGATGTATTCATGTGAAATAATGTAATTTAACAACGTCCATAAATTGTCCTTTTTCGCAGCTATAAATATCTATACATTCTTTGAGGTTGACATTGCTCATAGAATGATACCATTTTCCTGCAGAAAAAGGGCCCAAAGGCTTCAATGCAAACCATGATGTCACACAATATGTGGACAAAGCACCAATGTCAAAAAAAGCCACAGGTGGGTGAATTACAGCTGTGCTGCTTGATGAAGAATATCTTATATTATTTTATAGTATCTTATGAGATCCACTAATGGCTTGATATATATGAACTCCAGGATTTTTGCTATTTTGAAAGAGATAAACTAATACTGTTCATCTAACAAATAATACAAATAAAAATTATTCGAGTGACCTAGAAATTTAGATGAAAAGGGGTAAATAGTTGGTGGCCCATATCCCTGTAGAATTGGCTATACAAAAAAAAATGGGTTTGGTTTCTATCACAGAGGCAGTGTTGAGTTTCATAAGGAGTTTTTCCTATATTTTTCCTATATTTCCCTTCTAAAACAACTGTGGCTGAAAAGCATTAAATCGAGCTAAAGCTCTCTTGAATTTGGAAACTGTAATGTGATACTGTATACATATGAAGCTGATATAGAAGCTAAATATGGATATTTTATGAATCTGTTCTAAGAGAAAGCAGAAATTTCTGTTGGGCCTTCTGTGTCTGAGATCCTTTGCATTAATATTGATCTAGCTTGATCTAGCTGTAAAGTTAAGATAGTCTTCATAGGAGAAACACTAGTGGCTCAGTTCTTTTGGATAGCTGTTTCTCACACAATGTGAACAGCAGATGGTCAAGGTTGTAGACCAGGGGTCTTCAAACTTGGCTCTTTTATGACTTGTGGACTTCAACTCCCAGAATTCCTCAGCCAGGCTGAGTTCACAAGTCCACAAGTCATAAAAGGGCCAAGTTTGAAGACCCCTTTTGTGCAGTGATGCGGCCCTCAATGAAATTGAGTTTGACACCCCTGTTGTAGATGCTTAGGTATTTACTATTACTTGCTAAATAAATTAGAATCTGGGCTGTAACTCTGAGATACTCAAGATTTATTATTTTCCAAATAGGATCAATTATATTTATAACCTTCACCACCAAGTACACTACTATTCACCAAAACTCCACACACCCCTGCAGCAATCTTAAGGCATTGATAATCTTATCTGTTCTCTTGGTAAACTCTTGCAGTGAAGCAATTTATGGTTTAACAAATTTTAATTCTCTAACTCTTTAAAGGCTTTGCATGACACCATCATTTTGCATGTTAATATACCAACATTTTATTGAGAGACATTAAAGTAAGTCTCGATGCTTTTATTGTTCTCCTTGAGGCAGCAAATACTGCATCGAAGAGGTTCATTATTAAATATTTTACTACTGTCCATCTGGCTTACAGTCAATTACATTGAGTTAATGTGCATATTAATGAAGATCTTGATATCCATTAGAACTGCAGACTCCAGTGTCACTTTTTAACACTAGATTAGTACTTCATTGGCATACTATTATAAACACTTTGTCTTTATATTAGCATTCATTACTAGCAAAAAGACTTCAGTAAAATAAACATTCTACATTCCATTCTATAAACTTGAACATAAAGTCCATTATGAATCATCAATAAATTTTAAGAAAGCCCAAAGTTCCACGGAAAACACTTTTAAAATTTGAATTCTTATTTATTATACAAAAACCTTTAATTGCTCACCTATGAGCAATTGCTACATATAACTAAAGTAAGTATTTACACAGGCATTTATAATTAGCAAAGCAGTAAAATGACACCAATTATTATAAGACACTTTGGATAGAATTTTCATGAATATTGAGTGCCAGAAGGCCATATCAGGCATCTACTCTACCTTCCCAGAATTAGGCCCATTGCTAGGTTCTCACCATACACTGTCTCTCTAGCTGTAACCACTAGATATTGACATCTTTAGTATCTGTACCATTAGACCTCCCAACCCTCATTCCTCCTTTAAATCCATCTAACACAGGGGTGTCAAACTGCCAGCCCCTGGGCTGGATGCATCATAGCAAAACTGCACCCACCCCATTGCCAGCAATGGAAAAAAGTGATACATCGCGACACAGCATATGACCTTGTGATTTTGACACCCCTGATCTAACATAACCACCTTTACATGACAACCATCAACTGACTATCCTCGGCTTACTGAAAGTCCATTATTTCCCCCAAACTGCTTCTGTCACATCTGCAGTGGATGGCTGGCTGTTACAAATCACCCAACCATGCTCACTGTCACCTCCTGTGCATTACTTATGCCCCTTACTAAGCCCTAATCCCAGTAGGGCTAACAGAAAGTGCATTACTGTTCTATGCACACAGTCTCCATGTAGAGCAGACATGTCAAACACAAGGCCCGGGGGCCGGATCCGGCCCGCAAAGTGGTTTCATGTAGCCCACGAAGCTATCCTGGAAACAGTGAGGGAACGTCCCCCACTGCCTTGGCCCTGGCCCAGAGACCCTCCTTCTGCCAGAGACCCCCAGATCTGTCCCACTCCTGCCCAGGCCCCCATAGGCACCCATGATGCGAACGATGTAGAGCTGGCCACGCCCACCCAGTAGGCCATACGCACTCTAGCCACGCCCACCCAGTAGGGCACGCCCACCCAGACCATACCCACCCGGCCCCTTGAGGGCAACCGCAATGCTGATGCGGCCCTCAATGAAATTGAGTTTGACACCCCTGATGTAGAGCATAGGTGTCAAACTGCGGGCCCATAGGTCGGCTGCATCATGCAGAGGCCGTGCCCACCCTAGCTCCAGCAATGCCAAAAAAGTTGCGATACATTGCAACACATCACGTGACACGGTGTGTTTGACACCCATGATATACAGCCAGTCTAAGATATCAGCAAAAACCCAGTGCCATAGATCACCCTTAGATCTATCCAACAAACAACCTTTGAAAATGTGTTCTCCAGAATGATATACTGGTCCCACCTTTGTCTGCTTCTCTAACTGTGTCCTGTCACCACAACATCCTTTGGCTGCCATACTCCTTAAAAAGGCAGGTTATTTAACCATATTAAAAGTATTAATATGTATTAATGTTGGTAACAAACTGTATATAATTAGAAGCCAGAGCAAATTTAATATTATGGCCAAGCCCAGAGATCAAAAATACTGAATAAAGGGGAAAATTCCATTTTCCAGCCAAAGTGAGTACCCTCAGACATTAGATGAGACTACCGGGCAAGTCTGAGAAAACGACTCTCAATCTAACAGTGTGAATAAGGAAATACAAAAAATGCAAACCAGGAACGATTTAGTTACCTTATTTGATGATTAATAGCTGTCTAGAGGCAAGTAGATTAAACTTGTTTAACATATTTAAGATAAGAACACAAAGCAGATGCTTCTTTGCTTGATGTAAGCAGTGGCCAGAAACTGAAGTAATGCAAAGTCCTTCAGGATATACCGGTAGTATGTTGTGAATTTTATTTCAATTTACGACGTAATGTTAAACTACAACACCTAATTCAAACCTAATGATAAACAAATAAGCTTTGTTTAAAAAGCTTGTTTCTTTTTGGTTTATCATAATATGTGAATCCAAACCAAGAAAAACTATGAATTGTTAATAACTTCAAGTTTCTTTTGTTTACATGGATTTTTTTAAAAAAATTCTGAATATATGTATATATGTATATGTATTTGATACAAAAAGAAACGAAAACACCTTACCCAAGTAAAAGTATTTCCTATAAACATGCTATAAAATTTAGACAATAAACAATTTGAATTTGAAAAAAGTACATTGCAAAAAGAAAAAGAAAAAAGAAAAACTTATATAACATTGTTCCAGCACAGAGTAATGATTAGTTTAAGAAAGTGGATAAAAATTCCAAGTGAGGGTCAGCTGTTTATTAGCATAAATGGACATATGCATACTATGCACATAGACAGCCAGTTTGATCAAGTGGCACCAGGCTAGAAAGCTGGAAACCATGAGTTCAATTTCCACCTTGAAAGCCAGCTGAGTGACATTGGGCCACATTTTCTCTTTCAGTCCAATCCACCTCACAGGATTGTTGTTATAGGAAAAATAGGAGAAGAACGAGATTGTCTGTATTCTCTGCTTTCAGTTATTTGTAAAAAATAGGGAAGGAAGGAAGGTAGGAAGGAAGGTAGGAAAGAAGGAAGAAAGAAAGAAAGAAAGAAAGAAAGAAAGAAAGAAAGAAAGAAAGAAAGAAAGAAAGAAAGAAAGAAAGAAAGAAAGAAAGAAAGAAAGAAAGGAAGGAAGGAAGGAAGGAAGGAAGGAAGGAAGGAAGGAAGGAAGGAAGGAAGGAAGGAAGGAAGGAAGGAAGGAAAGAAAGAAAGAAAGAAAGAAAGAAAGAAAGAAAGAAAGAAAGAAAGAAAGAAAGAAAGAAAGAAAGATTACCAAAAGAAATTGGCAAGGGTCTTAGACTCCTGAATCTGTCTCCAAAATGAGTGGGACAGAAAATGAATGGGATTTCAAACATCTAGAACAGACATGTCAAACACAAGGCCCGGGGGCCGGATCCGGCCCGTGAAGTGGTTTCATGTGGCCAACGAAGCCATCCTGGAAACAGTGAGGGAACAGCCCCCACTGCCTTGGCCCTGGCCAAGAGACCCTCCTTCTGCCAGAGACCCTCAGATCTGTCCCACTCCTGCCCAGGTCCCCATAGGCACCCTTGATGCGAACGATGTAGAGCTGCCCACGCCCACCCAGTAGGCCATACGCACTCTAGCCATGCCCACCCAGTAGGCCACACCCACCCTGGCCATACCCACCCGGCCCCCTGAGGGCAACCGCAATGCTGATGCGGCCCTCAATGAAATTGAGTTTGACACCCCTGATCTAGAAGGTTTTACTCCACTTGCTCATATCAACCACTGAGATTTAAGAGATTGAGATTTATTAAATTTATATGCCGCCCTTCTCCCCAAGGACTCAGGGCGGCTCACAACAATAAAAAATTAAAAAACATAAAGTACAAAATTTAAAAAAGAATTAAACAACGGATGTAATAAATAAATGACAATTTAACCCAATAAAAGCCAAATTTTAAAACCATAGTCAGTCCAGGCCCGCTTGTTGGAACATCCATGTCTTCAGGTCACGGCGGAACGACCAAAGGTCAGGGGCCGTCCGCAGCTCCGGAGGCAGTTCATTCCAGAGGGTCGGCGCGCCCACAGAGAAGGCTCTCCCCCTGGGGGTCGCCAGCCGGCATTGCCTAAGCGACAGAACCCTGAGGAGGCCGACTCTGTGGGAGCGAACCGGGCGAAGGGAGGTTGACAATGGCAGCAGGTGGTCTCACAAGTACCCTGGGTCTAAGCCATGTAGGGCTTTAAAGGTAATTACCAGCACCTTGAATCGCACCCAGAGGGCAACCGGAAGCCAATGCAGCTTGCGCAGGAATGGTGTAACATGGGAGTATCGAGATCCTCCCATAAGCACCCGCGCGGCCGCATTTTGCACCAGCTGAAGCCTTCGGGTGCACTTCAAGGGCAGCCCCATGTAGAGAGCATTACAGTAATCCAGGCAAGAAGTGACAAGGGTGTGGGTGACTGTGCACAGGGCATCTCGGTCCAAAAAGGGGTGCAACTGGTGCACCAGGCGAACCTGTGCAATGGTCCCCCTGGTCAAAGCAGTTAGATGGTCTTCCAAGTTAAGCCGTGAATCCAGGAGGACACCCAAGTTGCGGGCCCTTTCTGAGGGGGGCAGTACCTCCCCCCCATCAAAAGAGATGGAACATGTTGGACAATATGAGATGCCGGTATCCACAGCCACTCGGTCTTGGAGGGGTTCAGCCTGAGTCTGTTCCTTCCCATCCAGACCTGCTGTTCCATCTTGTAGAAGCAGCCAAAAAAAAAAGTTACTGAGACTGCTGAATTCTAAATATGTGTGCTTCAAAATCTGGAAAGGGGGTTATTTGCTATTTTTTTTAAGGTAATGAAGTGCACCTTGCAGTTCCTTGCCATTTTTCCACATCTGTTCCTGTCTTCTGAAAGAAAGTGGTAGCCCCAATAACACCAGTTTAGAAATCGATCAATTATCTCAGAAATAGGAAAATTGGGGCTGCTGTCCCACCTTCCTTTGGTCAGCTGAAAGTCATCTGGCTTCTCTTTATAGCCTGTTGGTACTGCACACTGTGTTCAGAACCATGCAATTTTCTTATGTTTAATTTACAGTTTAAACTAGAGGTTGTTCTCCCTCCTTTCAATCTCTTTAAGCTACATTTGCACAGACTCTTGCAAATACAAGTATTTTTTTAATTGTTTTAACAAGTCAGGGATCAGCATCATTTGCATGCATTTCTGCTCCCCTTGATACCAGTTCAGCAAAAGCTGAACAAAAGCTGCCCTTTAAGCCAGAAATAGAAATCATCAAATTAATGTCAGGCTACTAGATTGAACTTCAACCAAGAGCATCTCATGGTGAGTCAATAACTTTGCAGAGGCTGATAAACAAAGTGACTCCTTGTTAGTTAACTGACATTAAAGGTCCTATTTACAATGCAGTGGGGAATTGTAGTTTAAATGAAGCAAACTTTTAGCGCCAAGGATGTAACATAAGGGAAGAAGGCAAGAGAGGAACTTGCAGGCCTGAAAGTGGTCTCAGGTAAAATCAAAAGCAGTCAGACATTATAACACAGTGGTCCCTAACCCCTGGTCCATGGTCCGGTACCAGGCCGTGGCATGCCAACAACTGGTCTGCACAAACAAGCAAAGCCCCACCCACGGGATGGAGGCAGCACACAAAACCATGCACCCTCCAGTCCACGGAAAAACCTCTCTTCACGGAACTGGTCCCTGGTGCCCAAAATGTTGGGGACCTCTGCTATGTGTTGAATATGGTGCCTCATTCAGCCACCACTAAACAAATTAAAAGAAATAGGAACTTTCTTTACAATAAGGAGACATTTCCTGACAGTGGGAACAGTCAACAAGTGGAATGGCTTGCCTTCAGAAATTGTGGGTGCTCCATCACTGGAGGTTTTTAATTAGAGATTAGACAGGCATTTGTCTGAAATGGTATAGCATTGTCTGCTTGAACAGGGGTTGGACAAGGAGACCTCCAAGGTCCCTTCCAACTTTTTTATTCTATTACAAACATATCAACTTATGTCCTTCAGAATAGCAAGCCCCATAATGACTGCCTGTTTCTAACTCATTGCAGAAACATAGTAGTAGTAGTAATATCATTACTAAATAATACTTTTAGATGTTAGAATGGACTTGAAAAGTGGAATGTAATTACCGATCTTTTTTTTAAAAAAAAGTATTGATTTTAAAAATATTTTTAAAAAAGAATTTAAAAATATTTAAAAAGAGGAAATATTGCACAGTATGATTTTTCCATTTTATTTAAAAATTTCTATTTGGAAAAAGATATTATTTTATAAGACACAAATGCAAATAGATATATAGACCATATAGAACTCAAGGTAACAAATGTGTGAAAAATGTATTCTGAATACATGGCTACACATGTCTGAATATGTGATGTTCAGGAAGTAAGCTGCTATGGGAGGAATAGGAACATCGTTAAGTAAGTCAAGGTAATTGTTTTTCTGTTTTTCACTGTTTCTTTCTATATGCTAGTTCTTACAGTTCAGTTAAATAAACTCTTTTATTCTACTTATAGTAGTAAACTGTAATCAGCAAATTGCTACGACAGTATGTCTTCAGCCATGTGATATGTGGGTACATATGTGTGTACATGTATATGCATATACATGTGTGTTTACGGATCATGCTTATTTGCTCTGACACAGTTATTTCAGCTTGGAAGGAGAAAACAGCATAATGATTCATTCATTTAGTTGGCAGCTCAACAGAAACATTTGTGTAATTGTTAGGTTAACAACACAATTTCTTTTTAAAACTGCTGCTTGTTTTGTTACTTAAAATATGTAATTACTATATGTTGCATATAAGAGTCGGTCTCAGAATGATTCAACCAGAAAGTGTTCAGTTAAATGTAAAATTGCAATAAAATTTGTATCTAAAATAATGAAATTATTATTTAATTGGAATAACTCATGTTTAATTTTGTGACCATTGAATCACAAAGATGTTATGCCCAACATTCATCGCGACCTCAAAACTTTTCTGACCTGGACTGACAATAGGTTTTTTTTTTAAAAAAAAAATGTTTTTAATATTTTATCACTGGGGCTTGTTAGTTAGTTTAGCTTCTTTTTTTAACATTTGTATTATTGTGTTTTATTGTTGTTAGCCGCCCTGAGTCCTTCGGGAGATAGGGCGGCATATAAGTCCCAATAATAAATAAATAAATAAAATTAAAGATAATATGTCTTACCAATTAATACTCAAATGCTCATTGCCTGAACAACAACAAAAAACAAATCTAGAAATCTTATTTCTATAAATAAAACTTCTATATGTTCAGTTATCCATACCACACCAAATCTTCAATCCATCCACACCACACCAAAACTCAGAAAAAAAATAGTTCATCTAGAAAAGGTATAACATAGTTGAACATCAAAAAATCATACCTCAAAATAAGATTGTTTTCTGGACTACAGGATAATTCAAGCTATTGCTATTTCATCCATTTTTTTTAGCTCAAAGTAGTGACAAGAGAGACTTCACTTACAGTTATAAACAGAAATAATAACTTATTCTAATATATGGCTGGGTTTTCATATATATCTAGATTTATCTTCATAAACAGAATCTTATGACCTGAAAAGATGTTACATTGCTTCCTGATGTGATATACAAGTTTGAAACTGTCAAAAAAAAACACCAGTATTTCCGAACCACTCTTACAAATTTTACATATCAAATGCATGAAATCAGTATGCATAAATACCTTTAGCAACAAAAACAAATGATAGGCAAAAGATGCTAAGCAATCCTCACTTCAGACTGACTACTAAATTCATTCAAAATACTATTTGAAATCTTTCCATTCTATTATTATATATTATATTTATGCATTTACAATAGATGGAACTGAAAACATAATTTTCCAAATTTAGAACAAAAATCTCCATAATATTCTTATATTAACCAACTTAGCTTAATTATTCTTTACGTTCAGGTGAATACTTATGAAATAATTTCCAATTATAGAATACAGGTGACTGACAAACATAAACTAGCATTTTGTGAATTAGATGAATCTTAAGAGGATTATACATAAGTACAATTCAAATCAATTCAGTTACGATTTTTCAGTCAGGAAGTTTTCATAGTCTGTAACTCCTAATTGTTACTTCAGTTGCAAACCAAATTTACTCAAGGTCATGTGACTTTTTTTCCCCCAAAATCACTGAGAATTCAACCATTGCATAAAGAGCACAATGTAACAATCCTTGCCAACTAACAAAATCATTTTTCATTTTCAGAAAAAAATAAAAAAAATCAAATTTGGAAGGAATTAAAAAAATGTAAAGGTTGAAAGCAATTATTTTTTTTCTAGAAAAGAAACTTGATATTAAAAAATTCTACAAGAGGAAGTTGATACAAATCTTTCCCCCTGCTGAATACCTAATTCTTCTAGCTGGAACTCTGGTTACACTCCAACCACTTTGAATAATTCTGCTTTCTCTCATAGAGAGAGAAGTGTATACTGTATAGAATAGAACAGAGTACTTTATTCTATGAGCACTTAATTGCAACCAAAATTGAAAACTACATATCTACCCTCAGATTAGCTTCCTAAAATAAATTTCACAGCATCAGCGATGAGAATATAGCACTCGTCTCCAATCCTTCAATGGAGCTCAGAACATTGAGTATCTGTAGCCTCTGAACTACCTTTTTCAAATTATTTCCAAAGTCCTGCACAGTTCTAATAAAAATACATTTTTTTCACTGTGATGCCTTCTTCTTTACGTAAGGAAATGTATTTCTAAAAATATCAATGGGAGAATGCACACAAAAAGGGGCATAGTTTCTATGCTAACCATAAGAAAAATCTAATTAAGAATAGACTTTGGCATTTTCCTGATGACTCATATTCTCTGCAGAACCATATTGATTTGTATTTTAGGTTTTAGGTTTTTTTTCCCCAAGGTAACACTCTGTGAAAACAAAAACCTTTTCATTAGAATTAATAATTAGATGTTATGTTTTGTCCAATTCCTCTGCTACTTCATTATAGCAACTAATACTCATGCCATCAAAAATATTTTGTTTAACAATCAGATATTAATTTCATAACAAAACTTTTCCCTCTAGTTCTGCCACCTGGATTATCTAAAGCAGGGCTTTTCAACCTTTTCACCCACTGTACCACTTTTAGGATATGGCAACATCCGAGTACCACCAGTCTCCTAGCAAGGTGTCAAAAACTTGATGACCAAAAAAAAAAGAAAAAAGGAAAAAAGTGATGAAGTACAGGTAGTCCTCGACTTACAACAGTTTGCTTAGTGACTGAAAAAAAGTGCTTCCCAAGCCACAGCCAAGCAAGACACCTGCCTTCTGGGCTCAGAAGCGCCAGGATCAGTGCCAAGCTCCAGCTGGAGCCTGGTGCTGATCCTGGCATTTCCGCTGAGCCCTGACAGCCCTGCAGCTCCAGCCGTCTCTCAACCAGGCTTGTGCGGTGCTGCCACTGGTTAAGCTCATTCCCCTCCCCCACTACCACTTTTCTAGGATGGTCATGTACCACCTGCCAGGTGCCAATGTACCACAGGTGCTACCCGTAGCACTGGTTGAAAAGCCCTGATCTAAAGGATATTCATAAGAGTGTTTTATGCCCTTATTCTGTGAGTTCATTACTAAGTGTGGTTTGGATAGCCTGATTTTCTTTCAATTGTCTAGAACACAATAATTCAGAAAATGGAACTTGCTCATATTCAGAGCATAGGAGTGATAACAAAGAGTGCTGTTGTGCTTCACCTTGCCTCTTAATTTTATAGATTTGCTTCCTAGAAAGGAGATGCTGTTATATTTTTCCCCTTTCTTTTAAAAGTAAAGACGTTTTATATATTTGCCTGAGGAGGTAAGAGATTTTCCTCTTTGTGACAGAGCTGCAGTATAGTCCACCTTTAATGTTGCAAGTGGGGTGAGCTTAAGGTACATCTATGTAAAAAGCACATCTTTCTCTTTCTACTGGCCTCAATCCAATACTCATATCCATGGAAAATCTTGTTCTTATTGTCTTTTAGTAACATACTGTATTGTCAATTCTCAAATTGTAATTGTCTTCCAGAAATCTAAATTCATGCATTTTCCCACGTATTTAATTAAAAGCAAGCATTCCCCAAATTTGTACATTGTACATGACTGTTATTAGTGCAGGACAGAAAAAAATATTGAAAAAAATGTATAAACAATGTTGCATTTACTGTATATGTAAGAAAGATACAACACTGAGCCGAGATGGTGCAGTGGTTAGAGTGCAGTATTGCAGGCTAATTCTGCTGACTGCCAAATGCCAGCATTTCGGCAGTTCAGTTCTCACCTGCTCAAAGTTAACTCAGCCTTCAATCCTTCTGAGATCAGTAAAATGAGGACCAGATTGTTGGGGAAAATATGCTGACTTTGTAAACTGCTTAGAGAGGGCTGTAAAGCACTGTGAAGCAGAATATATTAAGTCTAAGTGCTATTGCTATTGCGTGACGATGCTTATTTTAAGACGTATTGAAAAAGATTTCATACAAAAGGCAAGAACTCTGAATTTTCTCATCTGGAAATAATTTCTAACTCAAGATAATTTTTTCATTTAATAACTCTGACCTTTCCTTCAAATACTGTTTTTGCAAGAGTTGATATGTCCAACAAATACCATGCTTTGTTAATTCAATAATCATATCAATTCATAATTAATTTCCTTAGCTATAGTTTGGCATTATATATGACTTAAGCCTCATAATTAAAAAGGAGTTATTAATTATGTATAAATACGTATAAATATAGCTAAAAATTTATTTCGCAAATAAATTTAAGTTACAGCCAGTAAGTAGCAAAAACATTTGCGAATGGTCCCTATTACTAATTTCACTAGAATCCAAAGAGCCGATTAATAGAAAAGTTAAACGTGTAGCATGTTAAGAAGTTACGTTTGTTTATTCAATTTGGACATACGACTGGTTGCAACACACTGCAATCACGTGATTGCTGTTTGTAACTTCCCCTGTCAGCTTTCAAGAAAATCAAAAGGGAAAGTCACAAGTCACTGAAATCTCTCCCATATCTGTGCACCCTCCCAGTGCTTTCCTCATACCCTTGCACACCTTTCCAGATTTGCTCTTGTGCGACTCCTCACATCTTTGACCATCATGCCTCTTGTATACCCTCCTCTTACACTCACACCCTCCCTAAACCACACTGCACCTGCTGCAGACTCTCTTTCTCCCTTCCTCACCTGGCATCAGCTATTTATCTGCCTGCCAGTCTGAGAATCCAAACTTCCTACCAGTTTCCCATTGACTTTGATTGTGGAAAACTGGCAGGAAGTAGCCTCATCTGATGACCCATGGGATTCAGTTAATGACAATTTTTAATGCCCAATTCTATACTTGCATAAAGTCATATTTTCATACCATGCAGGACATCTTAATACATTACAACACATTGTACATGTTTAAGTATAATATCTCTCGAATTAAGTATGTGAGGAACCTGATTATTGCCAAGATTTGAAGGGTTATCTGCCATCAAGTTGGTGTCCATGACGATTGGTGTCTAATAAATAATAAAAAAACATAATAATGGAGTTAGAAGGAACTTTGAGGTCTTCTAGTCAACCCCCTGTTCAAGCAGGAGACCCTATACCAGTGGTGGTGAACCTATGGCATGCGTGCCAGAAGCGGCATTCAGAGCCCTCTCTGTGGGCACTTGTGCCATTGCTCCAGCCCCACCTGCCCCCACGGTCCCACCAGCAGCCCCCCCAAAGGAGAGTCACCCACTTGTGCAGCCAGTCTGGAGCAGCGCAGCCAAGGACATGGCAGCTGGGCAGTGGACAAGACTCTCCCCTCGTGCCCCGTCGTGTGCAGCTGATGCTGCAGGGCATGGATGGAGGACATGGCTGCCGTGGCACTGCAGAGCCACCTGGGCGATCTGTGGCAGGCCATGGAGGTGGTGGGTGGCCTGTGGGTGGGCAGGAGTGGGAGTAAGGTAGGGGCAGTTTTGGGGCACTCAATCTCTAAAAGGTTCGCCATCACTGCCCTATACTATTCCAGATAAATCTCTGTCTAATCTCTTCTTGAAAACTCACAACTTCTGGAGGCAATAGCAATAGCACTTAGACATATATAACTCTTCACAGTACTTTACAACCCTCTCTAAGCAGTTTACAGAGTCAGCATATTGTCCCCAACAATCTGGGTCCTCATTTTACCAACCTCGGAAGGATGGAAGGCTGAGTTAACCTTGAGTCAATCAGGATAAAAATGCTGGCAGTTGGCAGAGTTAGCCTGCAGTACTGCATTCTAACCACTGTGCCACCCTAGCTCCTTTTAGACAGGCAAGCTGTTCCACTGATTAATTGTTCTCACTATAATTTCTCCTTAATTTTAGGTTGGATCTCTTTTTGATAATCTTTCATCCTTTACTTTTTGTCCTGATCTCGGGTGCTTTATTCTGAGATGTTCTGAGATTCCAATTTTCTTGAGCACATTCCAGTTTGATGTAATCAATACAATCAAATGCCTTTCTATCATCTATGAACCACTTACTAGCTTATTTTATTTATCAACAATGTCTCATATTCCTTTTCTAAAGCCACATTGAACATCCAGCATCTCTTTTCCCCACATAGAGTTCTAATTTGCGTTGGGTGATCTTAAGCATTAATTGGTTGGTATGTGAAATTAAGAATATACTCCAATAGTTTGTATGCTCTGAAAAGTCTTCTTTTGAAAGTGTGACAAGAAGCTTATCTTTAAATTTCGTATAATTTAGCAAAGCAATTTGTGGACTATTCCCTGTCTCTGGACAATACTTTTTCGCTAGTTGGTTAATAATAATGTATAACATTCCACTTATTTTCTTCTCAGAGAAAATTGAATAAGAAAACAAATAATTGAATAACGTTCTGACTACTAAAACCATTTTTACAATAATTGTTTCAGTAACAGTAGAGAAAGCTTCAAGAGGTTATCATTTACAAAATATTTTGAAGTATTTGGTATGCTCAAATTCCTTCATATACATTACCACGTGTGATTCTAAATCATACCTTATGTAATATGATTAGAGTCAATTTGATGTAGTGGTTAAGGCAGGGATGTCAAACTGCCAGCCTGTGGGCTGGATGCATTATGCCGAAACCGTGCCCACCCCAGCTCCAACAATGGGGAAAAAGTCATGATATGTCATGACACGTCATGTGACATGGCGAGTTTGACACCCCTGGGTTAAGGCATCAAGATAGAAACCAGGAGATCATGAGTTCTACCCTTGCCTTTGTACAGCTGGACAAACGTGGGCCAGTCACTTTTTCTCAGTCCTAGGAAAGAGTCAATGGCAAATCACTTCTGGAAAACCCTTGCCAAGAAAACTGTAGGGACTTGTCCAGGCAGTTTCCAAGAATTGGTTATGATCAAACAAACAAAAAGGATTATTATTGATATAAATCTTCAAAATTTACTGATTTGGTTAATAACTGAAAAAAGTAGATAAACATACCTTTGCAGATTGTATAATAAAGGTGAAGAAACGGATGGAGAAATTTTAAGATGTTCATATGTTCAAAAAAAGCCTGTGATAGGAATGTCTTTTGAAAGAAGCAAAATGCTTCTGCCCTTTTTGTCTTATGTGACATAAAATTAGAAACCTATATGCAGGTCAAGAAGCAACAGTGAGAACTGGACACGGAACCACTGATTAGAAAGCCATGGCAAATCTAGACAGCACACTAAAAAGCAGAGACATCACCCTGTCAACAAAAGTGTGTATAGTCTTCCCAGTTGCAATGTATGGCAGTGAAAGTTGGACCATAAAAAAGGCTGAGCGCCAAAGAAGTGAGGCCTTTGAACTTGGTGCTGGAGAAGACTCCTGCGAGTCCCTTGGACTGCAAGGCGATCAAACCGGTCAGTACTAGAGGAGATCAACCCTGACTGCTGTTCAGAAGGCCAGATCCTAAAGCTAAAACTCAAATACTTTGGCCACCTAATGAGAAGGAAGGACTCACTGGAGAAGAGCCTAATGCTGGGAAAGATTGAGGGCAATAGAAGAAGGGGACGACAGAGATTGAGGTGGCTGGATGGAATCACTGAAGCAGTAGGCGTGAGCTTAAATGGACTCCAGAAGATGGTAGAGGACAGGAAGGTCTGGAGGAACATTGTCCATAGGGCCGCGATGGGTCGGACACGACTTCGCAGCTAAAAACAACAAAAGATAAAATTATAAAATTAACCATAAAATTAGTTGAATACAGTGAGGAGGAATATTTTATTACTGATAAAATAAGAAGAAAGACGGTCAAGAATATGGACTGAATATGGAATGTTTGTTAAGCATTCAGAATACACTTGCTTGGCCTCAGATATGGGGCAAATCTTATTTCCTGTTTCAGCCTAGCCCAAGGCCATCTACAGGCAGTAGCCACAGCAGTGGCAGCTCATATTTGTGTAAATTCTTTTGGCTTGCTCCCTTTATTCTTTGTTATCAAGCCAAAAAAATTTACACACACACACACACACACACACACACATGGCTTGTTTGTGTATGGAAAGGCAGATCTGTTTGTCACTTAATCCATTTTAGGGAAAAAAATCTAATTCAGCCATTCAAGATACATACATTGTACATGCACAGTAGTTTTGTTACTGGTCTCAATGGAAATATTGCCTTTGCATGCCTAGATAGCTCTGAAAACAACTATACAAGTCTTCAAGCTACAGCTGCTTTGAAAAGCACTCACATTAACAAATGTAACCACATGGTTTTAACTGTTTTGCACAACACTAGTAGTTAAAAACATTCTGATCTCAAAATGTACTATATCTGGAACAGGGACTTCAAAGTTGTGCCTTAACTACAAAATGATACATGTTTTCTAGGTTGTTTTTCAACTTGGAAGATAAAAATGATGCTTTCTCTTCCATTTTGTTTCAAATATTCTTATATCCTGTAATTGGCCTTGAAGAGCTACAGAGAATATTGATGTAGAAACAGAAGTCAAAAATTTCACCTCTACTGACGCTGGCTGAAATAGTTGAGGGGAGAATAGCAGGAGTATGAAAAACAGTCAAATTAAACACAAGTTCAGAGATGGAGAAACTGCTTGAATAATAAACAAACATTCCTTGACTATAAAGAGTACAGAGATGAGCAACAAAGATGATTACGGGACTGGAGGCTAAAACATATAAGGAACGGTTGCTGGAATTGGGTATGTCTAGTCTAATGAAGAGAAGGGCAAGGGGTGACATGATAGCAGTGTTCCAAAATCTCAGGGGCTGCCACAAAGAAAAGGGAGTCAAGCTATTCCCCAGAGCACCTGAAGGCAGGACAAGAAGCAATGGATGGAAACTAATCAAGGAAAGAAGCAACCTAGAACTAAGGAGAAACTTCCTGACAGTTAGAACAATTAACCAGTGGAACAACCTGCCTCCAGAATGCTCCAACACTGGAAGTTTTTAAGAAGAGACTGGACAGTCATTTGTCCGAAATGGTATAGGGTTTCCTGCCTGAGTATGGGGTTGGACTAGATGACCTCCAAGGTCCCTTCCAACATTATTATTGTTGTTGTTGTTGTTGTTTCTCTAAGTTTATTGCTGCTTTATTTTGCTTTGCTGTGGGAAAATTAGAATTAGAGGGTACATTTGGCATATGTTATGGTTTCATTTTTGTGGAGTCCCTCACGGGTCGGTCCTCTCACCTCTCCTGTTCAACATCTACATGAAACCGCTGGGTGAGATCATTCGTGGTTTTGGAGTTGGGTATCATCAGTGTGCTGAAGATACACAGCTTTTCATTTCGACCCCAAACCACCCCAGTGATGCCCTCGACGTGATGTCCCGCTGCCTGGAGGCGGTTCGGGTCTGGATGGGGAGGAACAGGCTTCGACTCAACCCTGACAAGACCGAGTGGCTGTGCGTACCGGCATCTCGGGATATTCAGGATATCCCATCTCTCTCTATGGGGGGTGAGTTATTACCCCCCGTAGATAGGGCTCACAACTTGGGAGTCCTCCTAGATTCACAGCTTTCTCTAGAAGATCATATAGTAGCTGTGACTAGGGGGGCCTTCGCCCAGGTTCGCCTAGTGCGCCAGTTGCGGCCCTATCTAGACCGGGATGCCTTACGTACAGTCACTCACGCCCTCGTGACCTCTCGTCTGGACTACTGCAACGCTCTCTACATGGGGCTACACTTGAAGACCACTCGGAGGCTCCAGCTGGTACTGAATGTAGCCGCGAGAGTTGTGTTGGGAGTTTCCCGACACTCCCATGTTACACCTCTGCTCCGCGAGCTGCATTGGCTTCCAGTTGTCTTCCGGGTGAGATTCAAGGTGTTGGTAATGACCTACAAAGCCCTACATGGCATGGGTCCGGAATACCTTGGGGAGCACCTGCGGCCGGCGTCAACTTCCCTCCGCCCGGTACGCTCCCACAGAGAGGGCCTCCTCAGGGTGCCACCGGTCAAAGAATGTTGACTGGTGGCCCCCAGGGGGAGGGCATTCTCTGTGGGTGCGCCGGATTTATGGAACCATCTTCCGGTCGAGCTCCGGATGGCGCCTGACCTCCGCTCCTTCCGGTGCGATCTCAAAACCTACCTTTTCGAACAAGCTGGCCTGGCCTGATGGGATGGGGTTGGGTTTTATTAATCTGTTTTAATCTATTTTTAATGTGTGTTAACTTATTCATGGGCATTTGTTTAATCATTTTTAATTTTTGTATCTTGTTTTTTAATATGTATTGCCCTGTTCACCGCCCTGAGTCCTTCAGGAGAAGGGCGGTATACAAATAAAATTAATAAATAATAAATAATAATTTTTTAGGGAAATTCAAGTCTTGACTACACACATACCTTAACAGGTGTTGCTATGTTTTAGTTGCTAAATACAAAACTGTAAAAAGCAAACTTATTTTTACTATGTATAATACATAACATACGTGCATATACATGCATGTATGCATGCATGTATGTGAGTTATGTATTAATTAGACTTGTACCCTACTCATTTCCTCTCTGTTTGCTCTGGAAAATATAATTTAGCTTGACAATTTTTCTGTAGCTGAACTGGTACGTAGCACTCCTCCTGGACTGCCATGCCAACTAGTCTTATCAAACAAAAGAGATTTTATCTGTGTTTCCACTGTTTCCTGTGGTGGATCAATCAAAATGTTTTTTTTTATATAGCCACACAAAATCAGTGAAGATTTAATGTAATTGTGACTTAGTTAAGTCACTAAGCCAACTAAGTTGTCATCAATTTCAATGTGTGCTCCATAATCCCAATTAAGCTTGTATCCAACCTAATATAGTGCTGCGAAGTTTGTCCTAAGATTTATAGCATCAAAATCAGCCACCCCATTGTAATACAATTAGGAACTAACTGTCCAATTACTTGTGAGACAATACCTTACAAAAGTTCTAAACATATTCGGTGTAATATGAAAAGAACACACAAAGAAGCCATTTCTCCCTTTCTCTGACTAGATACCAACATAATACAGCATGTTACCAGAGCCTTTAAAAGCTTCTTTCACTTTATTTCCATTTTTCTTCCTCCTTTCATGTAATCTTTATTCATTTTTTTAATGTTCATAATATAAACTGTGCCACTCAATAAACCCTCAGGGCTCTGTAATACTTACGCTTATACGCACACAGACACACAAATTTTCCCTTCCCACACTCAATCATCTCCTCTTCTGTCATTCCCAACTTTGCCTACTTTGCTACCTGTCTCTCTATCACTATTCCTGACTCTCCAGGAGATTCAGGATCCAGCCTTATTCCTTCTTTCCTGCCACTGATACTTCTCCCCATTGTTCTGCCCTATAGACCAGGGGTCCCCAACCTGTGGGCCATGGCCCAGTACTGGTCCGTGGCCTCTTGGCTACCGGGCCATGGGAATGGCTGGTGAGTACATGAACATGTGCATGCATCCTTCTCACTTGCGCTAGTGCCGCCACAGAGGTCTAGTAGCCCTGTCTGCACATGTGTCACCAGCATCACGTAAGCACTAGTGGCCGGTTTGTACATGTGTGTAGGTCCTAGCGGACAGATTGTGAATGTCCATGGGCACTAGCGGCCGGTTTGCGTGTGCACATGGACACTAGCAGCCCATTTGCACATGAACACAGGCACCAGCACCACCCTCAGTGCCACCGTGGGTGCGCGTGTCCTGCTTGCACATGTGCACGCTAGCCCATGTGCGTGCCCATTTTGTGCATGCACACAGACATATGCACACACACACTTGCACGTACATTTCCCTGCTCCTCCCTTTCTATCCGGGCTACCAACCCGGAAAGTTTGGGGAGCTCTTCTGTATTCCATGATATAGTTCTTCTCCAGCCAGGATACAGCTTCCTGCTGCTACATTACTGCTGCCTCCGGTGTGGAGGTAGTAATGACAGTAACAGTGACTACAGTTGGGAATATAAATCTGAGTGGGCGATAACAAATGCATGCTTTAGAGTTGAGTGACTGTACTAAAAGAGGTATATGTGTATAATTGTATTTCTGAATGGTTATAGCTTTGACCTGGCGTGTTCCTGGACTAACCCCCACCTCAGCCCCACCTATCTCCCAAGGAAAATAAAGGACAGACACCCATATTAAATCTTGTGTTCTCAGGTAAACAATGGATTATACGTACATATATATGTGTCTGTATTTTGTGCAAATTAAAGAAAAATACTTCAAGGTGTCCTCTTTTAAGAAATTGTAAATGTGACAGTTCGAAGTTAAGATAATTCTTCAGTGAGAATATGCAGGTGTTCAGTAGTATACAGAAGACATGTATTTGTAGAGATGTAAAATTTGTCTTTTGATGCACATTGTAATCAGTAACTAAGCTTGTTGTTAATCCCACTTTTCATAACTGACAGATGCTCATTTAAGATGTAATTCTAATATAAGATCAGGTTCCATCTGTCCTTGTGTTATAATAATGCCTAAAATTTTTAAAAAGTGTATTTCTTCAACCAGTTATTTTTAAATCATTAGAAGTTTAGAATATGTTAATAAATATTCATATACTTTCAAATTATTTCATTAATATAGAACAACATATATGAAACTAATATACTAATTACATCTAGGAGGGAGTTAGAACAAACCTTATCTAGTATTTTATCTAATATTATCTAATGTAATTTAATACTTTTATAGACTGACCACATGAAAACTATTAACCCCTTATATGTCCATTATTGTTTGTTTCATTTTTGCAGGAATGAACGGAACAACAAAAGTGGAAGATATTTCCTTAGCAATCAACATTCAAGACAATCTTCCTTTTTAGCTTCTCTCTGACTTGGGTTGAAATCTTCAGTACTGTAGGAAATTATATAGTATAAAAGACAAACTAACCAAAGAGGCCCTAAACAAACCTAAACGAGGAATGAAACTAGATATTACTTCAGCAGCATGGAAAACAACACTAACACAATGCTAGTACTCACATAACCATAGATGTGTTTCCTAACTACAATAATGTCAAAACAATGCAGCATTTATCAAGATGTCATAAAGGAAGCTCCTCCCTTATGCACTTTCATTGCAAAATTGACCACTAATATCTAAAGAGCAGAATTGGCACTCCAGTATTATCACTTGCACATGGCAAGTGGCATTTTGTCAAAGGTTTCTGGAGATGCCTATGCATGCAAGTCCAGAAAAAGTGAATAAACTTAACATAGTACAATAAATGATAAAAGAAAATGTTGAAGTGTAGCAGGCCCTACAAGATCTTCAACAGAATCAGAGATGGTATAAATTCTGATCATAGCAGTGGGAGGTCCTTGGTGTGGAATTTGAGAGTCGGAAGAAATTTACAGCATTTTTCCTTACATTTCTTAGATATTTGTTCTTGGAATTACTGTTCAGGAGGATGATTTTAATTTTGGTGGTTCTGAGGATCTTTTTGTTAGAAAAACTCTAAATCCATTAATTCAGCAACTTGTAACTTCATACTTTAGACTTGCTGTCCCTCACCATGTAAATTCTCGGATCTATCCTTTGAAGTTAGCTTGTCATAAATTGCTCACATTCCTTAAAAAGAAGAAAGCAATCATTCTAATCACAACCAAGCACAAGAAGAAATAAGTATGGGGAGAAAGGAAAACAAACACAGGTAACTCAGGGAATGTAGACAAGAATCAAAAGTTCCAAAAACAGTGCAATAGACCTGGAACTTCCCTTTCCCCTTCTTTACATAAAGTATATAAAGCTGCAAAAAGTGTTGTTTGTTCATATTTCATAGCTTGTGAGAATATGTATGAATTTTGCAGTCTTTAAGTGTTTTTATTGTATTATTCTCCTCTAATTTGACATCATTTTCCTCTTGATAAGTGCCAAGAGGAAAGCAAGTCCTAGAATCAACCAATAGGCAATTAGGAATGCATATTTAGCAGTTACCATGACAACACAATTTTTAAAATGACATTTTTAAAGCTGTTCTTTCCCTTCAGATCTTTTTTCTTGATGGACTAGATAGCCAAACTGAGACAACTGGTTTGGGTGTGTGAATTTCCTACAGTTCTGCAGTGCAGACTTTAATATTAGAAAGGCTACATTTGTTTAGAACTAAATTTAATAAACAGGGTTATTTGAATGGGTGACTTAACACAACTGTTGTTTTTTTTAGTTTCCTCTACCGACAGACCTCTTCTGATAAGCCTGGAGCAGACACAGAACACATGATCAAACACTTAAAAAGGGGAGAGGAGAAGGGAAGGGAGGGAAAAGGAAAGAGGAAAATAAGAAAAGAATCAATACTAATTATTACTGATGTGCAAAACTTGTTGATAGGACTGAACTTTCTCTGCATGTTTTCTTTCCAAGCTGCTCCAGAGCTATTTAAAGATTTCCAGGAATGTATCTTCAAAAGTGGTTCAAAGGGTTTTGGATAATCCAGTTCCAAACCAGATGGAGAAGGAAAAAAATGTCCATAGTCAAAAGATACTGGGGCCTAGTTTGCCAAAAAGACGATGTGCAACATTTTTTTCCCTAGCCATCTGCTTAGCTTGGAAGCCTTTCTTCTGTTAGTTCATCTCCCCAAAGGCTTGTTCCCTTTGGGATTGCCATGTAAAAATGATGTACCTGAACATTACTTCAAATAGATATTATTAATTCTGACAGGAATTATTAAAATGGAACAATACAAACTAACCCCAGAACATTATTTATGGAAGGGTTTGATAAGATCAAGAAGTAATTTCTACATATTTCTACTATTGAAAGTTGTATCTTAATATATTAAATTATCTTCATATACCCTCTGCATAGCAGAACACTAATCATTCAAAATCTGTTCAGAGTTAAGTAAAAGATCTTTTAACATATTAGATATTATTTTAACCGTGCTGCAACTTGTCTCCCAAGTTAATAGCTCCAGAGGAAAAAAATATTGATAGTACTTTTCAAGTAGCAAAGTAAGTTGTTATGATATAATACAATATGGTAAAAGGGCTATAGCTATCTTCTTACCATCTATACATATTTACAACTCCCATTATACTTAACAGACATTAAGTCAAAATGGAAGTGGCAGAATAAGTACTTTAGGCAGGAGTGCACTAAGTAATGGTGTTAAAAAATAATCTTAGAGAAATAACATTTTTAATTTGATCTTCATCATCTAACTACTAGCTTATAAATTTCATCCATGCATGAAACAAAATTCATTTTTCAAATTACTTGAGTGTGTAACTCTCATTGAGTAGTGATTTCTTTATTACTATAGACATCACATTCAAATTACAAATAGTTCTTACGCGGTATAATTTGTATTATGAATTACATTCAGTCAAATGTTTTTTTCCTTAAATAAGACACTTTAACAAGGTAATATAAAGTCCTAATCATAAAAAAGTATATTCAATCAGTTCCATATAGAAAAGCAAGATGACTTAAAGTAGCAAAAGAAAAAGAAGAATTCTGTTCATCCTAAAACAAGAACAGTAAAGAACACTTTTATTTTTATTTTTAATCAGACACAAAGCTACTAAGGTACTATGATTTTAAAGTATCTATAGGTAGTCCTTGCTTAACAAGGGTAATGGGGCCTGGAATTTCCATTGCTAAGCAGTGGGGTTATAAAGAGAGAAAATATGTGACCAGTTTGCTTAGCAACAGCAATCCCAGCAGTCCCAGTGTTAAGTGAAAATCCTGGGTCATTAAGTGAGAGCCTCATATGACTGCAATCTTTTCAGCCTCCCTCAAGGAAAGTCAATGGGGAAGCCAGCAGGAAGTCGCAAAGTCCCAGGCACCTCATAAGGAGATGGAGGAAAGGTGAAACGAGGCAGTGGTACTGCAGCAAGTTCATGTGGGCTGGGGAGGGGGTGCTGTGATGTCATACAAGTTCGGAACTAGCTGCCAGCTGGTAAGTGCATGAGGAGTGCTGAGGGGTGTTGCAATGCCATCTGAGGGCATGCAGGCTATGAAAGGGATGCTGTGGAATAAGCACACTACAGTGAGTCCCTGAGATCTTCCTGTATTCTGCAATGGAGCTCTTTGGAAAAAAGTTACAAACGGTGATCACAAAACCAAAGGATACTGCAACCATCATAGGTAAAAGGTAAAGGTAAAGGTTCCCCCGCACATGCGTGCTAGTCGTTTCCGACTAGGGGCCGGTGCTCATCTCCGTTTCAAAGCCGAAGAGCATAGGGGTGAGCTAATTGACAAGCATTCAGCTTGCAATCACATGACCCTGGGGGATGCAATAACTGAAACCTCAAGGACTGATTATTGGTAGCTCTCATTCAGCACTGCCACAATTTCAAAAAGGTCATTAACCAAAGACTACCTGTATTATAATAGGTATCATTAATACAAACAAAAGGAAAATTTGGAACTGCATGAGAAATTGAAGATGGTACTCCCACACACAAAAAAAAACCCCAGTAAAAATTCAAATCTAAACTGAAATAATTCATTTCTTATTTCCTGTTTTATAAATAACATAGCTGGATTTGATTTTTTGGCCATGATAGAATAACGGAGAATAAACTTTTAAAAGTACATTTTAATGTTAAATTTTACATCTCCTTCATGGAAAGATACAGAAATAATTCTACAAAATCTTATACACAGGATGTGATTATCCAAAATGTTAAGTTCTTCAGGAAATTCATAATTATAGTTAAATTTCCTAATACTAACATTTTTATCTTTCCTATCAGACATACTATCTAGTCTGCAAGATGCCTTAAAGTCATGTACAACTTATAACCTGGGAAGAACATTAAAAAGAAAATGAATCAGATAAAAATTCCTTTGCCAAAATGTTAACAACCAGAGTAATAGTAAGTGTGAAAACTAAAGGCTCAAACTGTAATCCACAAAGTATAGATAGAAAACAAGTGAACTTTTCATTGAAAAAAACACCCCATTATTGAAAAGTGAACAACTACATCTTTAATAGACTTAAGTCATTCCAACATTTTTTTTTATTTTTTATTTTTGAAAAACAGATTGCTGCATGGAGATGATGTGTCAGTATTCCAAATTCCTTCGGAATTGCATTTTAAAAGATCAAGTCATATCAGTTGGGCTTGAACAGAAATTTGATCTAAACCACTGTCAGAAATGAAATCTAGATTTAGAAAGATAGCCTTGGGAAGCAGTCTAGCTACTCCATTTTAAACCAATACTAACTTGATGCAAGGGATGCAAACCTTCAGAAGAAAAACTGTACCTAGCATATAATCCAAAAATAATAATAAGTCCCTCTATATATAGTTATCCACTACCTAGACAACATTTAAAGCACTTACAAACTAAAGCTTTACTTTAAAGGAAAAATGTTTTGGTCAATTTCCAGATGGACAATAATTTCAGCCAATAAAATTATAATTTGTCTGGAAAAGATGTTGTTTGCATGTATATCTCTTCACTGTTCTATTTATTTGTTAAGGATAGCCAATAAAAATAATTCCTATTCAACATTCTTCTCATCCAAACCTAGTTCTTCAGATCCTACTTCCTTGCCTGTAACTATTGTAACTCTTTGTTAACTCAAAAGAACTTACTTTGAAGGTAAATTTCTTGGTAAAATGAAGTTTGTCCAAAATATGAAAAGTATATTTTAGACAAGCTTTCCAAAGTAAACAGGATTTTAACAAGCATTTAAGCATGGTAAAATTTGCATGATATGTAATAATCCATAAATCTACTAATCAATTGTTATACTGTTGAAATAAACTGTAATAAATGTCTAATTGTTTTTAAACAGCATGAATAAGTTTTAGTTTCCGATTTTAAAAACTTGATCCTATAAATTATATTTAACAAGAGGCATCTATCCAAGACTTATGTGGGAAATGACATAATAGAATTAAGTTTGATTTTTTCACTTTAGTTTTCTTATCCAATATGGTCATGCATCATGACACAACTGTGAAGGGTCACCTATATATCATCATCCACACATATCATATAGAAAATCAGAAGAATTAGGCATTTGCTTTTCCTCTGTCACTCATTCTACTGATGTGCACAGAAAGAATGTCTATATCCAGCTCAATAAATCCATTCTAAATTTATCAAAAGCAAGAAAGCTTATTTAAATCTTTGCCTTTCAAAAGAAAAATCTTGGTATTATCACCCTCCTTCCCCAGATTATCACCCTCCTTCCCCAGATTTTCTTTTCTGGTAGAGCCTCTTCATTTGGGGAGGGGGGAGATAGGAAGAATGGGTGGTTTCTTTTGAAATGTTTAATCAAAATAATAGAAATTAAAGAAAAAACAGAAAAGCTTCTCATCTTACAAAATACTACTTTTATACGGTACAGGATAAAGAGTTTTCCTTAATTAACATTTTGCCCTCGAGCTTCTGTAGAATTACAGAAAATCTAGCCACTGGTTTTCATTCAGTTAAGCAAGAAGGCATGAAACTCTATAATAATTAACATAGATAATTAACATAGCTGTTTGACAATAATGAGTATATGCAGTCTTGCTTATACACCAGAATTATGGGCCTTGAAAAAAAATCATCTAGCTTAAAAAAAAATCCTATAATAATGTATAATAATAATTCAGTATAATACATGATCTGCTACAGCTTACCTTACTCTATGTGTAATGGCTAATATGCCCCAAAGACCGACAGGTGAGCCTGTCCCTTGATAGAACAGAAGAGGCTTTGAAACAATTTCATATCATGTCTTCCAAAATGCCATGCAGTTCTCATGCTCTTCGATTCTTCTAGCATGGATCTGTGCTTGGTTGGTACTGCTATACACTAACTAACAAGCTACACAATCAACAACACTGCTTTTCCAAAGACGTTTTCTTTATTCTTTCCAACCTAATGAAGTGTTGAAAAGAACATACAGTAGGTGAAGCATTTCTGAACTCCATTCATCTGTCTTTCAGTCAACAATCTTGGTAACAATTGTGCAAAAGAAACAGTAAATTAAAAAAAAGGAATTGAATGAAGTATCCTCTCTAACAGTCTGGACTGAACCTTATAGAAAGAGGTTGGAAAAAATTCTAGAAACCGTATCTGCTTGCTTTTCCTACCTTCTTACGTATTTATATATTATTACATAATTATTTTATTATCTATTATATAATTATGCCATACAAAGCTTTCTTGAGGTTCTATACAGGCTATCGTATACAGTCTCTCTCTCTCTCTCTCCCTCCCCCTTCTCTCTCTCTATATATAGAGAGGGGGGGAGGGGGGAGGGAGAGAGGGAGAGACACAGACAGACAGACAGACAGAGACAGAAACAAAACATAAACTCTCAAAATAATATATGCAGCAATAGATTGATCAGCACTGGACTGATTGTTATCTTTAAAATCTTATATGACTTAGGTATTTTAACAAGCATGTTAAAAGTGTATGAGACAATTTACCGAAATGCATCAAAATACTATCTCAATTTGCAAATACAATAAATAAAAATACATGTTACCTGCTTGCAGTGAGATAATTGTCTACAGTTCACCTTGCAGGTAAATTGCCTAAAATTCAAAGCTTTCTTATGGCTTTGGTACAGTATGGTCTGCCTTCAAAGCAAATGCTTTCTAATGTTTAACTTTTATACAACCATTTCATGGTAGCACAGCACAACATTCCACTATTAAATGAGAACCTAATAACATAATAAGACAACAGAAGCATACATGATAAAGTAAAAATTCCATTAAAATCTCTCTACATGGGGCTGCCCTTGAAGGCCACCCGGAGGCTTCAGCTGGTGCAGAATGCGGCCGTGCGGGTTGTGATGGGAGCATCCCGATACTCCCATATTACACCCCTCCTGCGTGAGCTGCATTGGTTGCCGGTTGCCCTCCGGGTGAGGTTCAAGGTGCTGGTTCTTACCTATAAAGCCCTACATGGCTTAGGCCCAGGATATTTGCAGGACCGTCTGCTGCCAGGAACGACTTCCCATCGCCCTGTGCGCTCACACAGAGAGGGTCTCCTCAGGGTGTCGTCGGCCAGACAATGTCGGCTGGCTACCCCCAGGGGGAGGGTCTTCTCTGTTGGGGTGCCTGCCCTTTGGAATCAGCTCCCCCGAGAACTTTGGATGGCCCCAGATCTCCGGTCCTTTCGTTGCGACCTAAAGACATACCTTTTCCAACTGGCTGACCTGGACTGATGTTGGGGGTTTTAATCATGTTTTTAATTTTTACAGGTTTTAGTGGGGCTTTGTAAAATTTAATTTCTTTTAATATTTGTATTCATTTTTTATTGTTGTTAGCCACCCTGAGTCCTTCGGGAGATAGGGCAGCATATAAGTCCCATAATTAAATTAAAAATTAAATTAAATTAAATTAAATTAAATTAAATTAAATTAAATTAAATTAAATTAAATTAAATTAAATTAAATTAAATTAAAATCAAACAGTCCAAAAATAAAGAAATAAGTTAGCCATACAGTGAACTGTGCTTTGGATGGATCAGTATAATTCATCTTAAGTCTCTAATTAAGATGTTCAACACAGAAGTCATACAAAAATTATCTCCTGCTCTTTCACTGTCTTTCATTGTCATGGGTGTCATGTTATCAAATAGATGCTATGGAGTGGGGTGGGGGAGGAGGAGGGTGTTACTATTTTGCAAGAGCAAGAATTGCTCCTTATAATATTTATTTAGTTCTCTTTCTACTAAAGATAATGTCAGAGAAATGATACAAGGCTTTGAACTAGAAAAAGCTAATCAATATACCATGTCCTCTTTAATTTTCTATAGCAATTGCTAAATGTTTTAATTTTTAATTCCTTTTGAAACTGAAAGGAACCAACTGAATATGTTAAAGTGCTTTGTATGAGGATCAGACAGGCATGGGACTGCAATTATATATCACAATAGCCTTTTCTTGGTTCAGAGCTCTATTCATCTTTCTGAAACAGTGAAAGGCAGATTGGACATAGGAAATGGATTAGCCACAGGATGACCTGCGTTTCCATACAAAAGCTTAAGTGTGGAAAAATGGCACCCTTTAGCACCTTCCTTCATTTTGGGGAAGAAAAAACAACAACCATATTTATAGAAACAGTTGAAACAGTTACTTTCACTCATTTCAGGACAAATCTAATCTGTATTCTTATCACTTACAATGTGCCATCCACAGTTAATGTGAATTGACCTGTACTTCTGCTAAGTATAATGCAATCCTACAAGGAGAAGAAATATGTTGAAATTAACCATGTAGTTTTGCATCAGAAGCCAATGCAGAAAAAGTGTTATATACAATAGTAATATGGCAAATATTTCCATCTGGGTCTCCTTCCTGGAAAACATATACTGATATTTCTAGGTATTAATGATAATTAAATCAACATTTTACTTTATTGTTTACTGAAAATATGCACAGATTGGGTTGGTTCTTAGATTAGCTATCTTAATAGCACATTCAGTGAAATCTATGGAACAAATTTGTAAAATTAACTCAGGTTTCACTGATTTTATGGACAAGTCCTGGAAGAAGGCAGTGGCATAAAGCTTCTATATTGTTGCCAAGAATCTACATGAACATCTCCATGTAGTCACCAAGCAAGTTCAACTGAAGTAATTATTTGACCC
>NC_138208.1:16061523-16104023 GCF_964194415.1 Vipera berus | reverse complement strand
AGTTGATAGTTGCCTTAATTTTAAAAGAGGTACATTAAGATCTCTCTGTTTCTTTCCCTTATTTCTTATATACAAGAAAAGAGGGATCAGAAAACAAAAATGTTTGGTTTGGATGCCCAAAATATTGGAACAAATTGTATATAGTGTATATAACAGAAGAAAATCTTTCATAAAAATATAGCTTTACTCTACCAAGTTCTGTTACACCTTTTACATCACAGTATCTAAAAGCAGCAATGAAAGTTTGTAATGCCCCACCAAAAATACATGTTTTCTCTTAAATGCATTCTATATTTCTCTTATATCTTTCAAGATGGCCATTTGTGCTCTTAAACTTTATTTTATGACAATCAAAGCAACATGCAATTTGAGAAGAAAATCCTCAAAAACAGCCATCTCATACTAACCTAAGCAGTTTTTTTTTCTCTCTCTCTCTTTGTGTTCAAGTGGAACACCCATTTTGCCTCTGTATAGAAATATATAGAAAAGAAAGCATTCTATGAGCCAATCCCTTCAGTTTCTGTATCTGTTTCCAGCTATTATCAGCCAAACAGAAATGGAAATAAAGGAATCTGCTTCTCTTTAACTGCACAGATGGAACTCTTTTTGTAGTATGTGGAAGTGTAGTTTGAAAGAAAGTGAGGACCAAACCAGTGAGAGGTTTTCAAAGGAGAGAAGTATTATAGAAATATTAACAAAAAATGTTCTGATCACAATTTCTCACTCGCTTTTCCATAATGTTTACCCATATTCAATTTCCTCTGGAAGAAGATCAGTGAAATTTTATTCCCATTTGGTGTCATTTGAGCACTCCAGCAGTCAACCACTCAGTTAGTGTTGCACTCGAATTTTAGACAGCTAGTGGTTAAAGGTTATTAAATAGAATGGCTCAGTAACAGTCTTAACATTGTGTACTATATCAATAATATTTTGCTACTGTCTCCTTCTGAAATATTTTTTGGTTCTCCATTTCAGCCTAGAGCTGTGATATTGTGAGGCCAGTAATGTCCCATCAAGGTCACTTCTAAATCTGGGCAAGATCAGTTTGTCTCCTGGATCCACCCCCAGCCCCCTCTCCAGATGTCATTTCAGAAGAGGAGGGTGAGTTTGAGTCTGCAGAGGAAAGTGTGGAGCCAAGTATTGATGATAAGGGCACAGAGAATGCTAGTCTGATGCAGCAGCCTGAGCTGGTTTGATCAGTCCAGCGATAAGCTGAGGGAGGCCAGCCATAATTGCAGCAAGTTGCCCATGAGGCTCCAGGCAAGGACCAGGAGCAGCTGCCGCCCATTATCAATGAGGAGAAGGTGGAGTCCACACCTCTTCCTGATACAAAAACACAGCAGAGGAGAGATAAGCACAATGCCAGTCAGCTAGACTACTCATGAGGAAGCAACATCACCTCTCATGAAGGGCTGCACTGGCATTATCTACTCAACCCCACCCTGGGGACTTGACTGTTGCAGGAGCAACGTGCCCAGTTCTGTGCCTTGTGTGCTCATGCCTTGTATCCTGGCCTTTTCAACTCCAGGACTGCTTTCCTGGACTTTGTGTTTGTCCATTGGACTAGGTTACCGAGTGACTCTTGCTGTACGGAGCTTGGAATCTGGACCTGCACAATGCAGGTGCTTTCCAAAGACCTGTAGAACTCTTGCCATACATGCATGGGGGAGTGGAGTGGGACAGCATAGTTTGGTGCAGTGTTTAAGGTACTGGCCCTTATCCACTCTCTTAGGCCTAAAAGCGAGCTTGCTGGCTTTGGGTTGTTGTAAGGAAAACAGGTGGTTCTAGCATTAAGTACACTTAGTGGTACAAAATAAAAGTGGGATGTAAGCATTATTTGCATTATTTTCAGCAGTATGTGCAAGTTCTTGCTGCTTTCATCAGAATGACAAAAGCATGGCTGCAGCATCCTGCAGACCCCACCCCTTTGGGGGCATACATGCAATATAAGGAAATGGAAGGGGAAAAAGCAGGATTTGTGTCATCACAGAACTGCTTCTATCAACTCTTCTTGCCCCTCCCAACCACAGATATTGCCACCAACTGTGAGTTTATAAATATAAATATAGAAGATACAGATATAGTTAGATAGTCCTAACTTTATGAACCCTCATTCAACATCTATTTGAAGCTACAACAGCACTAAAAAAAGAAATTTATGACTGGTCTTTGAAGTTGCAGCCATCATATTCTCCTGTGATCATGATTTAGGTGTTTGGCAACCAGCATGCATTTACAATGTTCCCAGCATCCGATGGTCACATTATCTCCATTTGTGACCTTCACAGCCAGCTTCTGACAAGCAAGTCAATAGAGAAAGCAGTAGGAAATTGCAAGTCACAGTCTCATGGTGTTACACTTAACCTCAGATGATTTCCCATAACAACTACAGCCAGAACTGATGAACTGACATCCTAAATTGAGTGAGGTCATCTGATGTGACTTAGTGATGGATTTGCCAATTCCAAATAAGGTCACTAAGTGAAGACTACTTATATGTTAATAGGATTTTTTTAGCTTTATTGAGGTACAATCTTAGTGAAGAATAACAACATGGTGTTTGATTTTAATCAGGACTTTTCAACTATTTCACCCATTGTACCACTTTTAGGATATGGCAACATCCGAGTACCACCAGTCGCCTAGCAAGGGGTCAAAAACTTGATGACCAAAAAAAAAGGGAAAAAGTGATGAAGTACAGGTAGTCCTTGACTTACAACAGTTTGCTTGGTGACTGTTCGAAGTTACAATGGCCCTGAAAAAAGTGCCCCCCAAGCCACAGCCAAGCAAGACACCTGCTTGCCTGCCTGGTGGCGCTCTTCCTCCTGTCCGAGGTTTTCATGATTGTGGGCATTTCTGTTGAGGATTGACAGTGGGGGTGGGGTAGGGGGTGCTTGGTTTTTATTCCCCCCCTCTGCTGGGTGGTTGCAGCAGGTTTTGGTCACTTCACATGACCCTGGGACACTGTGACTGTCATAAATATGAATCAGTTGCCAAGCATCTGAATGTAAATCTCAAGACCCTGGAGATGCTGCAACATTCCAGCTGATCGGTGCTTCTTCTGGGCTCAGAAGCGCCAGGATCAGCGCCGCGCTCCAGCTGGAGCCTGGTGCTGATCCTGGTGCTTCTGCTGAGCCGTGACAGCCCCAAAGAAGTGCCGATCAGCTGAAAAGTGGCACTGATCCTGGTGCTGACAGCCCTGCAGCTCCAGCCGTCTCTCGCTCAGGCTTGTGCGGTGCTGCCACCGGTTCAACTCATTCCCCTCCTCCGCTACCACTTTCCTAGGATGGTCACGTACCACCTGCCAGGTGCCAATGTACCACAAGTGGTACCCGTACCACTGGTTGAAAAGCCCTAATTTAAATATAATTATCTGGGAGAAAGACAGTGGCTATGGACAAACCTCTTAAGGAAAATTCAGGTAATGAAAATGTTCATAAAATAGGAGGAAGATTAGGCTTAAGCAATGTTTAAAATGGACATGTAAAAACAAATTTCTTTTATTTAAAACAGATGCTGTATTTGGAGGACAGATATAAAACAAAGCAGGACCAGATAGATGGGGTGAAAGAGAGACTGGCCAACCATAAGAGTCCTAAGGTTAATTATCAAACAACTTATGTACATAGTGAGAAGAAAAAGAATGAGAAGATATGACAAGAGCGTGTGATGAAAAGAACTTACTTAACTAGATCAGGAGGGCAGTGAGTGCAATATGGTTTAGAAAAATCTAATGCAGTGAAATCCTAACTTAGGGAAGTAGGTCTTGGATCTAAGAAGCTTGAATAAAAAATGTCTAATGAGGATCATGAGAAGACGTATTCCTTGTTGGAATTGTGTTTGTTTAGAAAGATATAATAATCTATCCTTATGAGATGAACTGTTATGTAACATCTTGAGGTGATCATTGTAACTCTTGGTTACTTTCAAAGACATTTTAACAAACTCATTGGGGTATAGTATTCCTAACAGTGAGTCTGAACTCCATTCAGATTATCTGTCACTATTTCCAGACCTGCTAGGTAGAAAAGTGTTTCCTTCACTCTTCCTTTTTTTAAATAATATTTTATTAATTTTCCAACTTTACATTTAAGCATTTAAAAAACAGTGGTGGCTGGGTTAATCAATAGTTCAATAACATATAAAAATCCTTAGTACAAATCTCAAGTTACAACATCAAATATTTCCTCTCTTTCTCCCTTAATATCTACTATCTTGTATTTAAGCTAATACATTTCTTATTATATCAACTAAGTAAAACATCATTATTACATTTATCAATAAATTTTTAGCTTATACATATCTTAATTACTTTTACATTCAATCTTTATAAACAATCAATGTCCTGTTGTTGATTTTTTCCCAATTTTTAGTTTCCCAACAATATTCCAATTTAACATTTGATATTTATAATTTTCAGGCTTTAGGTAACCAAAATTTCCCTTATCTCAATTCATAACAGAATCTAATATTCAAAATACAGTACATATTTTATCTATTTGAATATAGTCTTGTTCTATTTCCTGAAAGTTATATATTTTCCACCATATTAAATCATCTACTTAATAATACAGTATCCCCTTTAATAAATCAAAACCATTATATATATTGTCTGGGTTAATCAATAAATCAAACGTATTCATAATATTTTTTTTCTTTAAACAAATAAAATCCTTATTTTCAACTAGTTTCCAAATATTTTAGATCTAATGACCAACATTCCTCTTATCTCAACTTCTCCCTTTAACCCTCTAATTAGTGATA
This sequence comes from Vipera berus, assembly GCF_964194415.1. NCBI lineage: Eukaryota > Metazoa > Chordata > Lepidosauria > Squamata > Viperidae > Vipera > Vipera berus. The sequence goes on along the minus strand of NC_138208.1, from coordinate 16,099,259 downwards.
TGAAATCCCCTCTAATAAATCAAAACCCCAATTTTCTTCAGCCTTATTCTGGCTTTCTTCCTTTGCCAACTAGCTTTCCATGTCAATGCTTTTAGATCATCAAATAGATCTTCCTCTATTATTATATATGTTATTTGAAATAAGAGAGACCATTTAGTTGGCATCTTTTTTGGAAGGACTAGCCCATTTATATTCATTAAATTGTCTCCCTATTATTCCAATTCCCCATGATTGTCCTGATATGTTTATCTTCCATTCAATCTGTTCTTTTTCTTTCTCAAATTTCTTCTGATTCACATAGAAAGTCTTTTCCATTTTCAGTGTTGTCACTCTCTTTTCTGGATTTTCCATTAACTGTATTTGTTGGTCAATTGAGTCCTCTGTCTTAATATTTGATTGTTCCACTTCTTCTGTTATCTTCTGTGTTGTTAGTTCTTTGGTTGTAGTCAAAGTCTGGGTTTGTGTATCTAAGCTGGCATCTTGTTCTTTTATGTTAGGTCTTATTTTATCAAAAGCTGAAAAAATGGTTTCATGTATTGCTTTCAACATGGAAAGGATCTTTTCCTGGTCTTCATCCATATTCTCTTAATAATGTGTTAAGTTGAGGACTTGAAAATCAAATATTAAAAATCATTTTATAACTAGGTATGGGACCTCTATTTCACATGTTTATAGATGGTCTTTATAGTAGAGGTTGTTTGTCAAGTAAGATTTTATAGTCAAAGGTATTTTAATCATCTCATATAATAACCAATTTTCCTCAAATAAAGAGAAAGGAAGGCAATTCCCCACACATAACTCTGAAAGTCAGTAAAGGTTTACATTCATAGTTCAAGCAGGCCAGTTATGTTGCCCAGACATTCTCTTTACAGCTGAGTTTCTCTCAGGTGATCTCAAGGTCAAAAGAGTCTTATATGAAGTCTGGGCTTCAAGCCAAGTCTGTTTTAGGCAATAACAAGTTGTAATACCAAACCTCACCACAAGATGTCACCAGTGCCATTTAAAACTTTTTAAGTCCCCCATTTTTATAATAGTTTTTTCAAAGTTTATTTCTTTTCTTTTTAAATAAAAATCAGCGTATCCAGTAAAAATAGGAATAAGAAAACTTCTAGGAAAACTTCTTAGTCCCTAAATTTCAAAAGTATATGCATCCAATTAGATTAAAGTTGTTTTTATAATTGCTTTGTTTCCCCGGGGTAGTCAGTTGCCACTGTTCTTAGAGGGTGGGGCAGAAATTCCCTTCTCTCTCTCCTCACAGGGGGGAGAATACTTACAGCAACTTTTGCAGAAAGATATTTAGAGTCTTAAAGAGAAGGTCAGATCTCACTCAGATTCATCTGTGTTGCTTTAAAGGTGCTTGGTAGTAATTTTGACTTCGGCTGTCAGGAGCTTAATGACAAGCCATATTACTATGGCCAGTCTTTCTCCTGCCAGTTTGGAGAGCTGCCCTGGATCAAGCAGAAGGGCTGCTGCCCTCCCACGATCAAGCAGGGATACTCTCTTTGCTCATTGCCCCTAAAGGGTGACTTTCGACCCTTTCCAGGGTCCCCAGTGGGATGAAATCTGACGCTGAAAATGGAATGCGCTCCCATGTGTCCGAAGGCACCAATGGCAAACCGGAAGTCCTTCCTCACTCTTCCTCACTCTTTCTATTCTTGTTGAAATCTGAGATATTTTGCCACTAAGAAATTTTTGCTTAAAATTAACCTTCCCATAAACAATCCAGAGTTGTTGTATTTCATTCTGTGAAGGAATGTAGACCTAATCTTGGGAATGGGGAAAGAATAAGTCAATATAAAAGGAGAACTTAGTTCCAATCAGTCATATTAAATTGACCATACCAGGAAAATAATTCTACAGGAAAGCTAAAACTCTCTCTTTCATCAAAAGTAGCTTTGATAGGATCTTGCAGGCCTAATTATAATGCACCACCTCTGATTTCTTATATTCCAGTGAATTAGGGAGGCAACTCTCTGAGCAACTTACCAAATGCTATCTTATTGCTCTAGTTTTTACATATTTTCATTGTCATCTTCCATCTATTTATTGTTCTGTGTTTGGCATCTATTCCTTTCCACATTTCTCCCAGGTTCTACTGTATGGGGAAGGAAAATTTGAGCTAGAATATATTCTGGATTCTAGATTCAGGAGGGAATGTTTAAAGTATCTTATTTACTGAAAAATCTAAACTGAATTGAAGAACTGTGGGACATCAAAGGATGCCCATTCCCTTGTCTATCAGTTCCATCAGAAATGCACAAGCCTCATTCCCATGAACCACCATCACTATTGATATATAATGACCCCCAAGTCAAAATGTTGCTTCCTGCCATTTTGGAACTTCCAATGGTGGTTGCAATGCAGCAAGAGGAGAACGGGCACTTTCCACATCTGACTTCCTTTTCTCTGCCAGATTTGTCTATTGACTTTGGAACATGATTTAAAGAAAGTAGGGCTGGCCTTGGGGATGAGAAAAGAATGAGCAACCCATAAAGGGCGACTTTCAGAAAAGATTCTAAAATCAGATGAAGAGGGAAGTCTGAGACTAAAACTCAAAATAACCCTACCATGATTTTGTTTGGTATGAGATGGAGCAGAGAGAAATTTTGACAAGCTTTCAGGGTTCTCTTATACTACCCTACAATAAGAAAAAAGGCTTTTAGGCATCTCTATTGTGCTTGTTTCTTGACTTTACCTGTTTCAAAGGACTGACACATCCTTCCCTCAAACATAGATTTATAAAAACAAATACTAAATGAAAGCCTTGATAATACTTTTTTCTTCTCCCACTCTATCAGCTTTTTCACCATTTTCATCAACCAAAATGGGTTTCTATCAAAACGCAGATAACTTTCTGGTGCCATTTCCCCCCTATATTATTTAAGTGCTTTTTTCTACTTTATCGTCTCTGTATTTTAGGATAAAATATTTAGAATTAGCAGGCAAAATCAGTCACTAGGAGAGCAGTATACCAACAAAGCCACTGTTTTCTCCGTAAAATGAATTATTAAATTCTTTATGCTGTTTTGTTTATTTTGGGGGCGGAGAAAACAGACCTTTTGTGTATTTATTTTTATACTTATATGATATTTTTTTGACAATTGTTGAGACTAATTGGTGTTATTATGGTCTGTTCTAAGAGGGGAGGTGTGTTGTGTACTGGGCTCTTGAGGAATACCACGTGGGTTGCTGGAGCAGCTAACGGCTCTCCAGCACCCCAGACTACAAGTCTCCTGGGCTGTAATTGGCTATCTCCAGGTGGCATGGTTGATTCAAACCCATTGGCTGCTGCCTAGGGGCTAGATTATATATTGCGGCTAGTTGCAGCCATTTCCCCAGTACGGTTTCTGCACAAATAAAACTATGAGTTACTTTGTACTCAGCTACGCGTCTTCATTCCTGCACCAAAGAACCCGCTATTTAACACCAACAATGCATAAATCTACAGTGTTGATGCCAGACCTTAATTAAAAGTTCCTATGGACCAGATTCTAGCAATAGATGCATGATATAAAGGTTCACACTCATGTGGGGAAAGAAGATCTTCAGCAACAAGGGTCTGTCTAAATTACAGAACAGGTTAATCATTTCAGAGACTTCTAAATTAGTGGAAAACCCATCATCAGCCCTGCAACTAAATCCCCATATTATACATAGTTTAGATGATAAATTCATTTTTGCACTACCGACAGTAAATGTCATAAAAAATATTTCACAAATCTAATTATAATTGTGCTATCACAATAACATTCTAGCAAATCACACGTGCCATTGCTACTAGATGCTGCAGATCATTAGAGCTGAAATGAATAGTGGCTTTTCAATTTGGAACTAGTTTTTTTTTCTTTTTCCCCCAAACTCCAACATTTATATGAATAGTTCTCTCCTTTGACAATATTTTAGAATTCATGTAGATTTGCCAGAAGATAGTGCCTTGAGCTTTATATAGTTAAATTGAGCAATGTTTCCTGATGTTTAAAAATTATAATAGGGATCTATGAGAGACAGTTATCAAATTCAGAAAGGCAATTTCAGTTTAAGACTGTAGGTCATGGCAGGTATTGATGTTTGGATAATGGAATGAGACCATTCAATCTGTTGGCCTTATCCTAAAGGCAGACAGCATTTCTACTTCAGACAGCAAAATCTCTTGGGTTGACATTGTGGATTATTTTTCATTACTTGATCAAAAGGCCTTCAAGTTGTCAAATTATCTACTTTGTATTTTGGACTGGAGAATTTCAAATAACTGCAAACATTGCTCACTGATAAATATTCTGGCTTACCTTTCTAGCTACCATTAATATTCTTATTTTGTTCATCTAGTTGAAAAAGATCTACTCTGACTTAATAGGAACCTCAAGGCCAAAGTGGAATGGGGCAATTCAAGATTGTTTTTAGATCACTTAAGCCAGACAGGAGTGGTGTCCAACTCTTTCCTGGTTCAATTCAAAAACAAAATCTTCCATGGTGTTTTGTCTTTGATATGTAATTTAAGAATTCAGCAGGTCAGATAAAAAAGATGGTATCACATGCCCCAAAAAAGGTGAAAAGGTTTTGTAAAATAATAGTTTCTGATGCTTGCAAATTTATTAAAGTGAACTGGAAAAAATGAGAAGTATTGGATTCAGTGATTGACAGGTCTTTCCTTAAATCAGAACGTCCCTTGAAATGAGATTAAAATCAGTTCCTTCAATCACTGCATAAGTATGCAAATTGGACAAGAAGAAATAAAAAGTTTAGTTTAACCTTCTGTTCATTCATTCTTTTCCATCAGTTATTTTAGAAGTTATAGTAAGAAAGTTTGTGGCTGTTTTGCCTTTCTTTATGGCCTACAGACTATATTTTCTTTTATGGAAATATTAATTTCTTGCATTTCTCGTCAGTTTTTACTTTCAACAGAAATATCAATTTATTCATGAAGAAGCATAATTATTGCTTGATACACTCCTTATTTTCAGATTTTAAAAAATCCCCTTTAATATCTGCCTACAAAATATGCAATAGATATTCCTTGCTAAAAAGATTCATTTTCCACTGCAACTACTGCAAAATTTATTATATGCTGGCCCGCACAAAAAAGTTATGAGCACTTTTAAAAACATCAAGAGGCATCATTTGACAACCAATTTCTATTAAATTTAATATGCTTATCTTCTAATAGCAATCTGTCTTTTCTGTAAAAAACATATTGACTCTTTAATTCCTGTGTGTGTGGGGAAAATATTATTGACACATTTTTAAAAAACTTGGTTTTAAAAGGGGATAGCTTCAAAGCAATTTCCATGAAATGAGGCACACTTCTTTGTCATCTAATATGGATGCCTATGAATTCACTGCAAATTTCATCTCATTCCCATGAAAGAAGCAACAGCTATTTATTTTTGTTCTCCTTATGCTGGGGGAATGGAAAGATGGAAACTTGACCTTGAGAAATAGGGCTTCAGCATCCATATTTGAAAGTTTGGGAGAAATATATTTGCAATCAATACCAAAATGGTTAGGTAACCTCCAATGTTATTTCTAACCCCAAAGCACTGATGGGTACTGCTGTGTCATAACAGAGCTTGCTTACATGTGACTTATTCTAACTTAGGGTTGCGTTGATTTTCGTTTTCCCTAACAGCTGCTTTCAAAAATAAACAAACAAAACACCAAATCCCAAATAGTCTGTGCTATTGTTATTGTTGAAATTGTTTCCACGAAATGCCTTTACACCTTACCAGAGACGTGATATCTTTATATACAGTATAGTATGATGAAACATGCTCAAGTGTAGGTATATGGATCTACAACAACATCCTGATGGATACTGTTAAACGAAAGAAGTATAACCTGGACATTTTATATTAACAATATTTATGCTTAGCAAAATCTCAGCAGCAGCCACCCCCCCCCCCATCCTTCCCCCTCACCTTTAATGCATTGTTTTACATAGGAACTACTTTTAATATTAGGTTATGTCGGTAATACAGAGCAGAGAGTAAATCATGGAATTGCATGCTTTATTTATTTATTTATTCATTTATTTATTTATTACACACACACACACACACACACACACAACTTACCGATGAGAACTATTCAAAGTTTCAAAGGGATGTTTTGATCTGATGAAGGATTGATCAAATCGATCCATTGAGCACAGTTGCAACTTTATCCAGGGACCTACTTTGAAGAAGGAGATTGAATCAGCTGTCACCATCCTAAATATGGGATCAAGGCTGGCCAATCCAGGATGGACTGTTGGATCAAACATTTATTTTAAATTCTTCATGATTGGAGCAGTTTTAAATTTCCCAACAATACAGATAAGGGTATCAAACTGACCTTTATAGGTCCTGGTATTACTGCTACAGCCTTTAGGAATAGAGGAAATAGTGCTATGAATTCTAGTTATTATTGCTGACCTCTTTCTCTGTAGCTTGCCAGTCTTTCTGCTCTTATATCTCTCTGTGCCACCTGCCTTTGCTAATTAACTAACATAGAATACTGCCAACAAACCACAATTCTGAAACAACTGGTTCCAGCCACTGATGAGAGGCTCCTTTCCATGACAGGCCAGGCTTTCCAAGAAGCAGTGCCAACCGTTTTTCCCCCCACCAAAACTCAACGATCAGAGACATCAACATCAGAGCAGTTCAGACCAAATCATTTTGCTATAAGATCTCAAACTGAAATCTCAGATCCAAACATGGGAGCCTGAAATCTTCATTCAAATCAAAGCAAGAATGATTGAAGCAAGCAAGAGTTTGGGGAGTTTTGCATAAAACTCCTTATGCAAATGTTCAGCTGGGAAAGCATCAAGATGGAGCTTTGGGGAAAGGTTACCCATTTCCTTTTATTTAAGCAAATGGCCTGTAAAAATGGCTTGGAAGGGATTGGGGTCACTGTTGCCTGCAAACATGGCTAGGTAAGTGTCAAGCTAGGTTTTTAAGATAAGATAGAATCGTATCTCTCATGTGCTTCTATTTCTGTGCAAGCCTGTCATAATTCTTAGAGGGAATAGACGAAATATTTGCAGGAAAAAAATCTCATTTTTTAACGGGGCAGCCTAACTTGGAGATGCTAATGCTAAAGCTAAAGCTGTACAATTTTCAAATGCTACTTTTACTAGCAAAATCTTCATGGCAGCTTATCAAACCAGATCTGTGAAACTTCAAATAGGAAGTTTGAATCTACATTTTTTTATATACTTCTGGGAATAGGCAGCTGTAAGTAATATCCCATATGTATCTTTCACTCCTGGAAATAATTAACATTAGGCCAGGTCCCACAAATTTGCTTAACGCTCAAAAGTTTTGGCTTCTGAGGATAGACCTTACAAGTTAGTATGACTCCTGGGACTACAGGTCATAGCACTAATTTGCTATATTTTTATATGTTTTATTGTTTTATTCCTTCAGATCATAGGAAATCATTGCTTATGTAAACAGTACATGTAGGTCATACGTACGCTTCTGTTGAAAGAAAAATCAGGTCCAGTTCCAAGCCAGGAATAAGACTCTGGAAATAAATTGGGGGTAAGATGCTGGTAATAAAATGGAGGCTGATTAGGAAAAAAGGTTCTTGTTTATTGATGAGCAGAATAAGCAACAGTATGCAATTCTGGGACATCTGACAAAATGGAGCTGAGAGTGGGTGGGTGTGTTTTTATACCATCTTTGGGCTTTGTATTTGAGATTTCCTGTTGTGAAATGTACTTTGGCCTGTGCTTGAGTGTGCCCTTTTGGTATTCTAATTATTGTTGCCTGACTCCCACTGTGGCTTGGAGGTCATGTCCTGTCCTTGGAGCTGGGTGGGGAATGTAGATTTTAGGAGTCTTTGTTTTTCTAATCCTATCAGCTCCAGCCTTCTGTGGGAGCTATAGCTGAAGGTGTTTTGCTTATGAATACTGTGGCCCCAGTCTTTCTGAATGGATTAAAAAACCCCATTTCTTAAGATTGGCCTCCTCAGGTTTCTGCCCGAGGAATGGAGACTGGGGCTATTTCTACCTTTGTTAAAAAAAAAAATCCATTTCTCCTTCAGGGGAAATATTCTATCCTCCCTCTTTTATTATTCCCCAAAATATTTCATTCTCTAGGAGTGGTGCTACATTTGTCAAATTTAAAGAAGACATGCCTACTATGGCAGTTAAGAGAACAATCAGAGATAGGAAGGTAAAATCTTAATATATTTAAAATCTTAGTGAAGGGGTAGGCAACCTTGGCTCTTTTATGGCTCGTAGACTTCAACTCCCAGAATTCCTGAGCCAGGCTGGCTCAGGAATTCTGGGAGTTGAAGTTCACGAGCCATAAAAGAGCCAAGGTTGCCTACCCCTGTCTTAGTGTGATGCAGCAGCAGAGGGGGAGGATTTGGCAACTAGGAGGTTTCACAGGAGACCCAGATTAAGAGATACTGCAATCCTGAGGTGAAAAGGGGGGGGATAAGAAGTTCACAGTAGTGCCACATTAAAATTCCTCAGAATATATCTAGTAGCTTAGAAAGTTACAACTTTAGTTTGGCAAAATTCTGCCTATTAAGTGGAATAGACAGAATAGACATATAGGATTGGGCTTGATTGGATTTTACTGTCTCATTTCTTTCCTTTAGCCTGATCCTTGCTTTTGCAAATTCTGGTAGCTATATCTTTCCCAGAGAGCCATGTAAAGCTCCCTGTGTATCTCTATAAGACCTTATCTCAAGATGCCAAACTGTCATAGCCAGGAACGAAGTCAGATCTCCTTCACATTATTGACCCTAGCATCACTATACCATGAAAGGATCCTTCTGAATAAATGAAGCCCATATCAGAGACATAATATATAAAAATGAGATGACAGATGTATGTAAGTACAGTAACATTATTACAGAAGGATATGTTGAACACAGTGTGATCGACTTGTTGAACCCTGGCAACATCCCAGTATTAATATTCACTGTACCTTTAGACTGAAGTAACTTTTAGCAATAGTAAATGACAATAAAGCAAAATATACATTCCTTGGATTTTTCTTTCAGGGTAAGTTCAACAATCATGTTTTTTTCCCTTAAAATACTTCCTTATTTTACTTGTCACTTTGTCATGTGCACAGATATAATGTGCAGGTACACATATACCCATACTGTCATCATTTATTCTTGCTCGGTGCAATTATAAAGGCCTCCAAGTGTTATTGTATTCAGCTTCCCATTTGTCTTTTGCCTTTATGCTTCTAATTTGTTGAGATGTGATATGTTGGAATTGCTTCAGTCGATTCACTGGGGACTTGAACTTCACAAGGCAAATCCCTGGTGAACTCATTGTGTTTGCCTATTAGCCTAGTTCCTTGTCTGAGTGTGAATGCTCTTGTGCCTAAGGTGACTGAAACTAAGACAAAACACTTTCTCTGGTGGCTTATTGCAATTGCATCAACAGGGAACACAAAATGCTCCCCAATCCCTATGAATATATCCAGATATTGTTTGAAACATTCTTATTTAAATTATAAATTGTTCTAAAATCATAATTTCAGATACCTTAATTGTTTTCTCCCTTTCTTACAAGCATATAAGATGTGATCCAGAGGGACAGTATTCAAACCCTGATCTTACACATAATGTCAGTAAGTAGGCATGTGCATTGGACAATCTGCTATTCAATTTTATGTTAAGTAGTCCCTACTCAAGCAAATGCATCATCCAGCTCTCCATCCCCCTAAACTAGCTGATAAGCTGCTTCCATTTGTAAAATGCTAGTGGTGGAGTGACTATATCTTAATCTCAAATTGGTTTTAGGAAAGCATTGAAGGTTCTTTGCCTATTTCTGAGCTGACAATCACCTGCAAATTAACTACCAGAACACAACGATTGTGATATTTGTCAGAGACCAGGATGATGAAACTGGTATGTTCAGAGTAGCTTGAACAGATAAAGTGTTTTAAATACCTTGACATATTTTTCCATGCCTCAGGCTATAGGAAAGCTCAGCAGAGAAGTGCTGTAGTAACTTGAGGACTTTATGCTCAAAAGGAAGAGAAATTCTGCTGCCTTCAAATTATTTGCATCAACTCTTCTGTGGGGCACATTTTATCTTCATTTTCGAGCTATAATTTCCTGAAACTGGAAACTGCACAATCCAAGATTTTGAGAATAGTATTGAGAGTTGAGGTGCCTAGGGCAGAGATTCAAATGTGGTATAAGTAATTTTTAATTTCTGGGTGAAAGAAACTCATGCCCCAATTAGGTAGGAGTTGTGGTGGCACAGTGAGTAGCATGCAGTATTGCAGGCTAACTCTCCCCACAGTCAGGAGTTCGATCCTGATCAATTCAAGGTTGACTCAGCCTTCTGTCCTTCTGAGGTCAATATAATGAGGACCCAGATTGTTGGGGGCAATATTTGTAAATCACTCAGAGAGTACTGTAAATAGAGTGCACTGTGGAGTGGTATAAAAGTCTAGTTGCTATTGCTATTGGATGCCTTAATTCTTGAGCAGAATCTCTCTGTTTAGAAGAAAGTTAAAATATTTGCTGAAATACGGTTTTTCTCCAAAAGACATTCTATCTGTGTAATTGTTCAATGCAATTTAAGTAAGCAATCATGATTCTAAACCAAGGGTGTCAAACTGCTGGTCCGCAGGCCAGATGCGTCATGGTGAAACCGGCCCACCCCATTGCTGGCAATGGAAAAAAAGTCACGATACGTCACGACACGTCATGTGACGTTGCGAGTTTGATACCCCTATTCTAAGCCAATGACTTCTGGGTATAGAAATGCTTGATGATATATATGACAGCTTCTAATGACCTTAAGTATTGGACTTGGATCTTAACATGGAACTGGATAATTATTTGACATTCAAATAATGCAGAACATTTTCTTGAGCCCAGTTTCACGTATTGCCACCTATCTTGCTGGATGACCAGTTTAATAAGATTTCATATAAAAAAGAAGAGATGTACTCTTGAGTACAGATGAATGAACTAGCCATATCATACAACACTGTGTGTTTTACAAAGACATGTGCATAGGTTTATCTGTCTTGTTTTACGAAAATTACCAGACCATCTGGATGAACGTTTCTAACTTTTCTTATTAGACTGGCACTCGAGATTTACCTCCAATGTGCAACAAAATCTGTCCACAACACATAAAGCCTGATCTAAGCAATCAGTAATTTGCTTTCAAATAGTCATTGTTTCCATTCTGCACATTGCATTGCACTATAATAAATTCTGCAACATTACATTTACTTCATTAGAAGCTGCAGCTACTTCTCAAGTAGAGAGAGTGTGGTGGCGCATCAGCTCCCTCTGGTCCTGGATGAAGCGGATTATCTGGACCCTTACCAATCGGGTTTCAGGCCCAGGCACAGCACGGAGACGGCATTGGTCGCTCTGGTGAATGATCTCTGGAGGGCTCGGGATAGGGGATATTCCTCTGTCCTAGTCCTATTAGACCTCTCGGCGGCTTTCGATACCATCGACCATGGTATCCTGCTGCGGCGTCTCAGGGGATTGGGAGTGGGAGGCACGGTTTTTCAGTGGTTCTCCTCCTATCTCCTGGGACACTCGCAGTCGGTGTTGGCAGGGGGGCAGAGGTCGACCCCTAGGACTCTCGCTTGTGGAGTTCCTCAGGGGTCGGTCCTCTCGCCTCTCCTGTTCAACATCTATATGAAACCGCTGGGTGAGATCATTCGTGGTTTTGGAGTTGGGTATCATCAATATGCTGATGATACCCAACTTTTTATTTCGACCCCAAACCACCCCAGTGATGCCCTCGCTGTGATGTCTCGTTGCCTGGAGGCGGTTCGGGTCTGGATGGGGAGGAACAGACTTCAACTCAACCCTGACAAGACTGAGTGGCTGTACATTCCGGCTTCCCGGGACACCTGGGATGTTCCATCTCTTTCTATGGGGGGTGAGCTTTTACCCCCTGTGGATAGGGCTCGCAACTTGGGAGTCCTCCTAGACTCACGACTCACTTTGGAGGATCATATAGTGGCCGTGACTAGGGGGGCTTTTGCCCAGGTTCGCCTGGTGCGCCAGTTGCGGCCCTATCTGGACCGGGAGGCCTTATGTACGGTCACTCATGCGCTCGTGACCTCTCGCCTAGACTACTGTAATGCTCTCTACATGGGGCTTCCCTTGAAGACTACTCGGAGGCTCCAACTGGTACAGAATGCGGCCGCGAGAGTTGTCTTGGGAGTTTCCCGGTACTCCCATGTTACACCTTTGCTCCGTGAGCTGCATTGGTTACCAGTTGTCTTCCGGGTAAGGTTCAAGGTTTTGGTTATGATCTTTAAGTCCCTACATGGCATGGGTCCGCGATACCTCGAGGACCACCTGCTGCCGGCGTCGACTCCCCTCTGCCCTGTGCGTGCCCACAGAGAGGGCCTCCTCAGGGTGCCTCCGGTCAAGGAATGTCGACTGGTGGCCCCCAGGGGGAGGGCCTTCTCTGTGGGTGCCCCAGCATTATGAAACCAACTGCCGGTTGAGCTCCGGACGGCATCAGACCTCCGATCCTTCCGTCGCGGGTTGAAGACCCATTTATTTGAACTAGCGGGTCTGGCCTGATGGGGGTATATGGGTTTTTATAGGCTTGTTTTATCATTCTTGTTTTAACTTGGGCATTGATTTAATTATTTTTTAATTTTTGTATTGTTATTTATATATGCCCTGTGAACCGCCCTGAGTCCCCTAGGGAGAAGGGCGGTATAGAAATCTCAATAAATTAAATTAAATTAAATTAAATTAAACTAATAATTAAAGGATGTATCCTGCATGATTCTTCTAAACTAGACACATTCACATTTTATAAACCTTAGGCTATTAGATTGTGTATGAACAACTGAAAAGTTTTATTAAATTCAGACAAATTGCACACATATGCCTAAAATTGTGTTACTGAACTGTATGAAGATGCCCACCAATCTTAGGGATGAGGGTTAACAAAAGATCTAAGATAGGTCAGTAAATAATTAAACATTTCCAGGTTATCATTATGCCAACACTAATGCCCAAGGACATATTTTTTTCACTTTTTCTTTTCCAGATTGGCTCAGATAATCTTAATGATGTACCAGCTCCGACAAAAGTACATCCCTTCTTGAGGCAATTAATAATATCTACTAATAAAATTTGTTTTACAAGTAGTTGACACAGAAGTAATGAATGTGCTTGAACTGAAGGTCTGTTTCCTGAGTGTGTATATCTGTATCTGTGCATCTATGTTTCACTTTGAGTTTTAAGCATACATAATGAGGTACTTGTCTTGTATCAACTGTGATTGATATACAAATATAATAGATCTACCGACACCTCCTATGTTTTATCATATTGTTTCAAAGTAAAAAAGAAAATGCTTAATTTTGCATTGTCTTTTAGAAATAATATTTGCAAGGAAAAGTGATCCCCAATATAAATGTAAGGAAACATTCTTTAGACATTAATTTAGTTAGTTTAGTTTAGATATTCTAAACATTAGACAATCATAATTAATTTAGACATGCTGAGAATGAGATGGGTGGTACCTAAATTTGAGATAGATAGATAGATAGATAGATAGATAGATAGATGATAGATAGATAGATAGATAGATAGATAGATAGATAGATAGATAGATAGATAGATAGAGGGCTTTTTTTGTCATAGAATGCTCAGAATGGAGTTCCGGCACCTTTTTTGGATGGAACCTTGTAGGGTAGGCAAGGTAGGTTGTATGACATGTGTGAGTTCCGGCACCTTTTTCTTTTACAAAAAAAGCACTGGATAGATAGATAGATAGATAGATAGATAGATAGATAGATAGATAGATAGATAGATAGATAGATAGATAGATAGACAGACAGACAGACAGACAGACAGACAGACAGACAGACAGACAGACAGACAGACAGACAGACAGATAGATAGATAGATAGATAGATAGATAGATAGATAGATAGATAGATAGATAGATAGATACTTCCTTGGAAACTAAACTCTTTCCTTACTCCTGTTTTCCTCCAGGATCTTTTTTAAAAAAATAAAGAAAAAGAAAAACAACCCCACCACCACCACGTCACCCAGCATTATTCTGGAACTGTGCAGTAAAGAACACAAAAAATTAAGATCTCTCTGTGGTGGATGGACCTAGCTGACACTAGTTTTGGGTTTAGAAGAAATAAGTGTTTTGACAAAGAAAAGAATCATAGAATTGAAAAGAACCTTGGAGGTCACTTTTTAAAAGGATAAACCACCCAGCGGCATTTGAAGATAGGTGGTCCCTGAATCATTCACACACACACACACACACACACACACACACACACACACACACACACACACACAAAGATTATTTAATCAAAATCCCTGTTCAGTGAAGTAGACCTTCTTTGATTGACGATCATCCAGCCTCTGTTTGAAGACTTCCAGTGAAGGAGAATTTGCCTCCTAATGTGGCCGCCTATTCCGTGCCAGAAAACATGTGCTGTCTGCACGTTTATCCTGACTTCATGCCTCCTTCCTTGAGCTGTAACTCATGTCCTGAACTCCATGGACATAGAGGATGAGTCAATAGAAGAATACTATTCTATCATCTCTTAGTTGTCTTTTGTGTGTACCCAAATGCTTCATAACTGATTGACTTCTAGGCTCCTCACTATCTTGCTAGCATTCCTTTGAACACATTCCAATTTGTCAGTACTGGTTTTGTACTGTGGTGTCCAGAACTGGATTCAGTCCAGAATTCTGTTTCAATATTGAAGATGGGTTCTGACCAAAGCAGGGTAGAACAGAGCAATTACTTCTTGCAATCTGGACTCTGTTCCTGTTAGTGTACTTCCAGATTGTATTCACCTTCTTAGCAGTCGCATTACATCGCTGCTTCATATTGAATTTGTGTTAAAAAAAAGGAGAGGGAGGATTTTTTTTATTGAAGGGAATAAAGAACCAAATGGTTTTCCTTTCAATATCTTAAAAAAAGGAGGTATGCATATTTTACTAGGACATTTTATACAGATGCAGGCAAAACTCTCCCAAGACTGGTGAAGAAGAATTTCAAGGGATACTTAAAACATACAAGAAAGAGAAACTTATACTTTTACAAATTCTTCTTTCCCTTGAGAAAATGAGAAACTGGGTGGAAAGAAAAGGCAGCCATGGAAATCTGAAATTTGAGTAGCAGAAAATTAAGACTTCAGTGAAGAAGGATTTCTGCACCAACCTCCCTTGGTATGTAGTTCCTTACCACAATCTTTTTAGCACAGATTTTTTTTCTGCTATATTTGCAAATGCCCGCCTTTGCTTCATAAAGAGAGAGGATAAAGAAGTTTTATTGCAATGAATTGTGCTGTCAATCATTCAGAATTTCCTGACAGAAATAAAGAGATAATTCTTATTTTTTAAAATAAACAAGCAACCCCTACATGTTTTATTAATTTTGTTGGTACACAATGTGACTTGAAAGACAATTTATTTTCACTATTCTTTCAGGAAAGAAATAAAAGAAATATCGGAAGGCTTTGAAGCAAGATAAATATCTAGTAGGAAACCAAAAAGGGAGAGAAAAAAGAACAGTATGCATCAGTGAGGGCAGTAAATAGATGGAAATAGCAGCTTTCTTACCAAGGTAAAATCATGGATAATGTTCATACATCTTAACAAAAATACGGTGGTGATAATTTTCAAAGCTATTAATCTATGACAAATTGGAAGATCATCAGTGCTTCAGTGGTGTCCATATGGTTATACGTAATATTTCAATCAGAGCTCTAGATAAGCTCTGGATAAACTTATGGTCTTCAGATGGTAGCACCAATTCATGACAGCCACAATTCCCTAAGAAGGGAATCTGGGAGTTTTAGTTCAGCAACCTCTGCAGGATAGTCACCAGATATGCAACAAAAGAAGGATAGATACTCCTTTTTGTCCTTATGGCCTTTGTCCAGGAGACACAGCTTTAAAATTAAGTATTGTTCACCTTTTGAGTTCTTGGGTTTTTTTTGGTTTTTTTTTAAATGGACCACTTTCACAACAGTAGTCAAACCTTCATGTATTGTGGCCTCGTATATTGTCTGTTTCCTTCTTTTCCTTGTCTGTCAACAGCCCAAACATATGTTCTTTAATTTATTTCCTAATTCCAGCCATCAGTTTCAATCCATCCCCTTCAAATCTACCTTCGCTGCAGTCTGTAGGTTACATGACTCATCAAACCACGGTGAAATTTGCAAAATGTGTCATCGATTCCATATTATTACTATCACAACCTTGAAAGCAAAGACTTGTTGGGAAACAGTTGAATAAAACAGTCTTTAGAATGCTAGAAAAGAGGCCTGAGTACACTTGTTGCAGTTTTTCATTTTAATATTTTTTATAGCTACTAAGAAAGTTAAATAGAGTAGCATATTCTCCTTTCTCCCAATTTGTCCCCCTTTCCAATTGTCTATCTCTTCCTTTGTCTCTTTAGATATCTGGCAATCCTAACCAGAGCCTAACCTAACTTTATTGGCCATAGTATCTAGGGTTGTTGTGAATTGTAGTTCAGCAACATCTGTAGGATCATTACTGACAATGCTTAGAGGGATTGCATCACCTTTTTGAAGTTTTGTGCTTTACATCTGAGTTCTTTCCCAGGATTTTAGACTGATAGAAAACTTGGAAGATTACCTACGTGGCCTTTTTCCCCTCTCTCTGAAAAGGAGCTTTTGTTTATTGAGTGCTTTTGATTCAGCTTTTCAGACCATTCAGAAATAGCATTCTTATAGTATGGGATTGATTTTGAAGCCCTGTCATTTGGATGAATCCAGGATGACACCTCTAGGACCAATCTCTGGATAGTGGGCATTCAGTCAGAGGGGGAGCAAAAATGTCAAAATGGTGGCCCTATCCAGATGTTTAAACCCTTTTTATTTGTTTTGCAGATAAAGGGGGGGCTTGACATGCATAGTTACAGCTACGATATTTTGTTTTTTGACACATTCTCCTTTTCAGATGTCCCTGTGCCTGGGTAAAAGTAGTTTTGTACATTTCCTGCACTTCTAGACAGGGTTTGCTTGGTGCAGTTCTTTTTAAAAGGTTTTTGAAAGTGAGAGTGAACCGATACATTTATATAACAACTTCAAAGTGGGATAAAAGGGAAACAGCCTGCAGGGAGTGATGAGAAAGATGTGAATAGCTGCCGTTTAGCTATGAAGCTGCAAGGAAGCCAACCACATGTGTCCCGCTGCAAAACTTTCTTTTCTTTCAATAACTTAATTTCTTTTTGTCTGTTGCGGAAATGCAATTTATCAATAGATGAGGACATATCCAAAGCCAATGGATGGTTCTTAAGGGATCTATGTCCAGTGGAGGTAGTATGTAGTAGTGTACCTCAGGGTTTGGTACTGTTCAACATCCTCATAAATGACTTACATGGGAGAATAGAAAGGATGTTCATAAAATTTGCAGACGTCAAAAAGCCGGGATGGGTGGATGAGATTGCTAGAACCCATAAAACAAGCTCAAAATGCAAAGTGATTTTGATAGATATGAATATTGGGTCCCATCCATCAAAATGTTGTTCAATGAGGAAAAATACATTTAGGCAGGAAAAAAGCACAAGATACAGGATAGAAGGTACCTACCTTAGCAGCAGTACTTATGAGAAAGCTGGGGGCTTGATAGATCGCAGATTCAGTATAAAGCAGCAATGTGCAACAGCTGTCAAAACAGCCAATTCCATTCCGGGATATATCAACAGAAGTATGGCGCCAAGTCTATGGGAAGTCATGACTTCTGGGTGAGATCTAGACCCCTTATTTACAGCTTATTTAATTTTTTTTCTATTTGTTTCTGATTTTTTAAATTCTTAAGCTTTCTTTCATTTCAGTCAGGACTGAAGGCAATCTTTAGTCTGTCATTACTTTCTCCAGAAACCCAAATCTGCAAAATGTTGCAAAGCCAGGAGTTGAATTAGAAGATCTCTAAGGTCCCTTCTAATTCTATAATTCTGTAGGAGTTTTCCCTCTGAGCAGGACAGCTACTTAAAAACCATCAAAGAGAAAGGTAACAAAGATCCTCATAAAAATGTACATATGCTGAATTATATGTGCGGATAAAAATTAGTGAAATAACAATGAATATATTATTTCAAAGAGAAATATTCATCTAATTTCTGGAAACAGAGTCAAATACAACATATCCTTAACTAAAGTCTTATAATCTCTATTTTAAACTTCTCCTAAGATTAATCAATCGCTGTCAGACAAGACTTCTAGCTGCCTAAACAGGAAATAGTTAAGATAAAAAATAAGTTTCTAACAAATTTTGATTTCTAATATTTATTAGAAGGAAGGTTAAGAGAAATGTGCTGGCCTACTGGTAAAGATGTTCACCTCTCACTTGGAAAGTTGAGAGTTCAGTCCTGGGTAGTGGCAGATTTTTCTCCACTAGGGAGCAAAGAAAAAAAATATCTGCTGCAGACTCTGCCTAGGCATCAGGAAGGGCATCCAGCAAGTAAATGCTCAGCTCTATCCAATCACCCCTATTCTATCCTGAATAGGAACTACAGGGTCAAAAGTGTACTGTATTAGAAGGAACATTATAACACATGAATGGCAGCAAGTACTTTACTGACAACACAGGCATCAATATGTAAACAATTTATGGCAGAAAAATTCTTTTTGTACTCTTATAATGAAGGAGGCTGGAAGCCTGCCAATTTTGTGAAGTGGAGGGCGGGGTGTGTCTCTATACTTGTTCATTGTTTTGGTAATTGTAATTCACTTATCAGTATGGCAACCAGCTTTAACCAGATAAATGATTTATACTGTACTACTCATCCAAGAATCTATATTTACAAAATGAAGTTGGTGAGCATGTGATTCGGGGTTTTTCCCACATAGAATTGAAGGTATAAGAGCAACGTTTCGACGAAATCTCATCCATCATCCTCAGGCTGGTGGCTTCAGCTTCGTTCTTCTGGGAGAGAAGAAGAACAAAGCTGAAGCCACCAGCCTGAGGATGACGGATGAGATTTCGTCGAAATGTTGCTCTTATACCTTCAATTCTACGTGGGGAAAAACCCGAATGACCAAAGATCTACATACAAACACCCGCGAAAACCTCAGAAAACACACACACACACACACACACACATATATATATATATATATTTGTACTAAAGACTTTGATCCCAACTTTTGTATTTACCCTTGTAGTGTACATCCTTAAATTTATAGGTTCCTTCTGCAGTCTTGCAATCTTATTTGCTCTTGGCTTCATTAAGGAACCAGACATATGATCTCTAAAAATAAATAATTTAAAAACTAAAATCTAAGAGTTTAATAAAATAACTGACTGATGGGAATCCTCATGCGGCTACTAAATTTTAGAAGATTTTGATATGTTCACACAATAATTTTGATGTTCAACCACCTGTTTGGTCACCATGGAGCTTTGAGTCACGGATGGCTCCCCCTGTGAAGTTTTATCTAAGACAGGCATGTCAAACTGCCAGCCCGCGGGCCGGATGCATCACGACGAAACCACGCCCTCCCCATTGCCAGCAATGGGGGAAAAGTGACGATACGTCGTGCGACATCACATGACGTCGTGAGTTTGACATGCCTGATCTAAGAGATTTTAAGCATCATCTAAACTACTAGCCATCATCACATCATATAACAATACATTCTACACTGAATGAAATAATTCTTCTTTTTTTGGGATAATAATTAGTCTACAGATTTCTTTTTTAAACATAAATTTCATAGAGGGGGATGTAGGAAGCCTATAATTATGGTGCTGGACATATAAATTTTCTGAGAAGAATGTTGCAAAGCCTGAGAAAGATAGGCCTCAGTGACAGCTAGGAATTGAATGAAGAGAATTTTCACCAGCTGAACCTATAGTGGATCTTCTAGTTAAGCTTGAAAAAAAGGAAGAAAACATCTTTCAAATGTAGAAAAGATGCCAGTTAGCTAATACTCAAATCATCTGTATTTAAGGAACTTTTTTATTTTATTATTCCGTAACTGAAATGCAGAGTTCAGCACATACTACAGGGACGGTATCTGAAGTGCTGCAGACACTGGGTGAATATGAATGAATAGGACAAACTGACTACATATTTGTAAACTGTGTGGGCTCCCATTCCTTAAATGGCTATGGAATCCTTGCCATTCCATTGTAACATTGGGTTTTTTGGCTTTCAAACCTAAAAACACACACTGAAATTTACAAATGTAGAAAACAAGATCATGTAGATAAGTGTTTTCAGCTTTGGATCTGTGGAACCTTTAAGGCTTGCTAAAAGCTGAGTTAAGTGAGGTATTTTTCTTTTGGTTTTAAAAAGCTATGCGTGGCAAAAGCCAGAACATAGGCTATCTTAAACAATACAATTGTGGTATATGTGAGGTTTGTTGTTTTGAATAAACCAATCTGTCCCTAGGTAAACTGATTTATGCTTGAGGGAGGCCAACTCTTTATTTTCACCTTTATAATTCCAGATAAATACACATAAGAAGCTATGCAGAAAAAAGAATGAAAAATACAATTGAATTCATTTTGATATCTCATATCAAGTAATTTATTAGAGCCATTCAATATGATTGTTATATTTTACCAGCTCTTTTAACCTTACATTTTTATCCTGCCATGAATTCATAGCAGCTGCTAGAGTGTAGTGCCCTAGAAATTGAAAGCAAAATGAACTATGGAAACATTTGCTAAATATTGGGTAGCCCTGGAATAACTACTTGTCCTGTCACTAAGATCTTGAATCATTTGACCACCAGGCCTATTTATAAAATTAGTTTATGTTTTCAAGGGATGTATAAGGTTGAATTACAGAAATGTGTAATGGAATTCCTTTATCCAAGTTAAGGAACACTACATAAATACAATTACATCTCATGAATGAAGGCAAATAAATGTGTCACAGGATAATGATGCAAGATCGAATTTGGTTCAGTCACTGGGACCAGAATTTGGTTCAGTCACTGGGATATTGGGTAAGAGTGACAATTTATTATTTTAGCACAGAAGGGTAGTGCCAATTTTGTATTCCTGAAGAAGGAAAACTGATACTATTAACAGCAACTAATATGGTCATGGTAAGACTAGGAAAAATGCTGGTGCCCATTTTCATGGAATTTCTCTCTACTGGAATACGTGCTTTGGGCTGTTCTGTGAGTCATGTTTATGTGGTGTCTTCCTGTTGGCTGATTGGTGTGTTGATGGTTGATGATCAACAAGGATCATCAATTTCCACAAGGAAATGACAGCCAATCACCAGCCATCAGCACACCAATCAGCCAATAGGAAGGCACCACATAAACAAGACTCACAGAACAGCCCAAATCATGTATTCCAGTAGAAAGAAATTCCCTGAAAATGGGCTCCAGCATGAGTCCATAAGCTCAGAAGAGTAAAGCTCTGGACCCAGTGGCCAACCCAAATTTTATCTTGCACAATTATGTCTAACCAAAGCAACATTTTCCCTAAGTCCGATGTATGACCACAAAAGGAGTACATCTAGGAGTGATGTGCTCAGGACCTTCATTCTTCCAATGCTTTCATATTTTGATTAAGGGTTTGTGTGATCACTCTTCTGGTGGCAGAATCAATATATTACATAGTAATGTAAAATAATAAGTTTAGAGTAAACCACCACTTTTGTATCTTATTTTCCCTAGTCTTACCATAACCATATTAGTTGCTGTTAATAGTGTCAGTTTTCCTTCTTCAGGAATACAAAATTGGCATTACACTTCTGTGCTAAAATAATAAATTGCCACTCTTACCCAATATCCATTATTGTGCAGAACAGAAGGAATGGCAGTTAGGAACACATCTTAGAAACTCTTGATTATAACTGTTACAGGATTCATTATTTTCTTCATAGATGAGTCTGTCGCCATAAAATTGCTATCTGTATGGAACAATAAGAATGGGAGCTGTAGCTTTAAGTTACTTTAAGCAAAAAATAATTATAAGTGTTTGATAGAAGTTCCTCTATTTTCTTGTCTATTGTTGTGAAGAAGAGGCACACTGCACAAGTAAAATTGAATTTCCATAAAACAAAAACTCGAGAGCTGCACAATAGGGTGAACTGTTATTTGCCCCAGCTCCTAGTAGTTCAAAAGCATTCAAATGTGACTAGATAAATGCCAGCCCCTAGAGTTGGACACAATTGGAAACAATTGGACACAGTTGGAAACATTTTGGATTGGAAGGACTTTTTTTTCCAGGGACAATCACTGAGCCAGCTGTGTGCTGAAGCTGCCAAAAAAGCCAACACAGTGCTAGGCTGCATTAACAGAGGAATAGAATCAAGATCACGTGAAGTATTAATACCACTTTACAATGCCTTGGTAAGGCCACACTTGGAATACTACATCCAGTTTTAGTCACCTCAATGTAAAAAGGATGTTGAGACTCTAGAAAGAGTACAGAGAAGAGCAACAAAGATGATAAGAGGTCTGGAGGCTAAAACATATAAGGAACAGCTGCTGGAATTGGGTATGTCTAGTTCAATGAAGAGAAGGGCGAGAGGGGACATGATAGCAGTCTTCCAATATCTCAGGGGCTGCCACAAAGAAGAGGGAGTCAAGCTATTCTCCAAAACACCTGAAGGCAGGACAAGAAGCAACCTAGAACTAAGGAGAAACTTCCTGACAGAACAATTAACCAGTGGAACAACCTGCCTCCAGAAGCTGTGAATGCTCCAACAACTGGAAGTTTTTAAGGAGACTGGAGAGCCATTTGTCTGAAATGGTATAAGGTTTCCTGCCTGAGCAGGGGGTTGGACTAGATGACCTCCAAGGTCCCTTCCAACTTTACTATTATGATTATGATTAGGGCCTCAGATTTTCAGTTTGGAATAGGGCAGAAAACTGCAAAAACATTCTTTTTTAAAAATGTCCCATGGAAATAAATACAGTTTTCTTTGAACTCAGTGGTGATCAGTGAGAACTACTGCTTTTGAACACAGTAAATAGTCTAGTACAGCCAGATTCAAATTACTCAGAAGAAAGCATTTTGGGACGGATATATTAAATGGGTTTTTGTTTCTCCCTCCTTCCCTCCCTCTCACATACACACACAGCCCTTACTGTACAGAATTGGGCATGAGTAATTCTCCACTGTGTGTGTACACTATGTCAAGGGCAATTAAATAAAATGCAAATTAAAATAGAGAGAATTATTTTCCACAATGCCCATTACACCAGAATCAGAGACAGAAAATTGGGCACTAACAGAGTTAGAAACAGTGTTTCTAACTGTTGTAAATTTAATTCTCTTTAAAAAGTTACTATCTCTCCAACGAGTCTACAGACTGCTGGAAAATTCCAAAGAGAACAATGGCTATAATTTCCCTGTTCCCACTTTGCATCCTATCATCTAAAATGGGTCTAAAATTGAATGTACGATGATGTGTCCAGTAATGACTCTAATGAAACAAGTCTTTCTGGAGAAAGCACTCTAGAACCAGGGTATCAATCCTGTAAAGACTTTTTTCCAAACTCATATTGCTTGGTGGGGACATACAAACATGAATTTTGAAGGATACCGTAAGATTTGAGTAGGTATATTTGAAGACCCGATAGACCTGATTAAGACATTTATTGCTTTAAAGGGTAGATTTAGAACCATTTTTGAAGTGAGCACAGAAAAGCTATTCCGGTGTACATCATCATCTCCCACAGCCTGGTCTTAGTTGTGTATTCTATTTGAATGGACATTATTTTGTAGTGACTGACAAATTTACTGGGTCACAAATGTGTTTTGTATAATAGACTGTTATTCTTGGTGCCTGAATGCATATTGGAATACATATCAAGTTATGTATCTCTGTCAGGAACATTTGGACAACTCTATCTACCTTCATTAAAAATAATTCCTTTTGCAAGCTCAACATTTAAACCTTATGCAAATGTTCATTGTTAGTGAAGCCTCCAGAAGAGTCAACAACTTCACCGTTTATGGTATAATTTTATCTTTGCTGCTATGGATCAATGAACCTGCCAAGTTCAGTTTTGCTCAATTTACCCATTTTCCCAGTCTTAAGTGTTTTTCTAATTTATTTCTAGCTCTGTCTGTATAATTTTAAAAAAAAAATCTATGTGAATGTTTTTTTTTTCAGAATTTTTGTGCATCTTTCTTGTAATATAGACTTTTTTTAGTCCACATTTCTTTTATATCCACTTCTGTGAAGCAGCTTTCTCTGTTACAATGCATTTATAAAGAAGCCATTGATCTGCTTAATCATCTTTAGAATCACAAAAACCTTAAATATGGGTACTGTATATCACAGTTTAATTACATTCAGTCTACATTCAGCCTGAAATGGTATAGGGTTTCCTGCCTGAGCAGGGGGTTGGACTAGATGACCTCCAAGGTCCCTTCCAACTTTATATTATTATTATTATTATTATTATTATTATTATTATTATTATTATTATTATTATTATTATTATTATTATTATATAGAACTTTAAAAAATGAAACTGGTATGTTGCAATCTCAGTGATTTTTTTCCAAATGGCTATTGGCTGTGCCAAACCTTGCTCTCCACCTAAGTATGTCAAAAAGCCTTGGCAACTGGCAGCTTGTGGATTCAATTCTTCATGAAATCTGCTCAGTCTTTTCTCACCCGCTTACTAAGATCTGCCCAGGTTGATTTCAATAATTAATGGAGTATAGAATAATTTCAGAAAGTCTACCAAAACTAGAATAAAGTTTTACAAAGAAGGAGCAGTCGAGAGTAGGGGTGTCATGGTTCCAACTAATGAAACACTTCAAATAATAATAATAATAATAATAATAATAATAATTTCTCCTTAGTTCTAGGTTGCTTCTCTCCTTGACTAGTTTCCATCCGTTGCTTCTTGTCCTGCTTTCAGGTGCTTTCGAGAATAGCTTGACTCCCTCTTCTTTGTGGCAGCCCCTGAGATATTGGAACACTGCTATCATGTCACCCCTCACCCTTCTCTTCATTAAACTACACATACCCAATTCCAGCAACCGTTCCCTATATGTTTTAGCCTCCAGCCCCCTAATCATCTTTGTTGCTCTTCTCTGTACCCTTTCCAGAGTCTCGACATCTTTTTTTTACATCGTGGTGACCAAAACTGGATGCAGTATTCCAGGTGTGGCCTTACCAAAGCATTGTAAAGTGGTATTAGTACTTCACTTGATCTTGATTCTATCCCTCTGTTAATGCAGCCTAGCACTTCAGGCATTGTTCAGGCATTGTTTATTCTAAAAAGTCTATAATAATGAGAACAAGATGTCGGCACAGCATGGATAGATGCCAGAATCTGAATTGTCCTCCCCTGAATACATCATATCAATACACAATTCCCTCCCTTAATTTAAACATCATAAATCACATTCTCCAATTAGTTTAACATGCAAAGCTTTGCTTCTGTTCTATAGCCCGCCATTCAACCGGGGTAGCATTCTCCTTCCCCCTGCCCCCAGCTTCATTTAATTCAAAAGCAAAACAGTTTAAAGGAAAAGGCTGCCTCTTATATTGTCAAAGCAAAAACATCCAATGTTTGCAGCATTGACAAGGGGTGTCCAACCTTGGTAACTTTAAAATTTGAAGATTTCAACTCCCATAATTCCCCAGCCAGCATTAAGGGAGTTAACATCCACAAGTCTTAAATTGCCAAGATTGGATGCCTCTGATCTAGGGGAAGAGCCTTTTTCTGCCATGACCCGCCTACTTATTGACTAGGCTAAAAATATAACTGCCCCATACCTCCCAGGGCCTAAAGATGTGTAAGGATATGCTGCTCGCCTGAGATACCCCCAGATGGGTAAAGATTGCTGCTGAAAAACTATGAATGGCTTCTCAATGCTTGTAACAGGAAGTGATGAGACAAGAAAGGGGAACATGCCTTACCTATTTTGGCCAGTAAGGTTAGGGTTGCTAAACTTTACCTATAAGCTAGCTAAACAGAAAGAAACTAACCTGCCAGAGCAGCAAATCCTCTGGGGACAGAACAATCATATTATTTAATGGGTTACTTTTTGTTCTTTGGGAAAGAAGCCATCTTTACTTCAGTTATCAATATTAGCATTGTTTTTAAATAATCCTCAATTTTATGGTGTTTTTAATGTTACTTCAGTGCAATGAATCTAAGCACCTTAAACGTATAATAAAACATAGGATATACCAGAATGAATAGCAACCTAATCTATAAAATCATCATGCTTGTTCCTGTTAATTCATAAAATCATGATAAATAATAGTATCATACTAGTGGTGGGATTCAAATATGTGAACAACTGGTTCTCTGGGTGGATGCTGCTTCTGGAAGTCCATTCTGGGGCTGGGCAACAAAAAATTAGCTACCGGTTCTGCCGAAGTGGTGTGAACCGGCTGAAGCCCACCACTGTATCATACACCTCCAAGGTATGTAACTGATACATCCCATTTACCTCAATGGCTTCTTCCATAGTTACTTTTAACTGATTTCTAAATATTAATAATGGGGAATCAGCTCATATTTCTAAGTATATCTGGTTTCACAAAGGGAGTACCAGTCTTGCCAGGGAGAAATATATATTTTGTGGTATTTTACAATAATATTGTGTATTATTTATATTATAGTTTTGAATTACTTAGTAAATTTTAGTTCTACCAATGCAATCACATTTTTAAAAATATCTTGAATTATCTCAGATTTATAACATTTTATTAGATTATAGAATAAAATAAAAAAATACAAAAGCAAATAGTAGGAGTAACAATTTCAAATATTGGTTGTTTTGAATGCAAAATGATCCTTTAGATCAGAGTTCCCCAACCTTTCAGGGTTGGTGGCCCAGAGCAGGGAGAGGGGGGAAAGAAGAGATGGCTTGTGAGAGGTGAACGAACGCGTGCACACATTCGTGTGCATGAACATCTGTTCCTCGCACAAGTGGGGCTGCAAACACCCACGACGCTTGCATGAATGGGATCGTGAACACCCACAACATTCTTGCAAATGGGGACACATGAATGCCTGTGATGCTCACATGAGTGGGGCCACGAATGCCTGCACTCACACTAATGGAGCTGCGAACACCCATGACACTTGCAACAACGCTTGTGCAAGTGGGGCTGTGCACTCACGCACACATGTATGTACCAGCCAGCCACTCACATAGCCCAGTGGCCGATAGGCTGCGGCCAAATAGCGGGCTGCAGCCCACAGGTTGGGGACCCTGCTTTAGATGGTTTAATCCTATGAAAAACCGTCATATTAAAAGTTGTCCTATGTTACATATTTAAAATGTTAGATTTTTTTCAAATGGCCTGACATATGATGAAGAGATTTATTTTTTTTTAAAAAAAGTCTGCTTTATTTTTACTTCCTATTAAAATACTAATGTGACATTTTTATATCTGTTTTCATTAATATAGATATATTTTAATGTCATGGAGAAATATGTCCTAAGCTTATATAAATTGACCAGTTTTTCCCTGTGCAGTCAAAGGCAACAAGACAATCAATATACAAATAACTGTCTATAAGAGCTTTTCAGAATATGCTTTAGCGAAGTGGCTGATATCATTTTCTGTTCAATAATTTTTCTTTATAGTGTTCTCAGTTAGATAAAGAAATAATTTCAATAAAAGGTTTCTAGTCAAGGCAACAAATGTGAGGAAATTTATATTCCATTCTTAGAATGACCAAATCATTCATATCCCTCACTTGAATTAAAAGGTCAGGTATAAAATAAGTAATGGCCTGGATCTAAGCTTAATCATACCGCAAACAATTTTCAATTGATCACCTCTAAATAGGATCATAAAACTAATATACAGTGTTAAACAGTACAAGGAATAAAATAGTATAAAATAGTAGAGGCACTTAAATATATTGAAAGTATTAAACATTAAAGATGCTTAGTTGTATAGTTCTCCTCTGTGGTGTTTGTGAGGTGTGGTTAAAAAAATCAGGATGACAGAATCATGGCAGCCTAGTCAAAGCTCTTTCATTGTACATGTTTATACAAATAGGATTTTTTTAATTCTTCTAGAAATATTAAGGCCCTTCAGATTGTCAAGGCATCATTGCATTCACTGGGTAAATTTCTTTCTTCCTGGAGAAAGAAGTCCTAAATAGGATTTGAAAAGTTTTAGAAAAAATATTATTTTTTTGGATTAAGCAGCAAAAAGGTGCTTAGAGTATGGCTTTTGGAAAGTTTACAATGGATTAAGGGTGCAGATGGATTTGAAATTAAAGTTTTCAATTAATTAGAAGGATTCTTACCATGGGAAATGATGACAGTTTGTTTTTCTGTTAAGAAGAAACATGATAATCGGTCCTTGAAGGTTTGACACCAGAGGAAGCTAGAAAATAATATATTCATCACATTAATAAAGAATGGAGTAAAAAGCTTTGATGGATATTTTGAATTTGGTCTTTGAAATACTTAACATGGTAGATAGATCCTGCACATGTTTCACTGAGTCCTGTAGAATGAGGTACTACAGAATACCTCAAATAAATACATAACTACAGTATTATGAATATACTGCATATTCAGTTGTGTCTGATTTGAGAACCTACTGTTGATTGTAGTCCTGTGATGCTATTTCTCCTGTGCTGGGCAATCCTTTTGTGTAAAGGCTGCTTGGTTTCTCCAAGGTAGCTATGAGAAACATGATAGTTTAGTTCTCAACCTAATGAGCTTGCTTTTCCATACTTAATTCATACTCATCATTGCTATATAACATACTGCAATTCAACACTATACACACTGCTGTGATTAATTTGTGATCTTAGGAAAATGAATTCTTGCAAACATTAGATCTCTTTATGGTCAATTGTTATTCTGACATTTCTATTCCTCACAATGGTAATGTGCTTGTATTTTTGATGTCCAAGACGAGGCCAAATTTCTCACTTTTTTCTTTAATCCTTTTGATCAGATGTCTTTTATTTTGATTCCTGAAAGGGCAGTTGTGTCATAAGCATATGTTGATGTTCCTTCTTCCATTCTTTACTGCCATATTTGATTCTTCAGGAAAAAAAAATAACAAACCTTATACATACACATAAAACTCTAGTTACAATTGACATCTACTGTATACAAAGCATGAATTAATAGCTTTAGGTAAAGGTAAAGGTAAAGGTTCCCCCGCACATGCATGCTAGTCGTTTCCGACTCTAGGGGCCGGTGTTCATCTCCGTTTCAAAGCCGAAGAGTCAGCGCTTGTCCGAAGATGTCTCCATGGTCATGTGGCCGGCATGGCTAGACGCCAAAGGCGCACGGAATGCTGTTACCTTCCCACCGTAGTGGTCCCTATTTTTCTACTTACATTTTTACATGCTCTCGAACTGCTAGGTTGGCAGAGGCTGGGATGAGTAACAGGCGCTCACTCTGTTACGCAGCACTCAGGATTCGACCCGCCAAACTGCCGACCTTCTGATCGACAAGCTCAGCGTCCTAACCCACTGAGCCACCATGTCCCTTAATAGCTTTACAGCCACTTAAAGGTAAAACTAATTTCTTCCTACCTTGGAGGTAAATCAGCATTTTTTATCTCAAATTGTTTTTTTGTTTTTGTTTTAATTTCCATGAATCCAATATTGGTCCAGGTCAATGAATGTTATCTTTCCTTCAGTTTCTTAATGGACATAGAAATAAACTTTACAGCAAATTCCCTGAAAAAATGTCATCTATTTCCTCTTTCTTGCATCTTCTTCCACAGCATGCAGTCAAATTAAAGGATCAATGCCCACTTTGGTTTTTTAGTACATTTATTTAACAGGTGAATGAAGGGACGTGTTCATCAGTTCCACGGTCACTGTACCATAGCACCAGAACAAAATTTTATATTGTATTGATCTGTTGCTACCATCAGAGTTTACCAATCAAACCAAGGCAAATTTGGTTGATTAGAAAGAAAGTAACTTTAGTAAAATGTACGTGAGAAAGAAGAAAGATTTTTAAAAAGTAAGTAAAACTGAAGCAACAAGTTAAAAGTAGTGTAAATACTCATTGTAAATTAACCTTGTTCCAGCAGATGGAAGCTGTTACCAAGAAAGCTATTGGATATGTGCCTAGAACTAGACTTGGGAAATTTTTTATCTTATCTCAATCATGCTAAATTTAACTCTAGTGATAGGCTGAAATTAGAAAATGCTGGCTGGAGATTCTGGAAATTGTGATATATAGACGTTGGAAAAGGGCAAACTTGCAGAAGGCAGGGGTAAGGGATTTTTCCCCCTTTTTCAATATTTTAAGCTTGGTTTAAAAAAAGAACATCAACATAGATATTTTCTGTAAAAATAGCATTTCTGAAAAGATTCTATTCCTCAGTTCCAGGCTACTATTTATTCATTTATTTGTATGTCCTTCTTCTTAATAAGAGAGCTACCAATCTAGGCTATATCCAATCTAGCTAGTAGATAACTTTTCTGCATAGACAACATTGACCATGTTGTGAAAATAAGTACCAAAAAGGCAAGTATTGTATCACAGTGCATAATTTTTCATTTATTCCCTTTTGTTCCCTACCTCCCCTTCCTAACCGATGGATGCTTGTGACTACCCTTAGATCACACGATTATTAATGGCATTACCTACTAGTATTTAGTTGGACCTCATAGATCACTCCCTCACAGACTACTAGAAAGACAAATTTGATTTGTTCATAGAATTTGGGTCCATAGTGGATTTTGAACCAGTTGCATCTTCAGCTCCTCAATCATGCTCATGTGTCCATAATGGAGGGGAGATTTCTGTTACTTCTTTTTTTCCCATAGAAAAAAATTAGGTATGTCTGATGACTGCACTGTATTCCTTATTCAACTTGCCCGATGAATATTTCTTGCATACTTTTGGAGCACCCTTTTTGTGCGGGGAGGTGTGTTTTGAATAATCCTAATATTTGACTTGATAAGACTTGAATCATCCTAATGAACAATTGAACAGCTATGGATTTATGATATTTTTTAAAGCCAGCTCAGCTTCTTTGTTGTTATTGTTTTTTATTTAGCAATAAATACTGATAATTTGTAAAGGGGGTGGAAGAAACAAAATATTATACGTTAACAAATATATAATGCATGTGTTGATTATTATAAATAAACCTTTAATTTTGCAAACCAGAACTAGATATAAGTATTTTCCTACAATTAACAGTAAATGAAATATTGCTAAATTAAATTCATTTGAAATTAAGTTGTAGTTGTAAAAACCTGTATTGTTAGGAAAAATCCGCACTTGATAAAAGGAAACATTAAAGCAAATATATGCTTCAATGATGGCTTGTTTATATTTCTACATAAACTCAACTAAAGGATTTTTATTTGAAATAGTTACTGTGTCAATTTACAGGAAATGATACAATCGCCTTCATGCAATTAGGGACAATACCACTATGTCAAAATATGTCTGACAAGGAATATATTGACTTTGATGCATGCAACATAAGGTAAAGGTTTGTGTGCTGATGAGAACAAAAACAACAAGGAATTAATACTGGTGGGAAAATAACAGGACTGAACAAAAAGAAGCAGAAAGACATGCCATGAAAAGAATGTTATAAAAGGGCAATTGTCTTTTACTCTATCTTACAATTATTGTAGTGGGAATTAAGTAGACCACAATTCGTATGTATCAATCAAAATCATAGGAACATCTGGTTAGGAATTCTATCACAAGCTTTTAATGACATTTCAGATAAAACAGAACATGAAATCAAGTTACGGTAGTGTTACCCAGCAGCTAAGCTTGACCATGATATATTGTCCCAGTTATGATTTTAAACATTAAAAGTATCCCAGAAGGTAGTGCATTTGTTTGTCTCTAAATGTTTGCATTTTAAGTAATGTATCCAAACATGCCAAAAGGATTCGAGAACTTTACATTAAGCCATATAAGTGTCCCACCTATCATGTGGTGTTTTCATTTTACTTTTTTAAAAACCATGCAATAGTCTGGATCAGAGGTCTTCAAACGTGGCCCTTTTATGACTTGTGGACTTCAGGCACGCTGGCTGAAGAATTCTGGGAGTTGAAGTCCACAAGTCATAAAAGGACCAAGTTTTATGAATCCCTGGTCTGGATTCACAAACATATCAAGTGATTTTTTTTTTAAAAAAAAATAATGTATTATGGTTTGGAGCAACTTGGGGAACTTGTATTTCAGCAATTGTTTTTTTTTAAAAGAACATTCCCCTCTCTCACCCCAAATCCAACATTATGAGAATCCTCCTACTTTTAGAAGTAATATCTTAGTGGGCAACTATTCCTAGCGTCTCTTTCCTGTCCTTTAGCCAGTTACTTCTTCAGGAGAGGATCTGTCCTTATAACCCACTCTAAGGTCAGTTAAGGGCTTACCAAAGGTGAGCTGTACACTGCAGAAGCACAGTGTACAGCATCAGCTGGATCAGGTTTCCATGCCTGTTCATATTCTTCAACAATGCTCCCTCACCTCTTCAGGCATAGTAGATAGCACAAGGGATGGAAAGGGAGGAATATCTGGCCTGGACATATTACCCTAGACATATTACCTACGGGGTCCCACCCTCCTGATCAGTGGTAGGAGGCCCAGGACAGTAGCCCCAGTCAGTGGTAGGAGGCCCAGAATCTGTCAGGATTCTCTGCAGATGTTTTATTGTCCTAGCAGGTGGGAGGTAAAGTTCTGCCCTAGGCAATGGGGTGGTATAGTAGCAAAAACATGGTTTGGTGCTTGTTAAATATTGGTTGGCCTAGTAGGAGCCACAAGATCCTGGGCTCCAGGGGGCCCCCCCACAGCCTGGATGCACTGGATATAGCCTCACAAGCAGGGTACATTCCATGTTTCCTCTATATCTCTTAGTTGTGATTTCTAGAATAGAATATTTTACCTTGCTTTCCTCATTCTGCACCAGCTGAGGCTCTGGTCCTCCTCTATTGCCTGCCTGTCCTTATGTATTCAGACATGCAGAGAAGAATAACAGAATAAGAGTTTGAAGGGAGGAGCAGCAATGGTGTGAGCAGAATGAATACAAGTGGCTGCAGGCAAAGGATTGTTGTTCAAAGCAAAGGGAGGGTGTGTGGTGTATCTTCTCTCGCACCTTTTTGATTGACTATATCTGCACAATAAAAGCACCACCTCCCCTTCAAAGTTTTCTAATCTTGTTGTATTCACTTTAGAGAGTTCTTTAAAGCAAGAGCCCAAGCCTTATTTAATAATGTGCTCTTGTATCAGTCTCCCTTCCACACCTCATAGTAACAAGTGCATAAGAATTTACTGGCATCACTCAGAGAACAGGAGAACAATTTCTAACAGCAAATTGCTGGAAAAGTTGATCAGATAGGATTGCAACTAGCAGCCTCTAGTGATCCTGGACAATTTAGCATATAGCTTAAGGCATCCTGGACTTGACTAAACATTTTTAAGAGGCGGTTGATATTACTATCTGGCTGGTCATATAATGCTTAGACATATGCAGCATAGGGTGTCAGAAGGAAAGAAGTAACCTTGGCAACAGAAAAGGAAGGCAGTTGATCAGTAAAGAGCAGCTGGAAAGGAAAAGAGAGAGGCAGTGCTGATAAGAGAGAGAAACTAAAGCAATTATTTGAAGGAGAGAGAACAGTGAGAAAAGGAGAATAAATGATTGAAATAGTTGTGAGGTATGGTTTTCAAAAAGAGCGACAGTTCCTGAGACAAAAAAGAATAGAAATAAAGCATAGAGATCTGCTGAAGATTTCAGCTAAAAGGAAAGTTTGAGGAACAGCGATTGTAAACCACAAACCAGTGGTCGTATGACAACCTATTGCAGCCATGGTTTTGTTGTGACTGTTCATATTATCCATGCAGGAATCCAAACACTTTGAACTAGTTCTACTGATAAGAAGCTGGGAAAATAGCATTGTTTAGTTTCTTATAGGAAGTCTTCTCATGGGATATAGAAGGAGGGAGCATAGATGCCAGGATGGCATTAGGGACTTTTCCAGAGGAACTGGAATGGAGATGTGTAAATGACTGGCACTTGAGTCAGACCTAAAGAGCTAAAGATCAATGGTATTACAACCAGAGAAAAGCCATTTACCAACCTGAAACACGGAGGAAACAATTGCAGTGGACTGGGGCAAATCTGTTTTAATAAAGATGAGAATTTTAGTCTCTATTCAGTGGAATATTAACATATTTGCTGCTTGTATTCTGCTAAGATTTTATTGAACCCTAAAGTAAGAAAGCATACTGATAACCAACAAATAAACATTGAGGAGTATGCCGTCACAGTGTCTGCATATATCCAAAAGTGCATAGAGGATGTCTGTGTCCTGAAAAGCATTGTTGTGAGGGCGAATGAAAAACCATTGCTGACTTATGAGGTCCACAAGATGCTGAAGGCACCAAATGTGGCTTTTAAATACGGCAACATGCCGGCAGTTAGAACAACCAGAGCAAATCTGAAAAGTGCCATAAAATGTGCAAAGCAAGCCCATTGCCAGAAAATTCAGAACTTTTTTCAGGACCCAACAAACACCAGGTGAATGTGGCAAGGGATCCAGGCCATTATGGATTATAAGGTGGCTCCATCGAGATGCAGGGAGACTGCAGAACACTGCAGAAAGTTAACGTTCGGAAAGCAGCAGGCCCAGATAATATCCCTAGACGTGTTCTTAAGGAATGTGTAGATGAGCTGGCTTATGTTCTCACAGATATTTTCAATCTCTCATTGCAGCATGCAGTGGTCCCATAGTGTTTTAAGATGGCCATCGTTTTGCCAGGTGCCAAAAAAGTCCACAATTACAGGCCTCAGTGATTACTGTTCGGTTGCACTGACATCCATCATTATGAAATGCTTTGAGAAGCTGATAAAGGACATTATTGTATCTAGCTTCTCACCAGCATTTGACCCGCTTCAGTTTGCTTACCAACCAAATCGCTCTAAGGAGGATGCTATTTCTTCTGTTCTCCATCTGAGCTTGAAGCACTTAGAGGAAAGAAATACTCATGTTTGTTTGTTGTTTGTTGACTTCAGTCCGTCATTTAACACAATCATTCCCCAGCATCAAGTAGAAAAACTGGGCATTTTAGGTATAAACAATCCTTTGTGCAACTGGATTCTTGATTTTCTTACTAACAGCTCCCAGTATGTGCAAGCTGGAACAAATATTTTTAACACCATTTTCTTGAGCACAAGTTCTCCTCAGGGCTGCGTCCTAAGTCCGCTGCTGTTCACCCCATTGACCCATGACTGCCACCAACCATATTGTGAAGTTCACAGATGATACAACAGTAGTGGGCCTTATTCATGATGACAGTGAGGGTGATTAGGAGGATGAGGGTTTGGTGAACAGGTATAAGGAAAACAGCCTAGTTTTAAATACTGAAAAAACCAAAGAGATCATTGTCGATTTCAGAAAAGACAGGCACAGCCACACTTATTTATTTATTTATTTATTTATTTATTTATTTATTTATTTATTTATTTATTTATTTATTTATTTAAATTTCTATACCGCCCTATTCCCGAAGGACTCAGGGCAGTTTACAGGCCAGCATAAAATACAATATAAAAGATAATATAAAATTAAAATACATTAAATTAATGAAGCCCAATTAAAACAATATATAAAAAAGCTAAAACCCCTTCAGTCCAGGCCTGATAGATTGAAAAACCAGGTTTTCAGGTCCCGGCGAAATGAACGCAGATCGGGAGTGGTCCTAAGTTCCATGGGTAAATCATTCCAGAGGGCAGGCGCGCCCACAGAGAACGCTCTTCCCCTAGGAATAACCCGCCGGCATTCCTTAACTGGCGGGATCCTGAGAAGGCCCTCCCTGTGGGAGCGCACGAGACGAAGGGAGCTTGATGCCGGCAGCAGGTGTTCCCTCAGATAACCCGGACCCAAGCCATTAAGGGCTTTATAGGTCATCACCAGCACCTTGAATGCACTTCTCTGTGCATTAATGATTCACCTGTGGAGATGGTTACCAGCATCAAATTTCTGGGTGTGCAGTTAACAAGTAGGCTGGCTTGGTTGCTCAACAACAAGACAGTAGTGAAGTGGGCACAGCAGCGCCTGTATGAGAAAAGCACATCTTCCTTCCCCTATCCTTACCACTTTCTACAGAGGGACGATCGAGAGCATCCTGTCATACAGCATCACAGTTTGGTTTAGAAGCATCACTGTTCCAGACAGGAAGGTGGTGCAGAGAGTGGTGAGGATGGCTGAAAAGATTATTGGCAGTTCCCTCCCTTCCATCCAGAACATAACACTTAAGTGTTGCTTGAGCAGGGTCCAGAAGGTTGTCTGGGACACTACACACCCTCTTCACAACCTGTTGTCCTTGTTACCTTCTGGGAGGAGACTTCATGGTATCTGAAGCAGAAAATCCAGATTCAGTCACAGTTTTGTTCCATACAGTATTAACCTTGTGAACTCTAGAGCTTCCTCATATCATTATATATTTAAGAGTGACAGTGATTAATATTTATATGTTACTTATATGTAAGGTTAGATCTATATATATGTTGTATATAGCATGTTTAAATATGTGTTATGTATGTGTACACTTTGGCAGCAAGCAACTAAATTTCATTTTTAATGTGTGTCATTGTGCCCATAGTAAAAAAATGACAATAAAGGTTATCTATCTATCTATCTATCAATCATTCACAGGCCACAATACATCATAGCTCTGTCAATTTGCTTTGCAAGATGGATTTAGATCTGTCATTCAGAGTAAGATGAATTAATAAGGTCCCAGAAGAGTTTTGTCACCTAAAACCTTAAGCCCATTTACACAGAGATACAGAACAATGCTATTTGTTTCACAACATCAGATGTTG
This sequence comes from Vipera berus, assembly GCF_964194415.1. NCBI lineage: Eukaryota > Metazoa > Chordata > Lepidosauria > Squamata > Viperidae > Vipera > Vipera berus. Next base: position 16,062,541 of record NC_138208.1, on the reverse strand, counting down.
ACTGAGTTTGGCGGGTCAAATCCCAAGTGCCGCGTAACAGTGTGAGCGCTTGTTACTCGTCCCAGCTTCTGCCAACCTAGCAGTTCGAAAGCATGTAAAAATGCAAGTAGAAAAGTAGGGACCACTACGGTAGAAAGGTAACAGCATTCTGTGCGCCTTTGGCATCTAGTCATGCCGGCCACATGACCATGGAGACATCCTCGGATAAGCGCTGGCTCTTTGGCTTTGAAACGGAGATGAGCACTGGCCCCTAGAGTCGGAAACGACTAGCACACATGTGCGCGGGAATCTTTACCTTTACTTTTTAAAGATACACACTTTGCTTCATAGATATAGACCTCCAGTCTGAATGGAAATATACATAACAGTGTATACCCTTGTTTCTTCTTTTATCAAACAGATTTTTATAATATCTCAAATAGTTTGAAATCTATTTCACAGGTTTGGTAGTAGCATAAAAGAAATTAGTTACAATCAACATTTCCCAATGGGCTTCTATGGAGTTATGGGTTCCTAGGATTCCCTATTGGTATAGCCAACCTACAACCAGAAAGCATCCGATATGGAATTCTGATAAAGATTATAGGTCATCTATTATTTCCAGAAAGCTCATTTCTTTTCATCCTTTTAGTTATATCTTTGCTGCACCAAGAACAAGGAAGCCTTTTGTTATGGACAAATAATAACATATGCAATATAATATAATAATAATATAATATAATATAATATAATATAATATAATATAATATAATATAATATAATATAATATAATATAATATAATATAATAATATAATATAATATAATATAATATAATATAATATAATATAATATAATATAATATAATATAATATAATATAATATAATATAATATAATATAATATAATATAATAATATAATAATATAATATAATATAATATAATATAATATAATATAATATAATATAATATAATATAATAATATAATATAATATAATATAATATAATATAATATAATATAATATAATATAATATAATATAA